>NC_134485.1:261094932-261694932 GCF_040206685.1 Ascaphus truei | reverse complement strand
ACAGGTGAACCTTCCTCTGATTTTGTATTCCCGATTCCTGTGTGGTATTTGTATTGTGTCCGCTGTGTAGAGCATTGCGCAGGTTTTGCATCTTGGGTCCTGGCATGGTTTCGTCCCGCACTCAGTTGTACTGCTGAATACTTTACTCCTCACCATAATATTCTTGAGATTATCTGTATTATAATAAGGGTGCTTCAGATAAGACCTGTTACAGTCTTGTATCTTCCTGGAGAATGGGTTGTAGTTCCCTGGCGATCTTGCGTAGGGCTCCTAGGTGTGGGTTATATGTGACCACCAAAGGTACCCTGTCGCTTGTCTCCTGTTTGTATTCAAGGAGATCACTTCTTGGTATTCTGGTGGCTTTGTGAATTTGCAGGTCTACAATTCTGTGGTTATATACAATATTTTTTGATTATTTTTGATTATTTTTTGATTATTGAAGCTCGGCTAACACGGTACTGATACCTCTCTCTCTAAATATAAATATATATATATATATATATATATACACAGTGTTTGACAATGCTATACATTTACACGCCCGGGGCGAGGGGATTTAACCTCCGGGCGAGTAAATATTGGCCCAAGCAGCACGTGTTTGTTTTTTTAAATTTCGCGCTGAAATTTTCCCTGCTCGCGCTGAAAAAAAAAAAAAACTCCCCCTACCTGACAGCTGATTGGCGCGCGCTCCCAGGCTTTGTGGGCACGCGGCCAGGCTCTATATGAGCCTGCCCCAAACGAGCGGCCATTCTTTCTGCCTGGAGCTCTGTTGGAGGGTAAGTACACTCCAATCTCTCCATGCTGCGGCCCCTCTGCCCCTTCCCTGCGATCCCCCTGGTCCCCACATGGCTCCCTACTCCCCACCACGGCCCTCTGCTCCTGCCCTCTGTGCCTCCGCGTTAGCTCTGCTGTCCCCTGCTCCTGTCCCCTACTCCTGTCCCCTTCCCCTGCTCCTGTCCCCTTACCCTGCTCCTGTCCCCTTCCCCTCCCCTCGATCCACCGATCGCTGCCCGGGGTGGGAGGTCCCCACTGCTGCAACCCGGTTGGCGTACGCGGGGGGCCCTCGCCACGTGCCTCCCTCCCACCCATCTCCCCAAAACTTAAAATATGCCCGCCAGCTAGCTTCATGATGGTGCAGCCGCCGCATGAGGTGGGGGGGAGATGTCGGCCTGCCCCCCCCCCCCACGAGCTTCATGTCGCCGCGGGCTGGGGGGAAGAAGCAGCCTGCAAAGCTGCTTGGCACGGCACTGCGGGACATGCCGGCGAGGGGAGCAGGGCAGTGGCGGCCATGGCGGGGATGACTGTCCCCTGGGGCGCCCGCTGGGGGACACCTCGCCACGTGCCTCCAACCCACCCTGCCTCCCCAAAGCTTCCACTACGCCGAGTGAGGTATGGGGGGGGGAATGCCGGCCTGCCCGCCCAATAGCTTCATGCCTCCGCTCATGCCACACTCTCTCTGTCTCTCACCCACACTCTCTCACACTCTGGATCTGGATATCTTATTTACCCTGTATATCTTAACAGCCCTATACTACACCGAAATAACTTATACTGCTTTCTTCCAGATCTGACTCAAGCTTCACACAGGAACCATCGGAACCCCCTCTAACCCAGAAGACAGTTAATGAAGGTATCTGGACATTGAGGGACTGCAGATCAGGTAAGATCCCAGGCGGGATTGCTGCTTTAGATATTGTGAAGTGGGGACGTCCAGACACTGGTTAAGGGGTTCAGGAAACTAGTCATTCACATCTGGTTTTTATTTCTAGATCCAACATTTACACACACACACCTAACATGGACTAATTGTAGTATAATGTAATACAATAAATACATTTATGTTAAAAACGAATGTTGTTCTGAGTAGGAATTTATTAAATGTATTTTATTTATATATTTTATTTTAGAGTGGGGTTGGGGGCGGGACTAGGGGCGGGTTGGGGGCGGGACTAGGGGCGGGTTGGGGGCGGGACTAGGTGGCGAGTAGATTTTTTGGTTGGGCGAGTAGATTTTTGGGTGATTTGTCGAACACTCTATATATATATATATATATATATATATATATATATATATATATATATATATATATATATACAGTGTTCGACAATCCTATACATTTAGACGCCCGGGGCGGGTGGATTTAACCTCCGGGCGATTAAATATTGGCCCAAGCAGCACACGTGTTTGTTTTTTTAAATTTCCCTGCTCGCGCTGAAAAAACAAACAAAAAAACCCCTACCTGACAGCTGATCGGCGCGCGCTCCCAGGCTTTGTGGGCGCGCGGCCAGGCTCTATATGAGCCCGCCCCCAATGAGTGGCCATTCTTTTTTTTCCCATGGAGGACACAGTAAGTATAATCTGTGCCTTACCCCCTGTCCCCGGCACTCCTGCTGCCCGAAGTTATGGAGGTGGTAGCGGGGGTGTTCTCCTGTCCCCGGCGCTCCCCCCGTCACAGTCCTTCCGGTTCCCGCTTCCCCCTGTCACCCCATGACAGCCCGCGGGGCAGGAGATGGGAGCGGGGATGTCCCTCCGGTTCCTGCTTCCCCCTGTCACCGCGTGACAGCCCGCGGGGCAGGAGATGGGAGCGGGGATGTCCCTCCGGTTCCCGCTTCCCCCTGTCACCGCGTGTCAGCCCGCGGGGCAGGAGATGGGAGCGGGGATGTCCCTCCGGTTCCCGCTTCCCCCTGTCACTGCGTGACAGCCTGCGGGGCAGGAGATGGGAGCGGGGATGTCCCTCCGGTTCCCGCTTCCCCCTGTCACTGCGTGACAGCCTGCGGGGCAGGAGATGGGAGCGGGGATGTCCCTCCGGTTCCCGCTTCCCCCTGTCACCGCGTGACAGACCGCGGGACAGGAGATGGGAGCGGGGATGTCCCTCATGTCCCCGCTTCCCTCAGATCCCCCCCACGTGCCCTGTGCTCCCGCTGCCTGCATGGAGGTGGTAGCGGGGGGTTTCTTCCCCCCACCGCTGTCCCCGGCACTCCCGCTGTCTGCGCGGGAGGAGGGGGGAGCGGGTGGTGGTGCTGGCCGCGGCCTTTCCTCTGTTCCGACCCCCCCCCCCTCGTCTGTGTAGAGTGAGAGTGAGAGTGAGAGAGTGTGTGTGTATATGGGGGAGTATGTGTGTATATGGGGGAGTGTGTGAGTGTGTGTGTGTGTGTGTGTGTGTGTGTGTGTGTGTGTGTGTGTGTGTATATGGGAGTGTGTATGTGTATATGGGAGTGTGTGTGTGTATATGGGAGTGTGTGTGTGTGTTTATATGGGAGTGTGTGTGTGTGTATATGGGAGCATGTGTGTGTGTGTGTATATAGGAGTGTGTGTGTGTGTGTGTGTGTGTGTGTGTGTGTGTGTGTGTGTGTGTGTGTGTGTGTGTGTATATGTGTGTGTATATGTGTGTGTGTGTGTGTATGGGTGTGTGTGGTGTGTGTGTGGTGTGTGTGTGTGTGTATGTGTATGGGTGTGTGTGTGTGTGTGTGTGTGTATGGGTGTGTGTGTGTATATGGGTGTTTGTGTGTATATGGGTGTGTGTGGGTGTGTGTGTTTGTGTATATGTGTGTGTCTGTATATGTGTGTGTGTGTGTATATGTGTGTGTGTGTATATGTGTATATGTGAGTGTGTATATGGGTGTGTGTGTGTTTATATGGATGTGTGCGTGTGTGTGTATATATGTGTGTGTGTGTATATGGGTGTGTTTGTGTGTGTGTGTATATGGTTGTGTGTGTGTGTGTGTATATGGGTGTGTGTGTGTGTGTCTATATGGGAGTGTGTGTGTGTGTGTCTATATGGGAGTGTGTGTGTGTGTGTGTGTGTGTGTGTGTGTGTGTGTGTGTGTGTGTGTGTGTGTGTGTGTGTGTGTGTGTGTGTGTGTGTGTGTGTGTTTGTGTGTGTGTGTGTGTGTGTGTCACCAGAGGTAACCCCCAATCAGTCACACACCCCCACCTAGTCAGTCAAAGTCACCCAGTCAGTCACCATCTCCTCACCCAGTTCCCCCCCATCAGTCAGTCCCCCCCTATCTCCTCTCTGTCTCTCCCCTCCCTGTCTCTCTCCCCTCCCTGTCTCTCTCCCCTCCCTGTCTCTCTCCCCTCCCTGTCTCTCTCCCTTCCACGTCTCTCTCCCCTCAACGTCTCTCTCCCCTCAACGTCTCTCTCCCCTCAACGTCTCTCTCCCCTCAACGTCTCTCTCCCCTCAATGTCTCTCTCCCCTCCACGTCTCTCTCCTCTACACTCTCCCTGTCTCTCTCCTCTACACTCTGTCTGTCTCTCTCCCCCACACTCTCTCTGTCTCTCTCCCCCACACTCTCTCTGTCTCTCTCCCCCACACTCTCTCTGTCTCTCTCCACCACACTCTCTCTGTTTCTCTCCCCCACACTCTCTCTGTCTCTCTCCCCCACACTATCTCTGTCTCTCTCCCCCACACTCTGTCTGTCTCTTTCACCCACACTGTCTGTCTCTCACTCTGGATCTGGATATCTTATTTACCCTGTATATCTTAACTGTCCTATACTACACCGAAATAACCTATACTGCTTTCTTCGAGATCTGACTCAAGCGTCACACAGGAAACATCGGAACCCCCCCTAACCCAGAAGACAGGTAGGGAACACCTCCCCTCCAATGTATAAGATTGCTGGAATGAAGGTACCTGGACATTGAGGGACTGCGGATCAGGTAAGATCCCAGGCGGGATTGCTGCTTTAGATATTTGTGAAGTGGGGACGTCAAGACACTGGTTAAGGGGTTCAGGAAACTAGTCATTCACACCTGGCTTTTATTTCTAGATCACACACACACACACTAATTGTAGTATAATGTAATACAATAAATACATTTATGTCAAAAACGAATGTTGTTCTGACTAGGAATTTATTAAATGTATTTTATTTATATATTTTATTTTAAAGTGGGGTTTGGGGCGGGACTAGGGGCGGGGTTGGGGGCTGGACTAGGTGGCGAGTAGACTTTTCGGTTGGGCGAGTAGATTTTTGGGTGATTTGTCGAACACTGTATATATATATATATATATATATATATATATATATATATATATATATATATATATATATATATATATATATATATATATATATATATACAGTTGTGTGAAAAAGAAAATCCACCATCTTTGAATTTTATGGTTTTACATATCAGGAGATATTAACAAGCAGGTCTAAAAATTAGGTAAATACAACCTCAGATGAAAAACAACACATGACATATTACACAGTGTCATGATTTAACGAAAATAAAGCCAAATTTGAGAAACCATGTGAGAAAATCTAAGTACACCCTTACTGCTTCCATAGGAATTATGGTGCTAAGTAGCAGACAGGTGCTGCTAATCAAATGCCCTTGATTAATTGATCATCAGCAAGTGTCTGACAGTCTGACATTGGGGTGAATTTGCTGGGACGTCCACTCTTGGGAAGATTGGAAACTGTCTTGAATGTTTTCCACTTTTTAATAATCTTTCTCACTGTAGAATGATGGACTTTAAATTGTTTGGAAATTGCCTTATAACCCTTCCCATATTGATGGGCAGCAACAATTGCTTCTCTAAGATCATTGCTGATGTCTTTCCTTCTTGGCATTGTGTTAACACACACCTGAATGCTCCAGGCCAGCAAACTGCTAAAACTTTGGCTTTTATAGAGGTGGTCACACTTGCTGATGATCAATTAATCAAGGGCATTTGATTAACAGCACCTGTCGGCTACTTAGCATCTTAAATTCTATGGAAGCAGTAAGGGTGTAGTTAGTTTTTCACACATCTCCATTTAGCTTTTTGGTTATTTTGTTAAATAAATCATGACACAGTGTAATATGTCATGTGTTGTTGTTCATCTGAGGTTGTATTTACCTAATTTTAAGACCTGCTAAGGAATAGATGATTGTTATTATGTCCTGATATGTAAAACCATAGAATTCAAAGAGGCTGTACTTTCTTTTTCACACAACTGTATAATGTATGTATAACATTGTCCCCACCCTCTCTGGGAGATTTCACCATTACACGGTGTGGTGTGGTGCATACCTGCTGGCTTAAAGTAGATCCGAGTCTCCAGCGGTGTTGTGGAGAAGAACAGGACAGGCTTCTGGGGTAGTAACTGATTCTTTCTCACGGTGACAGTGCCTCCATCTCTTGCAGGCCCCAGGGATGTGGGGACAATCCCTGCAGGAGGATTTACTTTCCGTCCCCTGATAGATTGTAGTTTCTGGCAGGAAGATATCTTTGAACAGGATCACTTTTTTTTAGTACACTGGCAGATGGAACTGCATACACAGCATACTTCACTTCGTGGGGCTTCATCCTCAGGATGTAACCTGGACATCCACTTCAGGCCAAAGGGCCCTGATGCAGTCCTTGCTCTTCCCTTACTCCTTGGTGGATTAAGGGGTATAGTCTCCCAACCACTCCCATAAGGGAGGGAATACAGATTGGCAGAGCAATGCACAATTGTTAGGTTAGACCAGCCTCTCTCAAGAAGGTAGAGGCACTGAATACATTTAGCAGAGCATCTTCTTAAGTACAAGGGAAGTAGGTACCAGGTCTGAATTGATGATGGACACATACAGGCCTAGTCCCAATGCCTAACATGTCACTCAAGAATCCACTGTGAGTGGGGAAAACCCTTGATAGCTCCTGGCAGGCCTGCTTTTTACCAGAACATACTGCCAGGGAGGGCAGACTTAGCAGCCTAGGAAACAAACCTGGATATATATATATATATATATATATATATATATATATATATATATATATATATATATATATATATATATATATATATATATATATATATATATATATATATATATATATATATATATTATTATTTTTTAAGCCTGCTTGGAGGCATGTATAGATGAACTTACATAGTTAACTGCTGTTTCTTAATTATGAATTCTTTCCATAAACAATATTCCATTCTGCATCAGTAAGGTGTTCAGAGTTTCTCCAATACTTCAGTAATGTCATGGCCAGATATACACTACATCACATTCTTGTTGAAGCTTGAAACACCACCTCTTTAAATTACCATCTTTGTCACTTAAAACAATGACCTGCCAAACACACATCTAGCAGCAGAGAAACGTTTAACTCTGTGATTGTGATATTTTGTATTAGCACATTTGCAGTTTCATGTAGGGGATTTTTTATTCTTCAAGGTGTAATCCCTCCAATCGAGTATGAGAATACACAAGAAATCCATTTTTTTTTTCATTACGTTTCATGAAACAAAATAACAGCTTAATACCAATGCCCTGTACTCTCTCTATCACTTCTCCATATCAACAATCATTAAGAAAAACACAAAGGCATAATTATAGGAGCAGCAGGCAAATAGCCCCCAGAAAAAAAGTACCTTTTGTAAATGTTTTGTGTTACTGTGCTCTATGTTTGTTTGATCTGAATTTACAAAACGGTAAAATGTAACATACTGACAATTATTAATATAGTGGATAGGGTGTTGTATGACTAACTGCTTTTACACCTTTTAACACAATAATGTGCTTATTTAATAGTCAATTGTATTGTGTTAATAGTTCTAACAAAAACTACACACTTAAAGTTAAATAAAAGGAGAACACATATCAGGTCTTATAATCATTATATTTATATAATAATGGTTTTATGATCCAAATACAATGTAACATTCTGCAGAGCAATGCATACTTGATGTGTCAAATGAAAAACAATTCTCAAGGAAAAAACAACCTTGCATAAATTATATTTGCAAGATCTGGTGCGCTCCAATTTAGCAACACATTATATAATATAATCTACAATGTGTGCTATTAACCGTGGCAAACCACGAGAAAACGTCGTCAGCAGGAAGAAGTGCTAAGCTAGCACAAGTCTCCCCTCTTTACCCATAGTATGGCCGTCAACTTCTGTTAGAACATCTCTAATTGACCATGGTTTAAAAAAACTGAGGCTAAATAGTGCATCCATCATGACCTGCCATGTGTCACAAGTTCTTTCCCTGGCCCTTACTAAAGGAGCAATGGAAAATCATCTTGTCATTCACTATCAAATCTACAGAAGTTTAGATTATTATTATTACATGAAGAGCACTTATTTGATGATAAGGATCTTTTAAAATATTTGATCTGAAAAATGTCAAACAATATCAATTGTGTCAGTATAGTTTTACCATTTCAATAAACATTCATTTATTATTTCTATTGAAAATATATTTTGTTAAAGTTTGATTTATTCTTGCTTTGTTTCAAAATTGTACTCTAATGATAATGAATTATGATCAGTATTAAATATATGTCATATTCATGTAGTGTACTCTTGCTTGAGGTCACCACACTTTCACTGCATAACATTTGCCCCTAATAGATTTTTGGGGGGCAAATTAAATAGGTGGTGGCCATATGCTCTAACACTGTAACAATATTACTGTACTTCAGCAAAGTTAACAAAAGCACCAAATTTATTGCAGAAAATATTATTGTTTTCAATTTGATTCTGTTTTTTTATGTATTTGAAATACAAGGTGCGATTTTTTTTTTTCTACTAGTATTGCAGGATTTTTTTTCCCTGCAGTGAATATTGATAAATGGCTCCAAATAGCACATGGGACTGAAGAATTAATTTAAATGAGACTATAGCAATCCATAAATGTAATGTTCAGAAACATTGACATGTTCTAATGTAACACACTATGACATGCCCTCCAAGGTGCAACACAAATTACAAAGTATAACAGTTGTCAATCTATAGGTAATCATACATAATTCCCAGTAGTGGTAATTGTGTCCCATCAAATATACATTGCTCTACCAGTAGAAGGACTTCAAACAAAAGGCCAATTATTCCCATATAGATATGAAGAACAACAAAGAAACAACAAAAAATCATCAAGCTGGTGTCCCCCCCCCCTTTTTTTTAATAATCTATGAGTAAAAGTAAACTTTGCTACAGAACATTTTAGAACTTTAAGAAAACAAAGAATTGTGAATGAGCCAAAAATGCCATGACATTCACTGAAGGTCCTAAGGGTCTCTGGCTTGATGTTCAGTGAAAGCTGATTGAAAAAGTTGCGTTCAAAATATGTTCAATAGTTTTCAAAAGCAAATTTAGACTCCAAAGACTAAATCCAAACATTGCAAGTATACGTTCCATGAAAGGGAACAACAACACAAAGGTTGGTTTTGTTGCACTGCAGCATTTTCCACTTGTATTTTTTTCCCCTACATTGGACTCACATGATAGGGATGTTTACCCCACTCTAGCCCTTACAATAGGATGTACAGTGACTTTGAATTTAAAGGAACAGTGTCACCTAGGATTGAAATGAACTATGGCATATTTATAAGCTGATTTATACTTTTCCTAAATAAAAAAAAGTATATTTTTTGCATAAAACATTTTTTATACGTTGATATTTTTATGCTAAAAAATGCTCGGTGGTTTTTACAATCTTTATCTAAAAAAATGTGTCAGTCCTCAAAGCCATTAGTAAATACTGTAGTTATTTTTGTTTTGTTCTTTGCTTGCAAAGTAATCACAATGCCATCAATAGTCAATCAGGTGAACATAAGTAGCTAACACTCATCCAATCAAAACTCCACAAATCACAAGCTGATGCACAATAGCAGTATAAGAGCACCTCAAATAGCTTTGAAAATTACCACAAGAAGAAAGTGATGATATTTGTGTCACTTTTGCTCCAATTTGGTGCAAAATTGCTTAGGTGAATCACCTCTCCCATTAGTAATCACATTGGGTTTGTATTTGTAGTTGTGGATGTTTAATTGGAGTTGATGTATTATATCTGTAGCCCATCGACACCCCCTTTCCCCCCAACCTCATATCGGGTACCCTAGGGTGTCTCTTGGTCTGGCTACGTGTCTGAGTGTGGTGCATACCTGCTGGCAACAGGAGTGCCTGAGTCTCCCGCGGTGAAATTGGGGACAAGAGGACAGGTTTCTGGGGTGGATGCCTTCGTTCTCCTCTAATGGTGCAGCGCCTACATCTGTAGTAGGCCCCAGGGATGTGGTGTGGAATCCCTACTGCAGAATCCCCTCCCAGGGACGAGAGATTCCAATCTCACACTTTGTCTTTTTAAGTAAAACTCTTTATTGCTTCGCCGCAGCAGCAGCAGCAGTAAATCAGGAACAGACAGTGTACACAGCTAGCTGTCCTCCTTCAGGATATCCCCTGCCTCCACTCTGGGCCTAATGGTCACCCAGAGTGGGGCTAGCTCTTCCCTCACACCCTAAGCAGGATGAGAAGTATTTGGTCCACCTATCTATCTAACTGCTCTTCTCATTGACTCACACTAACTCACTCTCAACCTTGTCTCCAACACTTACTCTCTCCTCACTCTACTCCTACTCCAACACACTGACTCTAACTCTCCTCTAAATAGGAAGCTGCACTGCCATAAGTAGATTCAGCAGGCAACGCCCCTGTGTCTCTTGATTGAACAAAAAGTCAGGTGACCTACCTTCTCCAATTCAGGGCAAGTGCTTGAGGTGGGGGAAACCATGATAACTCCTAGCAAACCTGCCCTTACATGGGGATTATGCCAGGAGGAGGATTGAAATATAGCCCATAAACTTACCAGGGCTACATATCCACAATTGCTGAAATGCTATTGTGTTTTTATTTATTTGGGCAAAATCACTATCATTATGTTTAGAAAATATACAATGGCTGAGAGGTTTCAGAAATCTCAGAGAAAACATGTTACATAAATGTTTGTTTGAAATTACTATTTCTGGAACCAGTGACCTTGAACTCTGAAATAAGTGCTGGAAGTGAGAAGTCTACAAATTCTTATTTGCATATTAAGGCAAGAACATCATAATCTAGAACAGACATTGTAAATTAGTGTTGGGAGATGTAGAAACACCTTTGAATGTTTTTTTTCTATATTATGAAAACTACAATTTGATTCTTCCTGGAAGTTATGTTATTAGTGCATATTAATCTATGTATTAGGTAGTGGAAGCAATCTTTTCACTTTCTAATGATTGTTTTTTAAATTCAACAGTATTGCCATGAATATTTAATCCCACCTTTATGGCCCTCAGACTTATGACTATTGCTGAGGTGTAGGTTTGAGTCCCTATTGATAACTTAATGGGCCACTCATAGCCCACGGTCAGATGACGGGAAAAATGCAGACACAGTATACGGAAGGTACAATGAGTTTGCTGTAACCTTAATAACTTGGGCAACCTGTGATCCTCAGCTGAGGATCATCACATTCCACTTACAATGATAATACGGTCCCCATTAACGATGTGCAGGTTTAAGTCAGTGTCAGTAGAGCATTAGCCACCCAATTCTGGGTATATTAGCTTTGTAAAGTTGCCGGCAAACTGTGTGAGCTCTTTGTGAACTATCTGTTTCAGGCCTGTACGTCACAAAGCAGGCTTCGGTACCGCTGTTTTTGGTTGCTATTGAGGGTCCCCTCCAACGACACTCAAACTCTTGATCACGTCTCAACTAACTCGCAGCCTCATGCACATGTGCACACTCTGCAATCCTTGACTGAACCTGACAGCACTCAGATCCTGTAGATCTTTCTTCAACATGGCCGCCCCCCTTTTTAAAGGCTTGTGTCCCTCTTAGTTCACCGCCGTCCAAAGCACATGGGAGAGGAACCTGCAAGGGGGCAGTGCGAGTGTGTGAATGCCATCACACAGGGGTTACAAAAATATATATTTTTCTTTCTCTTTCTTTTCATGTTTCTGAAAATGTGTTAATACAGTAGTCAAAAGCAGTAGTAGTAATAAAATTAACAAAAAAAGTAATAGTTAAGTAGAATAGCAAAGAATAAGAATTTGAGTTATAGACACAGACTTTCCCAAAGACAGATCAAACAGCAGCACATGGCTGACAAGTTTTGATTCCTGACCTTTGTAGTTATTTTAACAACATTTAGTGAGATCTAGCGCTACAAGTGTATTTGTTTATTAATGCATACATCTAGTATATATATATATTTTTATATATATATATATATATATATATATATATATACATACATACATACATACATACATACATACATATTGTGACAGACGGCTTACTCCGGGGCTCCGCCGTCTGTCCGGGACTGTTAGAACACAGTCTTTTAGGGTAGGTTAAATGACGAGGTGTAACGTGCTGTTCCTTTAAACAGGCTATGCCTGGTTTATTCTGTCCCAGGCACTGAGACTGCCACAGTGCATACAAAAGAAACACAAGCAAAATAAAACCCTGCTCACCTGAGCAATTACTTAACTAAGGTTTTCCCTGACTCAGGGTTGGAGTGGCTTTTCCACTTCCAACAACAAAAATAAGGAACATTTCAGTTTTAGAAAAAAGGAGCAGAATGATTTACCCTGTTTGGGGAGAGGCTTTTTCCCTCTCTGCTTCCAGCAGCCTTCCTGCCTCCAGGCTCTTGGGGAGAGGGAAGAGGAACCAGAACATCAGTTTTAAATACCTGATTTCTAACTAGCAGAACAGGTGACAGAAATCAGGCAGCAGACAAACTCTGGTCTGGATCCCTCATCCCTCAGTTCCAGCACTTGCCAAACTGTGGGATGGAGTGCATGTATTATGAGGCTGCACTTTCCAGCCTAAACAGGATAGAAACTGTTCAATATCCTGGGAGCCCTATATATGGAATTTATTACCATCCCCTGGTTTCTGTCACATATCCTCCCCCTAAGCTCAGACCCCGAGGCATGAGCGACAATGGATATTAGGGAGTGCATCCTTGACAACCCGTCAGCATTGCCATGTTTGTGCCCTGACCTGTGTTCCACAGAAAATTTAAAGAGTTGTAGACTTAGGAACCACCTGGTCACTCTAGCATTCTTCTCTCTGTTTTAACACATCCAGGTGAGGGGTGCATGATCTGTGACCAACCGGAATTTTCTCCCCAACAGATAGTATTTGAGCGTCTCTACAGCCCACTTTATTGCGCGACACTCTTTCTCGACTATGGAGTAATTTTTCTCCTGGGGATTTAGTTTCCTACTTTAATAAAGGATGGGGTGCTCCTCACCTTGAGACTCCTGGGAGAGTACAGCCCCCAGCCCTACCTCAGATGCGTCGGTTTGGACTAAAAACTCTTTAGAGAAGTCAGGTGTGACCAACATTGGTTGGGCACAGAGAGCTTCTTTCAGGCTTCTAAAGGCCTATTCGGTTTAGGGGGACCACTTTACCATTAGCGGCCCTCTTGCTTTTGTGAGGTCGGTTAGTGGGGTTTCCATTGTTGCAAAATTTGGAATAAACCTTCTATAGTAACCAATTAATCCCAAAAAGGTCCTTACTTGTTTTTTTGTAACTGGCCATGGCTAATTTTGTATCGCCTGTACTTTAAGTGTTTGGGGTTTGAGTAAACCTCTGCCAATAGAATACCCCAGATACTTGGCCTCCTCCAGACTAATAGTGCATTTAGCGGGGTTAGCAGTTAGTCCAGCAGACCGAACGGCGTCAAGCACAGCTTGGACCTTTGGAAGGTGGGATTGCCAATCTTCACTATGGATTACCACATCATCCAGGTAGGCGGCAGCATACCGAGCATGTGGTTTTAAAATTTTATCCATCATTCTTTGGAATGTGGCGGGAGCTCCATTTAAGCCTAAAGGCAGCACCCTATACTGAAAGAGGCCGTCTGGGGTTGAGACGGCTGTCTTTTCTTTTGCCCTTTCTGTGTGGGGAACCTGCCAGTACCCTTTTGTTAGGTCTAGGGTCGTGAGATATCGGGCTTTGCCCAGTCTCTCTACCAGTTCATCAACCCTGGGCATAGGATAAGTATCACATTTTGACACAGCGTTTAGTTTACGGTAGTCATTGCAAAACCTTGTTGTACCGTCTGGCTTTGGGACTAAAACTATAGGGCTGTTCCACCCACTTTGGGATTCCTCAATTACGCCTAGTTTTAGCATTTTTTTAACCTCTAAACTTATAGCCTCTCTTTTGGCCTCTGGGATTCGGTACGGTTTAACGTTAACTCGGACCCCCGGCTCAGAGACTAGGTCATGTTCAATTACGCTAGTTCTACCTGGCTGTGTAGAGAAGATTTCTTTTTTTCTTCTTACTAAATTCTGGACCTCTCGTTTTTGATGAACGGACAGGGTTTCAGCTATGCTAACCTCTGGGTCAGTTTCTCGATTCTCTGATGGACTTTGGGGTACTAGGGTTAACAAGACCTCTCTATCTTTCCAGGGCTTAAGTAGGTTTACATGGTAAATTTGCTAAGGTTTCCTCCTACCTGGCTGTCTCACCTTGTAATTTACTTCTCCCACTCTTTCCAAGACCTCATATGGCCCATGCCACTTAGCAAGGAATTTACTCTCTACGGTGGGAACCAGAACTAGCAGCCTATCGCCTGGAAAAAAAGATCTGACCCTAGCACCTTTATTATACGTATTCCTCTGTGCCTCTTGAGCTTTTTCCATTTGTTCCCTCACTATAGGTAGGACTGCAGCTATGCGGTCCTGCATCTGGGCAACATGCTCTATTACACTTCTGTTTGGGGTAACCTCGTGTTCCCAAGTCTCTTTGGCTATATTCAGAAAGCCCCTTGGGTGTCGGCCATACAATAGTTCAAACGGGGAGAAGCCTGTGGATGATTGGGGAACCTCCCTAATGGCAAATAACAGGTATAGTAACAAACAATCCCAGTTTTTCCCATCCTTATCGACCGCCCGGCGTAACATGCTCTTTAAGGTTTTATTGAACCTTTCCACTAAACCATCTGTTTGTGGATGATAGACTGAGGTTCTGAGATGCTTGATCTTTTGTTACTTGGGACATAAATGGTGTTCCCTGGTCAGTTAAGATCTCTTTAGGAATTCCGACCCGGGTAAACAGGACTATTAACTCTTTTGCCATGTTTTTAGCAGAGGTGCTACGTAGGGGAATTGCCTCCAGATTTCGGGTGGCATAATCTAATATTACCAATATATGCTGATGTCCCATAGCCGACTTAATTAGGGGTCCTACTAGATCCATAGCAATCCGGTTAAATGGTACATCTATTATGGGAAGTGGTACCAATGGGTTACGATACGCTTTGAACGGGGCGGTGATCTGACATTCTGGGCATGAGGAGCAATAATTTGTAATTTCTGCCAGAACCCCAGGCCAATAGAAGCTTCGAAGAACCTTTTCTGTTGTCTTTTCCACCCCTAGGTGTCCCCCCAATGGGTGACTATGTGCGAGGTGTAATACTTCATTACGGAATGTCCGTGGTACCAACAATTGTTTAGTTATAATTGATTTCCTTTTATCAACCCGATATACTAGGTCATTCTCTTCCTCGAAGTAGGGGTAGGCAAGTGACCTATCTGGTTGGCCAGGAGTACTATTCTGGTCCCGTATATTCCCCCTTGCTTCCGCTAATGTGGGGTCTTCCCACTGGGCCTTCTTAAAACTCCCAGGACTGACCTCTAGGTCAGCGAAGGTCTTATCCTGTTCAGGGGTGGTAAGCGCCTGTTCAACATCTTGATTTGGGGTATTCCCTACCAAGGTGGCCATGGGAAAGGGGATTTTACAGCACTCTTCCTCTTTCCCCTTTTTATTTGGGCCCTCGTCAACCTCCATTTCTGAAAAAGGGAAAGGATTTGTTTCTTCTGTTACTTCTTTATGGTCCGCTATTGAACTCTGGGCGCTATTCTGAGAGGAGGACCACATTTTTAGAAAATGGGGAAAGTCGGTCCCTATTAACACATCACGTGCCAATTTGGGTACTATACCCACTTTGAAATCTAAACAACCAAACTCTGTTTCAATAAGAACATCAACAGTGGAATATTCGTGATTATCCCCATGTATACAACAAATTGCCACTCTTTGTGACATGTTTACACTGGCGACACACTTTATTCGAGCTCGGCTAGTCCCACGAATTCGGGTATACTCGGGTGTATTGAGGTTTGTGACTGTTTTCTGCCCGAGTGCATTGCGTTATTTTCCAGGCAGGGATTGAAGCATTTTATTCCCGCTGGCTGCAATACTGCACAGTATATATATATACTGCATTACAATTCATGAATTTATGCCATCTGGTAGACACGCGAAGCATTGCAGCCTATTAAATCCTAATCATTATCATTTAACAGATCAGCCGCCCGTCAGCCAGGCATGAACCATGGTCAGAGGTGAGGAGCGGCGCATTCCAGGTATCTGCCAGGTACATACTGGGTATTTGCTCGAATAAAGTGTGTTGCAGCAGTACCTGTTTTTTTCCAATGGGCAACAGGTATTCGGACACTAGTGTAACCATACTCCCAGAGTCAAGTAGTGCTCAAACCCTCTTACCATTTACCTTTACAAATGCCTAGAGATGGTTATTCAAGGGATCCTCTGGGCTAGGGCCCATACATTGAGACCACAATGAATAAGGTTCAACGCTGTTGCATTGCATTGGTTCAATATTTAGTGGGCAAACGTTCGCGGTGTGGCCCCTCTCATAACAACTTACACATTTAGGTACATAGTCTGTGTCCCACTTAGAGCCCTTTTTCGGCTCTCCATGTTGGCTGTTGCCCTTAGTATGCGAGCCACTGTTGCTGGTGCTGTGTGAAGGCGTTCATCACTCTTTAGCCCCCCTTAACCCTGGTACCCTTTTACCATCTCTGGAAGAGTCCTGGAACCTTGGGTAGTGGGGATAATCCATGACTGTGGGTTGTAGGTGCTCTTCTGCTGCATTGTACCTTTCTACGAGGCCACCAGCTCATCTGCATTGTGGGGGTCACTCTGACTGACCCAACGGCGTAGGGCAGAGGGAAGTTTCCTCAAGAACTGGTCCATGACCAACCGTTCCACGATGTGGCTTGCTGAGTTGATCTCGGGTTGTAGCCACTTCCGAGCGAGGTGAATGAAGTCATACATCTGGGATCGGGTGGCTTTATCCAATGTGAAGGACCATGCGTGGAACCTTTGGGCACGAACGGCCGTGGTTACGCCGAGGCGGGCGAGGATCTCGAACTTCAATTTTGCATAGACGTTAGCTTTGGCTGGCTCTAGATCAAAGTAAGCCTTCTGGGGTTTGCCGCTTAAGAAGGGTGTGATTAGACTGGCCCACTCAGCTTCTGGCCAACCCTCTCTATGTGCCGTGCATTCAAACGTGAGAAGATAGGTTTCAACATCATCCGAGGGCCCCATCTTCTGAAGGTAGTGGCTTGCCCTGGTCATTTTCGGGACTGGGGCTGCCTCTGCCAGTGGAGTCTTAATGATAGTCCCACTCAGGATCTCGAGTTCCTGCTGTAAGCCCTGGGCGAACCATTGTTGCTCCTCTCTCAGCAAGCGGTTTGTCTCTTGCTGGTTTGCATTCGCGATTTGCAGAGCTGCATTCGTCTGTTGCTGGTTTGCATTAGTCTCTTGCTGGGCTATTAACAGCTGTTGCTGGGTTGCATTCACCTGTTGCTGGCTTTCATTCGCGTCTTTCTGGGCTGCGACATTGCGTACCAGCGCACTCACCACGTCTTCCATCTTGTTTGGAAAGAAAAAAAAAACTTTTTTTTTTTTTAAAGTTCTTTAACCCGCAGACCTTTTAGTGTTCTGCCCGCATTCTCCCCCATATGTGACAAACATATGTTACTCCGGGGCTCCGCCGTCAGTCCGGGACTGTTAGAACATGATCTTTTAGGGTAGGTTAAATGACGAAGCGTAACGTGCTGTTCCTTTAAACAGGCTATGCCTGGTTTATTCAGTCCCAGGCACTGAGACTGCCACAGTGCATACAAAAGAAACACAAGCAAAACAAAAGCCTGCTCACCTGAGCAATAACTTAACTAAGGTTTTCCCTGACTCAGGGTTGGAGTGGCTTTTCCACTTCCAACAACAAAAATAAGGAACTTTGCAATTTTAGAAAAAAGGAGCAGAATGATTTACCCTATTTGGGGAGAGGCTTTCCCCTCTCTGCTTCCAGCAGCCTTCCTGCCTCCAGGCTCTTGGGTAGAGGGAACCATGGAAATCAGTCTTAAATACCTGATTTCTAACTAGCAGGACAGGTGACAGAAATCAGGCAGCAGACAAACTCTGGTCTGGATCCCTCATCCCTCAGTTCTAGCACTTGCCAAACTGTGGGATGGAGTGCATGTATTATGAGGCTGGACTTTCCAGCTTAAACAGGATAGAAACTGTTCAGTATCCTGGGAGCCCTATATATGGAATTTATTACCATCCCCTGGTTTCTGTCACAATATATATATATGTGTGTGTGTAACGGGTATTCCACCCAACCCAATCGCAGATATAGTGTGGGTGCGAAGAACATACAGTGTTACCAGGTGTGGTGCTTTACCTGCTTGGCTCACAGGAGGGCTGAGCTTCCGCCACGGGGAACCTGTGGCAATTATATTAAGAGTAACCTTGTACTCGGTGCAGCGCCTCCACCTGCGATGGTTCCTAGCAGAGCAGGAATTGTTCCTCGCAGGACACATACAATAATCACATACCCTGTATGTATAATAACCAAATACATTAACTGGTGAGCATATGAACCAATAACCATCAATAGAATAACAAGTGTCCCTCTTTAGAGGAGACACTAACTAATGCGTCTCACGGACGCTTCCGCCAACACCGGGTGATCCCACCCCGTGTCCAGTAATCCCCCACACAATGTCCAGTACTCTATAGAGAGCGGATATGTGTGACTGCGCAGTCACTAAAGAAACTACTAGGCCTGTTGGTGCACGTGTAGATCAGAGTTACCTGCCAAACACTCCAGTGCTTGGGCCTGCAATGGACTTCACAAAGGATCTGCCGCTTGGTGATCTCCGTCTGATCCTGTGGTTCGTTGTCCGGGGTCCGCCAGGGGCGATCCCACCCTGGAGATAGTCTCTGTCTCTAGGCACAAAATTGAGCCCAAGTCTCTTCACGGGTAACGCAGCGTCCGCTGTGTCCCTATCTAATTCTAGCGCTACTGTGACAGGGTCCCTAACCTAGGGCCTGTCCCTGTAGTACCACAAACTGGGGAGTGAGGACCTCTCTGAGACCTAAGGGGTTAATAGCCTGCTCCGCTCCCCTAACTCTTCCCGGTCCTGACTCTAACTGAGACTCCCAGCGCCTGCAGCAATGCACTGCAACCTGCTGGGTGCATACAGCAAACGTGCTGCACAAACCCGGTGACCTTGTCAGACCTCACAGCACTGACAGCCGTGACCCTGACAAGACAGCACACACACACTCACTAAGGGCACGTTCCCTATCTTGGGCCATCCCTAGCAATTACCCACTAACCTGGTGGGGAGTCGGGGCCTACCTGGGCTATTGGGGGACCTTACGTGGTGCAAGAGCTTCACTCGCTCCCTGCACCCTTCCTTCCCCTTCTGCTCCCGAGCTCCAACTAACGTAAGTGACAGGGCCCCTAACCTGAGGGCTGTCCCTGGCAACACTCACTCTATTGGGTGAGTCAGGGCTATCTCGGGCCTTGGGGGTTGCTGGCCTAGTACAGGAAGTCACTGACTCCTGCACCTTACCTCCTTCCCTTGGCTGCTCCTGGCTCTGACTGCCTATTGTGCTCCAAGCCCGCGAAATGTATCCTATCTCTCTCCAGAGCAGTCCTGCAGCCCTATTGGCTCCTATGAGGCACCTGGTGCCTGCCTCGCTATGCCCCATGGGAATTGTAGTCCAATGGAGGCTATAAACACATTGGGGCCGCGTGCGCGCCTTCCCTGCGCATGCGCGAGTCCCTAATGGCCGCTGTAACCTCTCCTGGGCTGTCCCTAACTGTCTCGCTAGTCCTGCGCATGCGCAACTTCGTCGGACCGCCGGGGGCTTACTGCGCATGCACGAACTGGCGCAACATGGCGGCGCCCTCACAGCCCTGCTCCGGGAGCGCCGGGACCTCGACAACGCGATCGTGGCCCTAACAATGGGCTGCTCGCGTCCCCGGCAACTCCCGAGCAGGAGCCTGACCGCCCTCACCCCGGCGATACGCTGGCGGGCTTGGCCGCCATTGGACTCGGTGGCACCCGCGATCGCCAGCTAGGTGAGGGGGGTTCTGACAGGCAGGGGAGACCTGGCTACATATATATATATATGTATACATGTATATATATGTATACATATAACCTAGCTATCCATCTACTCTTCAGTCTTGTAGTGTAGCCTCCCATGACAGGAAGGAGTGTAGGCTATTAACAAAATAACCATCTACTAGACAGTAAGGGAAACAATGTTGACAGCAATATTTATGAGTATTTTAATTGCAGCAACAATATATGGCAATCAACAAATTTGTCATGTTTTCCCAGCAACTAAAGCCTTAACCGCAAGTATTTTCTTTTTACAATCATTTGAAAAGATTGAAAATAAGTTTTCAACATAACATAGCATACATTGTTAAAAGCATTGTTATTTTGCATTAACTTATAGTTCTATATACAGTACCATACATTGCAGACTGTCATGCATTTTTATGGACCAACAAAATAGTTTTAAAATTGAACTTTCATAACTCCTACAAAAGCAAAATCAATGCAGAACTCACGTTAAGCTATAAATCAAAATAAAAGCATATAAATCAGCCCTTGAACACAATATTAATTAACACATGGGGGCTATTTAACAAAGTGAAAATCGGGCAAAATCCTTGAAAACCAGAACAATTTGCTGGATTATCTTTTGTTTCTGAAGATCAGCATTTATAAATCTTGTTCTGCCGAGTTTTCTTCCCTATTTGCCTGTTTTGCCTAGGCTAAGACTAATTGAACCATTTACTAAAGGAAAAACTGGTGTTTTGGGGGGCATATTCACTATTTTTCTCTGCTGTAGCAATTAAATGTAACGGGTATTCCACCCCACCCAATCGCATATATAGTGTGGGTGCGTAGAACATATGGTGTTACCCGGTGTGGTGCATATACCTGTAGGCTCACAGGAGGTCTGAGCCTCCGCTAGTGAGAGCCTGGGGTGAATCCTCTGGAACGTTTCTTTGTTTCAGCGCCTCCACCTATGTAGGATTCTATGGGTATGTAGAATAACCCTAACATAGGAACCACATGCAAATAATCAGTACACCATATGTATGATAACCAATATCTTTTTTACTTGTGCTCACATGAACCATATAACATCAACATAATAACGGGTGTCCCTCTCTAGAGGGGACACTGACTCTTGCGTCTCGCAGGACGCTCCCCCCTACACCGGGTGATCCCACCCCGTGTCCATCAATCCCCGCACAATGTGTCCCGCACTCTTTAGGTGAGAATATGGGTGACTGCGCAGTCACTAACTAATGGAACTGTTGGTGCACTTGTTGACATAAGGGGTTACCTGCCGAGCGCTCCTGCACTCGGGCCTGCAACTACTTCTCAAAGGATCTGTCGACCTGGATCCCGTTTGATCCGGTGGTTCCTTGCTTGGGGTCCGCCAGGGGTGATCCCACCCTGAAGATAGTCTCTCTCTGGGCACAGACTTAAGCCCACGTCTCCAGGTAGGAAGCACAGCATCCGCTGATCCCTATCTAACACTGGCACTCTAACATGACACGGTCCCTCACCTAGGGCCTGTCCCTGGAGCACCACTAACTTAATGAGTGAAGACCTACCTGGGACCTAAGGGGTTAACTGGCCTATCCTGTCCCCCTAGCTCTCCTGGTCCTGACTCTAGCTAACTAGTACCTAGTACTTGCAGTAACGCACTGCCCCCAGGCGTCTACCTACTGTTGGCTAGCCTAGTGCAGATCCTCTCCAGAATTCCTGACCTCGTTAACAGGCTATTCCTTCAGGCATCCTACCCCTAGCGCTACCTCAAGGTGACTGGGACCTAGTACTTGGTACGTACAGCAACCGGCTGCACAACACGGTGCCTGCCTGACAGACCTCACAGCACTAACAGCCGTGACTCTGACAAGGCAGCGCTCACACTAAGGGCAGAGTCCCTAACTGGGGCTGTCCCTTATAATTACCCACTAAACTGGTGGGGAGTTGGGGCCTACCTGGGATGTGGGTACCTATCTGGATGCAGGAGCTGCACTCACTCCCCGCACCCTTGCTTCCCTCACAGCTCCCGGACTCCAACTAACTGCGTAGCTGCAGCCCAAACAATGTATCTCTTCTCCTCTGCCAAGTCATCCTAAGCCCTATTGGCTCCACTAAGGCACCTGGTATGCTTGGCCCTAAGCCTCATGGGAGTTGTAGTCCCGTGGAGGCTGCAATTACATTGGGGCCGCGTGCGCGCCTTCCCTGCGCCTGTGCGCATCCCTAATGGCCGCCGCAACCTCTCCTGCGCCTTCCCTGCCCTCACGCAACTGTTCCCTGGCTCTAGGGTACCTTCTGCGCATGCGCGACTCTGTCGGGCCGCCGGGGGCTTACTGCGCATGCGCGAACTGGCGCAACATGGCGGCGCCCTTACCGCCCGGCTCCGGGAGCGCCGGGAGCCCTGTGGCGCGCGCGCAGCCTTGGCAACCGGCCGCACGCGTCCCCGGCAACCCCCGAGCCGTGGCCTGACCGCACTCACCCTTGCGATCGCCGCGCTGGGCCGCCATTTGACTCGGCTGCACCCGCGATCGTCAGCAAGGTGAGGGGGGTGCTGACAGGCTGGGGAGGCCTGGCTACATATAAATGCAGAGTAGTTAATCCTTAAGTACTTTATATACTTTCACACCTTTTTTTTGCCTGTTTTTGTTACACTCCGAGATGGTCTTAGGTTTTACTTTAGTAATAGTCATAAGTTTAGCTCCATTATATGTTTAGCACCTGAGTGCTCTGCTAAATATCGTATCAGCTTCAATTGAATAGTAAAAGATCAAATTAAGGGAAGGTGTGTGTGTGTGTGTGTGTGTGTGTGTGTGTGTGTGTGTGTGTGTGTGTGTGTGTGTGTGTGTGTGTGTGTGTGTGTGTGTGTGTGTGTGTGTGTGTGTGTGTGTGTGTGTGTACAGTATATATTTCACAATTATATTTAATATATTATAATTTCCTTAATCACTATTCTCTATGTGTGATATTAATAGTAAATGAGTAAGTTATATACATAAACCAATGTTCACATACATTTTGTTTTAATATATAAAATGTTGATGGTAAAATGTTTTAAGAAAAGAAAAAACACACATTATATATATATATGTATATATATATATATATATATATATATATATATATATATATATATATATATATATATATATATATATATATATATATATTCTGCTTGATTTACTAACATTTACAACTCAACCTATTTAATAATGTCTTGTGCTCCCTCTACATTCATTGTGATTATATGTCACCAAATACAATGAAGTCTGCATTTACTAGTCTATTCGTAAATTTGATACAAACGCAGTGCATTTTCCTATTTACTACAAAACATGACAACGCTTAAACTCCTTCTAAATAAATAACCCCCATGGTGTTTGTCAGTATACTTTAATGATTACTACAGATAATATGTTATTTAAAGAATTGTGCTGCCTAAAGATATTGTGAGAATTATGACAAAATTAATTACACTTGTGATAGTGAAAGTAAATATTCCGTTACAAATTATATTGGCATTTACAGAGCTTTTAAACTTGGACTTAAAATTTAAACTAGCAACATTAGTCTGGCAACCCTGGGACTTGAGGAATTTATTTCCCAACCGTAGGGAGAGCTAATTGTTATTTCTGAGCAACCTAATATGATCGAAAATGCAGATATTCATTATACAATCGAAGTACTGAGTAAAATGTAAAATGTTGCTATTTTGCAAGTGCAAGAAATAAATAACATCACTTTTTAAAAATATACCTTTGAAGTTAGGAAGAAGTGCTGGACATTACAATTCTGTAGATAAATGCTTAGTATTGGTTTATATACCAAAGCTCTTATGAGTTGCATACTTGCTGTTTCCTGTTTGTATTGTGCTGAATGTATTGACATCAAAATATAAAATATAATAGTAATAATTATTCACATGTACTTCTACCCTGCAATTTAGAAACAATGTATATACAGTAATATATATATATATATATATATATATATATATATATATATATATACATATATATATATATATATATATATATATATATATATATATATATATATATATATATATATATATATATATATATATATATTACTGTATATACATTGTTTCTAAATTGCAGGGTAGAAGTACATGTGAATAATTATTACTATTATATTTTATATATATATATTATATTTATTTTTATATATATATATATATATATATATATATATATATATATATATCAATTTGTCTTTTCGGGAAGATATCTAGTTTATCTATAACTGATTATATTGTATTTGGAAAAAAAGGGAAAGCACAATGATTTCTGTTAATGGTTTGTATCAAGAAAAGTCTATTTCTCTGCTACTGTGCTTCATCTGAGAATAACTTTTGGAAATAAAAAATACAAATTGTAATAAGTCAACCACAGCTTCCTTAGCCTACAAAGCATTGTAAACTTCTGCACTAATTACAACTTTAAATAAATATATATATATATATATATATATATATATATATATATATATATATATATATACCGTATTTCCTCTATTGTAAGACGCCATCGATTGTAAGACACACCATCGATTTGGCCAATAATTTTTTCACTTACCATGTTTCAGGAGAGGTCCCGTGTCAGCGGAGGATGAAGCGGGTGGCGACAGCAGGTCCCACGTCTGCAGATGGTTGAAGATGGAGAGCAGGCAAGAGTGCGGCGGGAGTGTAGCGGTGGGAGTGCAGTGGCGGCAGGACGGGTCCAAAGTCTGCTGGTGAATGAAGATAAGAAGACAGCATGCAGTGGCGGCTGGGGCAGAAGATCATAATAGCAGGAGAGCTGAGCAGGAGCAGAGTGGCATAGTGGAACGGCTTGGGAGGTGCACACTGTAATCGGAAGTCAGACACCGGTCAACTTCCGGTGTTAAAGTGTGCACCTCCCAAGCCGTTCCCCTATGCAGCTCTGCTCCTGCTCAGCTCTCCTGCTATTATGATCTCCTGCCACCGCCCGCTGTCTTCTTATCTTCATTCACCTGCAGACTTGGGACCTGTCCTGCTGCCGCCGAACTCCCGCCCACTGTCCATCTTCAATCATCTGCAGACGTTGGACCTCTCCTGCCAACGCCCGCTTTATCCTCCACTGACATGGGACCTCTCCTGAAACATAAGTGAAAAGAGGGGTTTAGTACTGCACACACTTTTTTTTTTCTTTATTTTTTTTTAATACATCTATTCTAAGACGCACCCCACTTTTAGACATGTGAAAATCAGAAAAAAGGTGCGTCTTAGAATCGAGGAAATAGGGTATATATATATATACATATACATATATATATATATATATGATTTGAAATCAATATTGAGAAAAGCTGCATATGTTATATACATTATGTATGACAATGATATGTATGTACAATATCTCCCTCATTTACTAAGACTTGCTATAAATATTGGCGGTTATGTACTGTAGGAAAGTGAAAATATGCCACGTCTGTGGAAACCAGGGCAATTTCCTAGATTACTTTGTGTGTCTGCCAATCGGCATTTATAAAGCTTATTCTGATGAGTTTTCTTCCATGTGTACCTGTTTTGCCTGAGGTAATGCTCATTAAAATAATAGGTGAAATATTTAAGGTGTTTTATGGGGTTTATCACTAGCTTGCCCATGTGGAGTATTTAGAAATGCAGAGTAGTAAATCCTTAGGTACTTAATACAAATTCACACCTTTATGTTGCCCGGTTTTGCTATGCCATCTCTGAGATACTTAGGGATTCACTTTTCTAATAATCATAAGTGTAACTCCATTATATATAAGAACTTAATTTGAGTACCCTGCTAGATATTATACCAACTTTGATGGAATTGTATTAGGTCAAAGTAATGGAAAATACAGATGTAGTAAGAATTCTTGTCTTTGCTGTCATGGCCACTCACTGTTGCGCGACATCAGTGGTCTCAGCACTGAAGAATTGATTCCGCGGGGATCCCATTAAGATACATGGACTCCCCCAGTGAGATTGGGGCAGACACTGTGTCATGCTCTAAGCCTGCTGTACCCATGCATGGCCACCAGGACTGTTGCTGCTCTCTGAAAGTCTTGTTCTAGCCTGCAGTGCCAATACTTGTCCACCGGGATTGCAGCTGCTCTGCTAGCTCTTTCAAGGAACATTCCAGACCCTGAAACCCGACACCTCTGCACCTGTGCCTGCCTATATAAACTTCCTCTACCTGTCTGTCAGTGCCTGTTTATACTGTTCCTCAACTCTTGCTACTGTAGGTTCTTGTGTTTACTGTTGTGCTATTGCTATTGTCCTGTTCCAGTCTCCTCATTGCCAACCTCTGCTTGTGACCTCGACCACGCTATCGGCCGCCTGCCTCTGACCTCTGCTTGTGACCCCGACCTCACTCCCTGCTGTTCCTGCCACTGGGATCCCCTCCAGCCGAAGATCAACCCTTGACACACTGTCCTCAATGTCGCAGACGTTCGCTTTTTCGCCTGCGATGCTGTGGACAGTGAATCTTGTTACATCTGTGTGTGTGTATATATAAAAATATATATATATAAATAAAATGAAGCATGTGCTCCATAGTTCAGATCAATTTAAAATAAAAAGTAAGGAATAGGTATCAGGATTAAAATCAATCAAAAACAATTCCTTCTTTAAAACGTATTGGTAAATATGTTACCACACTGGGTTCCACTGCAGGACGTTGGAAGAGCTGCAAAAAGTTTGCACTCAACACCCTTAGATGTCCATTGAAGGATCCACAAACCGCCAATTTTAAATAGAGCAGGGACTAGATGAAGTAATATAGCACCCGGTTGTAATGTCACATAGAAGGGAAATTTCTCCAGAAGGATGAGTCTAAGGACGTAGCCGCTATTACTCTGCCCAGTGACGCTATATGGTTCACTGTCCCCGTCTCAGCATGGTTAGCACAAGCCGGTCACTGACTCCAACATTACTGCTTGCATCCCTCCGGTGTGGACCGCTTTGGATAGACTCAACAAATGATCACATGCGAAACTGTCCCAACATGTTTCATGGCAAAACTGTGGTTTCCTCTTGTATCATATCCTCACATTGATTCGTTTGTTGAGCTTATATTTAAGTAATAATCCCTTAAGAACATGGCATTACTGGCCAATACTGCCCTGGCTGGGTAAAAGTCTACCGGCTTCGCGTCAGGCCTTCAACTTTTCCAGAGCATTATTGGCCAGTAATGCCTTGTTCTGAGAGGATTATTACTATTATAGATTAAAAGTAGGCTTTTTTCATAAATGATAGACACTTTTGAATAGTTATATAGATTTTTTTATTGAAATAAAATTGTAAATACATTAAAGCACCTCTATATATACTCACACCAGCCATCCATAGCTATACATATACTGCATCCCCCCCACTCTATAAATACACACAAACTCTCTGCTGCCCCCTCTGTACACACAAACACACACTTTGTAGCTCTACACACATGCACACACTGCTTCTCTCCATACACACACATTCACAAACTCTGCAGACAGAACTACACACACCGCAAAACTGCATCTACAAGGACAAACTCTGGACAGACAGACACACACACACACATACACAATCTCTGCTGCTAAAAACACCAACTCTGCAGATAGACATACAGACAAACTCTGCTGCTACACACACACACACAAACTGTGCAGCTATACACACACACACACACAAACTGCAGCTACACACACAAATACAATCTCTTCAGCATTACACACACACAAACATAACCGCTGCAGACACAAACACACACTCTTCCTCCACACTGAGTCCTGTGCAGAGCTCTCTGCGGGCAGAGAGGGGGAGGAGTCACTATCTGGCTTTTTCCTCCTGAACACACACACACACCTATATACATATATATTCTGTTTTACTTACTAAGATTCAAAACAGCCTATTTAATAATATGTCTTGTGCTCTCATTAAATTCTTTATCAATACAGTATATTTCACAATAAACAGAGAAAATAAGACGGTGTATAATCAGCGCTAAAAATTACAAATAATATACCTCTATAGGAATACCCCCTACTGGTGGGCTAGGCTGCCTGGTGAAATACTGATTAGTACAAATCAGATTACAGGATATAAACAAAAAGAAAAACCGGCGCCTTACAAGTCCAATTTGTGATTATGGAAGTCCAATTGGTGAAGGATAGTGTCCCAATAATTAGACCTTTCAGATCTTTGAATACCAGATAAAACATCATGAATGATGGTTGTGCGGATAAGAGACCGCCGGTCCGAATGGTGTAAAACCGGGACCCTACTCACGAGATTTCAGAAGTAAGCAGGCAATGAAAGTTTTTGGAATTAGCTTTTATCACTTTCAGCCTTGCTATTGTTTGTCTTGTTTGTTGGGTCGTGTCTTGGTCTGTATTGTCTGTCTTAAATGTTCTGTTTGTATTGGCATGCATGTCAGTTTTAGAGTGACATGTGTTGGCATACTGCACTATAATTCTCTTTGTGTTTTTTTCACATATCACTTGAACGTACGGCGGAAGCCACATCAGACCATCTGGTATTCAAAGATCTGAAAGGTCTAATTATTGGGACACTTTCCTTCACCAATTGGACTTCCATAATCACAAATTGGACTTGTAAGGTGCCAGTTTTTCTTTATGTTTATATTTCACAATAAACAATTAAGTCTGCAATTACTAGTCTATTTGTAAATTTGATACAAGCATTTTCCTAGTTACAGTACTACAAAACATCCTTTGGCATTTACCGTAGGTGCTAAAGCTAAACTCTCTTTAAGTCAACAACCCTCTATGCGTGTTCCAGTAATTGATGTGCATGAGATTACAGTGAGTGTTGGGGATAAGCACCTATGGCCAGGATTCACTAAACCAAGATGAATTACAGTTAACGCCAGATTAGGGTGCGTTGCCCGCATCACAGTTTGGCCTATATCTGCAGCTAAATTCATTTGTCAGCAAAGAGGGCTCAGTAGTTTATCACTGTGTATTTCTCAGACACATGGACATATAATCAAACAGCCTAGATTTAACTATTTACATTTTCTTATAATTTCAGTTAAAATTTGAAATGGGCGAACCTGCCGAATATGTTCCTTGGATTTTCCCCTGTCTTTTTGGGTGTAGTTCAATCCGCGGAATGAATTCAGGAAGCAGATTGCGTCCTCTTAAATCCATGCATAATCCTCTGAATCTGACTGATTCTGACCATGGATTCCACTAGTTGTTGTAAAAAAATAAACACATAATTATAAATAAATATATAATAGATTAAGTAAAGAACAAGGCCATTGAGACCAGACGAGTGGACATGCACCGTACACACACCGACAGGGGTCAGCCCAGTCAGTCACAGTTGCATACTACAAGTTTTATTACGGAAATGTTAGAAATATTTGACTTTACTAATTGCTATAAAACAACAACACAACTACACAGCGAACAGGCATCCTAAAAGCAAGCCATCCATTTGCACAAGAAAGGCAACAGATGGAGAGCAGGGATGAAGACCAGCACCGCGAGATGACAACAGGAGAAGTGCTGGGGAAGTAGATTGAGATAAACGCCAAGGCGGTGAGATCTATTCAGCTTCTCTCTGAATCTGGTGTACTCTAACTGCGATTTTATCTATTTTACATTGTAAGTGCACTGTGCATATTTTCAACCGTTTCTACTGGTTATTACTACTAGTTAATAAATCAAAATACACTATTTGCACTTTATTTCGGCTTCCTGTCTCCTAAACAACACAGAAGCTAAAGGATCAGGCCTTAATACGGGGGAGATGTGGAAAAGGTGACCCAAAAATACACCTACTCTATACCGAATCGTAGAAGGATGCTGTTATTATCTAGTGTCGGCACTGGCGTGGCTGGGTGCAGCTGCTGCTGATGTTGCTGTGGAACTGGCTGTGGTAGTAATAATGTGGCAATTCTAGTAATGAAATAGCCGTGTCTGCTGGCCTCAGCGACATATGCTACACTTGCATACTATTTGCAGAAAATTCGAGAATCTAATTGTGTATAAGTGTAACCCTCCTTGAAATTATTTGACAGTATTGTTGTTATTAATATTATAATAATATTATTATGTTTATTAAATATGAATATGAATATACTGCTGTATTATTTATAGAATAGACACACACAGAGAGTACAGGAGAAGTGTCCAGGCCACTGAGGCCAGGCACCAGTCCAGAGTGGGCAGGAACTGCATTAGGCAGTGAGGCATTTAAAGTGAGGTTTTTAAGTGATAAAAACAGTTAGACTACAGTTAATATATATATATAGTTAATATACTCACTTTCTTCATGCAAGACCAATAACCAATAACCTCAGCTGATATGACATGGATCTAATTGCATTCTCTTCACAGGTATGTTCCTGATGTTGAAACCCTGTGTATAAGACTGAATCTGGCCTTGTTGAATTGATATATAAGTATGTTCCTGATGTTGAAACCCTGTGTATAAGACTGAATCTGGCCTTGTTGAATTGATATATAAGTATGTTCCTGATGTTGAAACCCTGTGTATAAGACTGAATCTGGCCTTGTTGAATTGATATATAAGTATGTTCCTGATGTTGAAACCCTGTGTATAAGACTCAATCTGGCCTTGTTGAATTGATATATAAGTATGTTCCTGATGTTGAAACCCTGTGTATAAGACTGAATCTGGCCTTGTTGAATTGATATATAAGTATGTTCCTGATGTTGAAACCCTGTGTATAAGACTGAATCTGGCCTTGTTGAATTGATAAATAAGTATGTTCCTGATGGTTTTTTTTTTTCCTCTTAACTCTGTGCTGTTAATTGACCAAATGGAACAAGCGGACTGATTGGGGAGGGGGAGGCTCATGTGACTGTTTTTTGTGTATAATACTAACACCTTTGCTGCATTGGGCAGGAACTGCATTAGGCAGTGAGGCATGTAAAGTGAGGTTTTTAAGTGATAAAAACAGTTAGACTACAGTTTGACTAGAGGTGACTGGGGACTGGATCTACTGCACACTCTTTTACTCTTTTACTCACGACAACAAACGGTAAGCTATTCAGATCACACTATGATCCCATGCTTGCTAACCTGCCTATTTCAACCCCCACCCCTTTACAACTTCTTTCACTGCAGCCTCTCCCAAAACTGACTGCACAATACACTGAAACCCTGAACTGACCCTAGCATTGCAATGCAGCAAAAAACTTGAAAAGGTACAGGCCCACCCCTGCTGTTTAGTCTTCACACACTCACTCTGCTCACAACAGCTCCTTGCAGCACTGCCTACCTCTGGCATCATGAACCTGCTATGTCTTCTAACTTTTTTCTTTCTCCTGGCCTCATGGAGATGTTACTCCCTCTATCCACTACAAACTCCTCCATCCTGGCACACACCCAACATCACCATACACCCTGGACTACTCAAAAGCCTTGCACTATCTACTGAATGTTGGTGGAGAACTCTAAAAACCAGCACACCAACCACTGCTCACTCTATTGGAAAACACCACAAATTTACAACTTTGCAACAACTACCCAAATTTCTACTCATACTATTACTCTCTCTAGCAGGTGATGTTGAAACTAACCCAGGTCCTCCCATTTCAGCTCTGTCCCATGCCCCTGAGAATTCCACCTTTAAATTCCAAAAAGGGCTATCTGTCGCCCATATAAACATCCGGAGCCTGCTGCCCAAACTGGATGAACTAAGGGCATGGTGCCTTATGCATAAACCCAAAGCCATCGTTCTGACAGAAACATGGCTATCCTCTAAAACCCCTGATGCAAATATCGCCATTCAGGGATACACCATTTTTAGGAGAGATAGGTCAAAGAGAGGAGGAGGGGTGTTATTTTATATTGCAGACACCTTACAATTTACACTGTTACATTGCCCACCAAGTCCACCCTCTTTTGAAACTCTAGTTGGCAAAATCTGCCTCCCCTTTTCTAAGCACATCTTGCTTGCTGGCATCTACCGCCCCCCTAAAGCCCCTCTACAATCCTTGACTGATATCACCCAATTTCTTGCCTCCATTTCCTCTCTGAATGAGAAGAGTGAGCTGCTAGTTCTAGGGGATTTCAACTTCAATTGGCTTGACCCTAAAAACCACAAAATCCAGATACAACTCAAGTCACTTAACCTATCGCAACTCATTTCCCAACCCACACGAATAAACCTGAAGTCGCATAACCATTCCTTGCTAGACTGGATTCTCTCCTCAAACCCCAGCAGAATCCAATCCTCTGGCATCCTTCCTGATATTTTCAGTGACCATGCAATAGTGTACTGTGTAAGGAAAATTAAACCGCCCCATTCAAGCCCTAAAGTTCTCCTCACTAGAACATTTAAAAACTTTAACCCACAACAGTTTCTGGATGACCTTACCAACTGCCCATGGCACAGAATCGATTTAATTCCCGACCCTGATTCTGCGCTCGACTATTTCCAATCCGAGTTCTTAAAACTCTGCGATACCCATGCTCCACTACGCAAAATAAGGGTACGGGGGGCCCACCTTCCATGGGTTACACCTGACCTTATAGCACTCTACCAGTTCAGGGATGCCTTGTGGAAAAGCTACAAAGTAACTGGCACTACCAAGGATCTCAATCACTACAGATGCCTGCGGAACGTGTGCACAAGGCAAACAAGGTATGCAAAAGCACAATATTACTCTGACAATCTCCACCAAAATACATCAAACCCAGCTAACTTCTGGAAGGTTATCAACAATATATTCCAGGCTCCTAACCATCAACAACCAAGTAATATCACTAAGAGGGATATTACCCCTGCAAACCCCACTGACATTGCAAATGCATTCAATGATTACTTTGTGGGGTGTGCCACTAACTTATTAGCGAAACGCAGCACAAACCCCAAACCTGAATCTCATCCTGGGAGTATCCCTATAGTCCCACCCTCTCCCAACACTGCCCACAATTTTCAATTTAGCCCAGTATCTGAAGAGGAGATTACACAAGCGCTCCTCAAACTAAAACTAAGCAGCCAATGTGGACCCGACTTACTACAATCTAGGTTCCTACGACTTGGTGCCCCAGCCATTGCCAAACCAATTGCGTCCATAGTAAACTCTATCCTGTCTGCAGGCCATATCCCTAAGACCTGGAAAACTGCCATAGTTGTCCCAATCTTCAAAAGTGGGGACAAAACCACTGTCTCAAACTACAGGCCAATCTCACTTCTCCCAATTCTATCCAAAGTTATGGAAAAATGTGTCCACTCCCAATTAAGCGATTTCTACACCAAGACAAATTTCCCTAGCCAATTCCAGTCTGGGTTTCGTCCCAAACATTCCACCGTAACTACCCTGCTATAAGTTTGCAATGAAATCCAGTGTGGAATGGAACGGGGACAACTCACTGGTGCAGTATTCCTAGATTTTGCAAAGGCCTTTGACACAGTTGATCATGTTATCCTGCTTAACAAACTCCAGAGCTCTGGAATAGGGAAACATGCTTTAAACTGGTTTCAGTCCTACCGATCAGGAAGATCCCAACATGTGTCCATCTCAGTCTCTAACTCCAACCCCCTGGATATCACCTGTGGTGTCCCGCAAGGCTCTGTTCTGGGGCCCCTACTCTTCTCAGTGTTCATTAATGATCTTCCCACAGCTTGTAAGGAAGCCTCAATACACATGTATGCAGATGACACAATCCTGTATGCACACAGCCATAGCCTCTCTGACCTTCAACACATACTTCAGTCTGACTTTTTGAGACTCGAAAACTGGATTTCCCAAAACAAACTGTTTTTAAACACTGACAAGACTGTAACAATGGTATTTGGGACCAAGACTAAATTTGCAAAGCTTCCAGTGACTGAGCTCCTGATTAGAACCAACGCTAAAACCACCCTAACACCTGTCACTAGTTTTAAATACCTGGGCTTATGGTTTGACTCCCACTTAACATTCGGGATGCACATTGATACCCTGACAACCAAGACCTATGCTAAACTAGGGGTACTTTACAGGAACAAATCCTCCCTAAGTCTCCTGGTCAGAAAGCATATTGCACAGCAGATGCTAATGCCAATTATTGACTATGGAGACATAGTATATGGCTCGGCTCCTCAAACCCACCTTAGCAAACTTGACACCCTCTACAATTCAATTTGTCGTTTTGTTCTCCAATGCAACTACAACACACATCACTGCGAAATGCTCAAAGAACTAGATTGGTCATCACTAGAGTCTAGGCGCAAAGTTCACCTTTCCTGTCTCACCCTCAAATACTTTCTGGGCAAGCTACCCAGCTACCTGAACAAGCTCCTCACCCCTACCACATGCAGTACCTATCACCTGAGATCAGACTCCAAAAGACTATTCATGATCCCAAGACTCAACAAAGTATCCGGACGTTCCTCCTTCTCCTTCCGTGCACCCCAAAACTGGAACAACCTACCAGAGACTCTCATATCCACCACCAGCTTAAGTTCTTTCAAATCTAAGGCTGTCTCACACTTTAATCTGGTCTGTAACTGTTTCATACGCTCATAATATATATTTTCTTTAACTGTGCATGCAATGTCTTGTATATAATGTATACCTTGTTCATTTATGTAACTGTATTTGTAACCATGTATTATTTTGTTTTACTCTGTGTCCAGGACATACTTGAAAACGAGAGGTAACACTCAATGTATTACTTCCTGGTAAAATATTTTATAAATAAATAAAGAGAGTGGACTAGACACACACAGACAAGAGTCAGTCCAGTCAGCCACAGGTTAATTGTTAAGCTATACATTTTGTTAAGTAAATAATCTATAAATGTTGGATTTGCAGCAGCAGCTCTGACAAACCCGAAAGTAAAACCCTGCCTATAAAATAATGGTATAAACTTGAGACTGCACCCCTATTTATATAATTATCCTCTTATAATAATACAGTTTTCAGATTACATTTGCAGATTCTGAATCCATCAGTCAAATTTTCAAGAAAAAAAACCCAGAATTCGCCTTTTTGAGACTGATCCGTTGAACTCGCTAATTTGCGGCACATTTCGATTTTGACAAAAAAAATTGCCCATCTCTAGTTAAAATGATAATTACTTAATTGGGCTGTATTTTACAAGCCATACAATGACTTTGAGTCCACCGAATAGTGATGAATTTATAGCCATGAGGCACAAAAACAGTAAAAAATCCAATAGGACCTTTTGCGTTTCGAATCAGCATAGTTTTTTTTTTACACAAATAAACCAAAATATACTGCAGATTAATCATTTCCTTTTATTCGTAAATTTATTATGGATGTCTATTTATCATGTGCAAAAAAAACTTTCAAAAAAGTATTTACATATCGACATTTGCCCATGTTCACTAACACAATTTATGGTCCATCTAAATGGAACAGTAAATCTAATCCTAAATTAAACACCAACTCCATTTTAAATAGTAATTTCTCTAAGTTCTTTAAAGAAGATTTTGTCTTCTTTACTAAGGGTATGGACCAAGTCATGCAGAGGACCTATTGGCATACCAGGTATATGAAGAAAAAAGGGTAGTGTATTTCGCTCTAAATCCACTATGTTAAACTACCACAGCCAGATGCTCCTAGTGATAGAAAAATAAAAATATAAATGAGTACCTACAGTAGGATCATGAAAAATGCAGCAGGTATATTAAGATGGCTCTAAACATATAATAGTGCAAATTTAAAGAAAAAGATACCAGCGCAAAAAACATGTTCCAAAATAGAAAAAATATATGATATGGAATTAAAATAAACACAAATCAGTGCTATAAAAAAAACACTAGATAGGTTAAGCAAAAATAAAATTAAAATGCTACAAAGTTACCAGAGGCTCCTTGTGCATTGTTAATGTAACTGTTAGCAAGGGCAACAAAAGTAGCAGTACTGTGGTTAAGGCAATGCTGATAGGGAAAGCACTCGCTCTCAGCTCGTCAGTGCAGGCAGTTAACATCTCAGTAGTTTGCCGTGTAGACCAGCTGATCCACCTCACATCTGGCTCCACTCACCACCGGATAGGGAATGCACCCGCTTCCGGCTAACTGCCCTCAGTTTGTACCGGTCAGGGAAGGCACCCGCTCCCAGTATGATGTTTCCAGTGGTCATGTGGCTTCACAATGAAAGATTCACAGACTCACAATAAAGCTGCAGACATAGAACACTGCACTGCTTCGCCCAATCATTGAATGAATAAGTGCAAAAAAGCACCAAAAAAGGGAATTTATTATAAAAAGTACTGAATAGCAAGATATATATGTAAAGTAAAAATGGAATAAAAAACACACAATCTATTTCCTATCCAACGCATATTGTATCATAAAAGATACTTCATCGGGGAATGATTGATACTGAAAATGTGTGCTATTTAAACTCAAATGCAACTTGAAAATGTGTGTAGAGTTACAAGACAATTAAGCCACCACATAGCCCATTGGTGGATCTATTAAGCAATTAAACAAACAGCTGTAATTACTTCAGAGTGAACATGCAAGATCACATCCTAAAAAAATCACTTTTAAAGAACTAATCACAGAAATTATACATTTGGCTGAAAACTCTAACTATACATGATGAAAGATTCCATAGCAAATAGATATTGTAACCTTGGGAGTCTGGGATGACAAAAAAGTCAACATTAGAGTCAAATGGATTACTTAGAACTAGAGAACCAATATTGATGTTATTATTTGGACTTTAAAATAAGTCTTTTAAGTTATGTATAGTTAGAATTTTCAGCCAAATGTATGATTTCTGTGATTAGTTCTTTATAAGTGATTTTTGTAGGATGTGATCTTGCATGTTCACTCTGAAGTGGAATTCAATTTCTTATTTGATCCTAACCCAAATATACCTATTATGTACCATTTACCGAAAATTCAGAAAAAATTGAACAATCCCCCAGGACGTCCCATCATATCTGGGATTGGGTCTTTAACTTAAAACACCTCCCAATATGTACACTCTTTTTTGCAGAAACATGTGAATCAATTACCCTCTTTTGTTAAGGATTCTACTTCTATTCTTAACATCTTTAAGGATTTTAAATGGGAACCTGAATTTAGATGGGTCACGTGCAATGTTCAATCGCTCTACACCTGCATCCCCCACACCAGGGCTACAGAATCAGTGGAACAGTTGCTGGTTCAAGACACTACACTTCACTCTTCCAATATTACCTTTATTATTGACTGCATCCGGTTTATTTTATCACACAATTTTTTTGTTTCAGAACCAATTTTATTTACAGGTCTGTGGTACAGCAGCGCTGCCCATGTGAAAGTTGGTGCACTTATGCGGATACCTTCCCATGCGCTCCAGCCCCCGGCTGTAGCTGAACCACTGTCAATGGTCAGTCTGCTCCAACGATGCCTTTCGCCTCCACGTCAGGTAGCCTCAAACAGGAGCGTCCCACAATAGATAGTCTCTGAATGTAGGTGGTCTGATCCAAGACCACAAGTTATGTGTCACCGCGTGGCGTAGACACTGTGTCCCTGATACTGCACAACACAGGAAAAAGGGGTCCCTAACTATGGGCTTCCTTAAACAGCTGCAGGTGCCTACTTTGAGTCAGGGACTAACTGGGCCTGCAGGGGAAAGCTGGCCTAGTCCCAGGGAAACTGGCACCTGGGACCCTACCTCCCTCTTCTGTAACCTGCTCCCAACTGCCATGTCACGTGCTGAGCACACCAAATGTATCTCTCTCTTTAGCGAGATCCTGGCAATCCTATTGGCTGTATTCCCCCAAGTGGTGTGCGCCCCTGAGGCTGCTGGGACTTGTAGATCCCTTGCGGATCTATGGTTGTAATTGCCGCTGCTGGCATTATATTGCGCATGTGCCAGGTGCACAAAGATGGCCACCGTGACTCTAGATACTGTCTGCGCATGCGTGAAACCTTCTCTGCGCATGCGCGTGCACAAACAATATGGCAGCGCCCTCGGCGGAGCACCGTTGACCCGCTCGCCAGTTCACAATCTCCCTGCTGCAACTACACAGCCATCCCCCTCAAGCAGTCCGGAGGTTTGAGGGGGACCTGGCTACACACATCAGGTTAATCTTTATTTTTGGTTCAGCTTTTGGGAGCTGCTTATTATTTTCAGTGTCATTATTAAACCATATATCAATGTATACATTTCTTTCATCTTACTTTTTTCTCTTCTCTGTTATGTTTATGCACGGTACAGTAGAATGAATATAACATATCAATATAAGCATGTACCAGAAAATACCAAACATCACTATTTTCATTAAATGGATCGCAAGAAATATTTGCTTATTTTGAACCAGCTTTAAACTAGAAACGATAAATTACAAATGACAAAACAATGTCAGCGGACAGCTGGTAAGGAATCTGGGTTACGTGTTTGGTGTGTGTACTGTATATCACTGCAGTGTCGCTCTCTTGTTAAGGAATATCCTAAAATCCTATAAAATGCTATAGTTATGTGCTTTCCACGGGCACATAAAAAATTGTAAGTAAGCATGTTTAAGTTAACATGTCTTTAGTTGATCCAGCAAATTAATAGGGAATTACTTGGCTCACATTCATCCATCTCTGTAACAATATCTCTTACACTGAGTGTTTATCAAAATACATTTTTGAGAAAAAAAGTACACATTGCAAACAAAGTTCACTGAACGACATTCCCCTCCATCAGCAGTACCACACCTGTGCCAAGTTAAATTCTGTGATATATATGATATATTTTTATTCAAGTTTTATGCCTGCAAAACTGCATGAAATATTAGCAGATTTATAAGGAAATAATGTACTTGAAGGCACTGAAAGGGCCTTTGTACTGAGCACAGCAAATAGTGTTTTTGCTGAAAAATTGGAGCATGGAAATGTCATTTTAAATTGCTCCTGTGTGCAAATAAGTACTAACCTGAAATTTCTCAATCTACGCCATCAGCATAAAAAAAATTAGTTTAACTTTTTTTGAGGGTGTACAGAACTGGATTGTGCTAGACGTACAGATAATAATGGTACAGTATCTAAAAAAGGATATTTCTATGTGTCAAGAAAAGTTTACATTTTTTAAATCTTAAACACTGTTTATAGTGTTAATGCAGAATTAGGTTGCAATGTATCAATCAAAAATGTATTTGACGCAGCATAGATGTTTTTATTATCTGGGTTAACAAATGATGTATTATTTTCACAGTATGGTTATTATAAATAATAATAATTTATATTTACTAACACGAGTTATGAGTATAAAAATAAATATAATTCTGTTTTAATTTAAATTCAATCAAATATTCAACATGATGCAATACATCAAAAATCACTCCAAGCAACGAATTAAGGTAGATAAGTAGGTATGTATATCTTTAAACTTTCATACATACAACACATATATTTTTTGAAGGTTTGTATTTCTACCACCCCTTAAATAAGTTATGGTGGGTAACATTTTTGAAAAAAACCTCCACTGTATAGAATACAGCAAATTAAAATAAATCACGTGAGCACATTCATATCTCAAACAGGTCTACAACCTTGCTTTTCACTGTTTTCTCCTAACATACAGTGCTTCCACTACAGCAAGGGATTCTAGGAAATGATATGCAAATGAGCACATAGTGTCACCTTTTGCTTCAAATCCATTTTGACATGGACCCTTATAAGTTTATGCCTGCTACATTTTGAGGCACAAGAAAAGGTCAATGATACTGTATACGTAAGCTCCAAAGAGTTTTTTCTTTAATAGATCTAGTACCAGTTGTGGCTTCACTTTTACAACAAGAAGACTGTGCTGCATTAAGAGACTAAGCTCTCACTAGATTCCTGAATAACAGAAAATGAAAGAATTCAAACAGTTGTGTAAAATATAAAAAAAGCACCACACACATTTTTACATGGGCTGAACTACTTAAAGAGGGCAAGAATATTTTTGGGCCACCTCAGGGGCAACGCTGAACCTGAAATACCATGGTAACTCATCCTGCTACACCAATGGTAGTTCTGCCCCTGTGCTTTCAGTGATTTACAGACATTTGGATAACTATGAACTGTTTGGAGGGTTAATGAAGACAAACAAGTTTCCTCACTGTTATAAGTTATGTGGTGCATTTTTGGAATTCATCCTAGCTTGACTAATATAGTTGAAGGACTTCTCAATTGCATTAAAATGCTAACCAGTAGTGCTCTCTGTATCTCCTGATGAGTTTTAGGATTAATTCCTCAATCACAATGTGATATGAATGTAAAACAAGGAGAGCTGAAACTTTCCAGATAAGGTAGAGTCATTTACTTAAGGTACACTTATCCATACAGCGCATAATCTGCATTGAAACATTTCCATGTATGGTGATGGCATGCCGAGGTGATATCACTAACATCTGGATGACACACCATATTGGCAGCAGTAAGCTTTACAAAGGTGAAGGGAAACAGACAAGAATTGACCAATGCTAATTATTTAATTGCCTTAGTATGGTAGCTATTGACATCACCAGCTGAAATTGCATAGGTTACTGAGTTAGAAAACAAGTACTTACAGTATAATCTACTCAACTCTATAAATATGGTAACCATCTGGTTCTTTTTTATACTGGGATAAACTCAGTAAATCCTGATGAGCTTAGGTCAATATGACTTGTCATAAGCAAATCACTGTGTGCAAATTAAAGCTGCATACCAAATTACCATTGATAAAATTCATCTAGAACAGATATCCCGGCACCAGAGGTCATCCTAAATAGAAATCTTTGACTTTGTTTAAATTACAGCGTCTTGGAAGAATGGCACAAGTCATTCATTCCAAAATGAAACTAAAAGTCCATGGGGCCTTTGTACTAAAATGTTAGTGTTCAAAAGGTATTCAAACCTTCATAAAATGTGTGACTTATGTATGAAAAGTTCATACACACTGTATGATTCATAATTTATTGTTTAAACTCACTTTTGAAACTCATTCATGTTGAATACCTGACTGATCTAAGTAAAATGAAAATAGAACTATGTGTATTTTTAGTGCAATATTATTTATAGTTTCCAAACTGCGAAAACAATAAATTTTGTTTACGTACAAAATTAAACATCCATGCTGTATCAAATAAATGGGGTGATACATAGCAAATCCTTTGCACTAACAATATTAAGTCTTTTAAGGGTTCACACAAAGTTGAACGATTTCAACATCCTTTTACTTGATTTTGTTGCGGACAGAATTATTCTTCTTTAATACATACTGTATGTTACATCTGTACTCCAAGCACAGTCAATTTCTGTGCACAAAAAAAGAAATGTTTTTTTCTCATCAACTGAAACTAAGTTTGATATGTTCCAGTTTTGAACCAACATTTTTTGGTGAAACTTAGTATGCAGACCCAACATCAGGATACACCTATAGCGAGGCGCATTAATTATGCACATGAAGGCAAAATGCAAGTCTTGAAATTCTTTGGCATTGATCATCCCAGTATTGGACAAAGACAATGCAACTGGGATAGGATCCTCCTGCAGAGGGAATGTATTTGGATCTATGATCTGCAGACCCTATCTCCAAAGGGTCTTAAGGAGGGTTTTTATTTAATCCTCTTTTGTAGTATAGTCCATATGTATATTTAAATTTTTAATTTCATTTATGTATTCCTCTTTATTGTGTCAATGGTCTCTGGTGCAAAGGTATATTTTAATGTGGTAAGTGACATTTTCTCTGTTATTTCACCTATGTCAGAGGTTCAGCTATTATGTATTACCCTTGTAACAGGCTTGCTAGGTTCCCAGTATTACCTTTAAGTTGTGATTACTGCGCATGCTCCACAGCTTGTGAAACTCTGCTGATTGATGATTGGCTCACTTTATAGCCTGTCACACAGCAGGATGGGGCTTAGAATCTCTTGCCGTCAAGTCACTACGGCCATGCACCCTTAGCTTGTGATTGGAAGGCGCCTTGCCGATCCCCTTCCCTGCACAGTTAAATGATTATGAACGACTGACTATCAATCACATCCCTTCAGAAAGTGCCAAAGCGAACAGCCGTCGGGATTGCTGCCTAAACTCCCACGAGCACCACTATGCTATTGGAAGCACTACTACTGATGCATAGCTTATTGAGCCTGAGACAGCGATTGACAGAGATTAGGCACTGTTGAATAACAGGATTTATTATCATAGCCCATTTTTGTTTATTTATTTATAAAATATTTTACCAGGAATTAATAACTTGAGAGTTACCTCTCGTTTTCAAGTATGTCCTGGGCATAGAGTTATGATGACAATAAAAACATGGTTACAAATACAGTTGCATAAGTGAACAGGGTATACATTATATATAAGACATAGCATGAACAGTTAGAGATAATATATATTATAGGTGTATGTAACAGTTACAGACCAGATTAAAATGTGAGACAGGTTAAGTTCTGAAAGAACTTAGACTGGTGGCGGCTATGAGTGTCTCCGGTAGATTGTTCCAGTTTTGGGGTGCACAGTAAGAGAAGGAGGAGCGGCCGGATACTTTGCTGAACCTTGGGACCATGAACAATCTTCTGGAGTCAGATCTCAGATGATAAGTGCTACATGTGGTAGGGGTGAGGAGCTTGTTCAGATAGACGGATAGCCTGTCCCAGAAAGTATTTGAAGGCAAGACAGGAAAGATTAACTTTGCACCTAGATTTCAAGTCTGAAAAAGTCAGATTGAAGTATGTGTTCAAGATCGGACAGGCTATGGCTGTGTGCATATAAGATTGTGTCATCTGCATACATGTGTATTGAAGCTCCCTTACAAGCTGTAGGAAGATAATTGATGAACACTGAGAAGAGTAGGGGCCCCAGAACAGAGTCTTGCGGGACACCACAGGTGGTATCCAAGGGGTTGGAGTTAGAGCCTGAGATGGACACATGTTGGGATCAACATGATAGGTGGGAATGAAACCAGTTTAAAGCATGCTTCCCTATACCACAGCACAGGAGTTTGTTGAGCAAGATAACATGATCAACAGTATCAAATGCCTTTGCAAAATCTGGGAATATTGCCCAGTGAGTTGTCCCCATTCCATTCCACACTGGATTTCATTGCAAACTTTTATCATTGTAGTTATGGTGAAGTGTTTGGGGCAAAAGCCAGTTTGGAATTGTCTAGGGAAATTTGTCTTGGTATAGTAATTGCTTATTTGGGAGTGAACACATTTTTGCATGACTTTGGATAGTATTGGGAGAAGAGAGATTGGCCTGTAGTTTGAGACAGTGTTTTTGTCCCCACTTTTGAAGATTGGGACAACTCTGGCAGTTTTCCAGGTCTTAGGGATATGGCCGGCAGACAGAATAGAGTTGACTATGGAAGCAATTGGTTTGTCGATGGCTGGGGCAATAAGTATTAGGAACTTAGATTGTAGTAAGTCAGGTTCACATTGGCTGCTTAGTTTTAATTTGAGGAGTGCTTGTGTAATCTCCTCTTCGGATACAGGGCCAAATTGAAAATTGTGGGAAGTGTTGGGAGAGGGTGGGGCTATAGGGGTACTCACAGAATGAGAATCATGTTTGTGGTTTGGGATACGTTTCACTAATAAGTTAGTAGCCCACCCCACAAAGTAATCATTGAATGCATTTGGAAAGTCAGTGGGGTTTGTCAGAGTAATATCCTCCTTTGTGATATTGCTTTGTTGTTGATGGTTAGAAGGCTGCTCCAAGGGCAGTTGGTAAGGTCAGACAGAAACTATTGTGGTTTAAAGTTTCTAAATGTTCTAGGGAGAAGAACTTTAGGGCTTGATTGGGGGGGTTTAATTTTCCTTACACAATTGCATGGTCACTGAAAATGTCAGAAAGGATGCCAGAGGTTTGGATTCTGCTGGGATTTGAGTAGAGAATCCAGTCTAGCAAGGAATGATTGTGAGATTTCAGGTTTGTTCATGTGGGTTGAGAAATGAGTTGCTTTAGGTTAAGTGACTTGAGTAGTATCTGGATTTTATGGTTTTTAGGGTTGAGTCAATTGTAGTTCAAATCCCCAAGAACTAGTAGCTCACTCTTTTCATTCAAAGAGGAAATGAAGCCAAGAAACTGGGGGATATCAGTCAGGGACTGGCGAGGGGCTTTAGGTGGGCGGTAGGGGCCAGCACCCAAGATAGGCTTAGAACAAGGGGGGCAGATTTTGCCAACTAGCATTTCAAAAGAGGGTGCGCTTGGGGGGCAATTTAACAGTGTAAATTGTACGATGTCTGCAAAATAACATAAAACACCTCCTCCTCTCTTTGACCTATCTCTCCAAGAAATTGAGTATCCCTGAATGGCGATATTTGCATCAGGGGTTTTAGGGGTTAGCCATATTTCTTTGAGAACGATGGCTTTGGGTTTACGCATAAGGCACCATGCCCTTAGTTCATCCATTTTGGGCTGCAGGCTCGGATATTTATATGGACGACAGATAGACCTTTTTGGAATTTGAAGGGAGTATTCTCTGAGGTATGTGACAGAGTTGAAAAGGGAGGGCATGTGTAGGTTCAATATCACCTGCCAAAAAGAGTAATAGTATGAGTAGAAATTTGAGTAGTTGTTTGCATGTTGTAAATTTGTGATGTTTGCCATTAGAGTGAGTCGTAGTTCGTGTGCTGGTTTTCAGAATTCTCCACCAACATTCAGTAGATAGTGCAAGACTTTTGTTTAATCCAGGGTGTATGGTAAAGTTGGGTGTGGGCCAGGAGGGAGGAGTTTGTCGTGGATAGAGAGAGTAACATTTCCATGAAGCTACATGAAAGAACAAAGTTAAGGTACATACTAGGTTCATTTTCACAGAGGTAGGTAATGCTGCATGAAGCTGTTGTGAGCCACGTGAGTGTGTACAGACTAAATAGTAGGGGTGTGTCTTTTCACTATCAAAATGTTTTGCTGCATTGCTATGCTAGGGCCTAATCAGGGTTTGCAGAGGGTTGAGGGGATGAGGGGGTGAGGCTTGAGGGGGGGAGGGCAGTTGTGTGCAGTCAGTGTTGGGAGAGACTGCAGTAAAATAAGGTGTAATGGGGTGGGGTGTTAAATGTGTGGGCTAACAAGCATGAGATCATAGTTTGGTCAGTGTAGCTCACCTTTTTTGCCTTGGGTAGAAGAGTTTGTAGAAAGATGCAGTCCCCAGTCCACCTCTAGTCAAACTATAGTCTAACTATATATTCTCACTTAAAGATGATCACTATAGTGTAACTATATATTCTCACTTAAAGATGATCACTATAGTCTACCTATATAATCTCACTTAAAGATGATCACTATTGTCTAACTTTATATTATCACTTAAAGAGGATCACTTTAAGATGCCTCAGTTTAGATGCCAAGGCTACCCAGCCAAGGCTTTCCCTTAAAGTGGTGTTACTTTTATACATCTAAGCAGTCACATGACCCTCCCCCCCATAAATCACTCAGTTAAAAAAAAAAACACCTTTGGATATTCAAACATACCAAGATCAATAATAAAGGCAGGGCGGGTATTTCTTTTAAAACAGGGGGATTGCAGATCATTCAGTGGGTTAAAAACATACCTGTGAAGAGATAATGCATATGGCATAATGCTTAATGCATAATGCATTGGTATCGCAATTATTGCAGTGGTTTTATGTCTATAAACACATTATTGTTTCCCCCTTACCCCCGCCCTGCTGCACATTTGGCGTTAAGTACTATTTAACTATCACTATATGCCTCTCCGACCTTCAACACCACATATTTCAATCTGACTTTTTGAGACTCGAAAACTGGATTTCCCAAAACAAACTGTTTTTAAACACTGACAAGACTGTAACAATGATATTTTGGACCAAGACTAAATTTTTAAAGCTTTCAGTGACTGAGCTCCTGATTAGAACCAACGCTAACATCACCCTAACCCCTGTCACTAGTTTTCAATACCTGCGCTTATGGTTTGACTCCCACTTAACATTCGGGATGCACATTGATACCCTGACAACCAAGACCTATGCCAAACTAGGGGTACTTTACAGGAACAAATCCTCCCTAAGTCTCCTGGTCAGAAAGCGTATCGCACAGCAGATGCTAATGCCAATTATTGACTATGGAGACATAGTATATGGCTCGGCACCTCAAACCCACCTTAGCAAACTTGACACCCTCTACAATTCAATTTGTCATTTTGTTCTCCAATGCAACTACAACACACATCACTGCGATATGCTCAAAGAACTAGATTGGTCATCACTAGAGTCTAGGCGCAAAGTTCACCTTTCCAGTCTTGCCTTTAAATTCTTCATGGGCAAGCTATCCAGCTATCTGAACAAGCTCCTCACCCCTACCACTTGCAGCACTTATCACCAGAGATCAGACTCCAAAAGACTGTTCATGGTCCCAACTACGCCCATAATATATATTTTCTTTAACTGTGCACGCAATGTCTTGTATATAATGTATACCCTGTTCATTTATGTAACTGAATTTGTAACCATGTATTATTTGTTTTACTCTGTGCCCAGGACATACTTGAAAACGAGAGGTAACTCTCAATGTATTACTTCCTGGTAAAATATTTTATAAATAAATAAATAATAAATAATATGTGTCCTTTATTCATCTCATCATTGCTACAGCAGTTCTTCCATTACACATGTTTACTAACTATAGCATGTGTACATTTTTGACATATACTGTAGTGTGGCAGTAGGAGGGGGGAGCACGTAATTAGTTGTCTTCCTCTGAGAAGTTTACTCACTATTGTGATTTATGGGTGTATATACCATACCCGTATACACCTCGTGCAGATACATTTCCTCAGTGATTCGATGGTGACACACTCTTTATACTTACCCTGAGTGTGTACATCTCTTTTATATAGTGGCTAATTGAAGCGGGGTCGTGGGAGGGGGGAGTTTACTTGGGAGCTCCCTTCCTCTTAGTAGGCTCAACTCTCTAGTTTTGTTGGGCTATACAGCCCTGTCGTTACCCCCACCAGGGGTACTGACCTTTTCATTGTACAGTGCTTCAACTTATGAAGCTCTCTGTGCACCGGGTATTTTTTAATACCCTATATTTTAGTTTTGTATAACCATTACAATTGTTTTTAATTCTATTACATCATATCACATCACATCACATTTTGGATGTTCTTAGCTCCGTGCTTTTGGTTACAACCTTACCTACTGTACTATATTACTGAGTGTTATTGAGTGCTGTTACTGTAAGTAGTTGACTTGTCACTGGTCCACGGCCCCTGTTGGGTCTGGTATATACAGTTTCTCTATTTGTGTCTGTCCTCATTCTTCCCCTACAGCACAGTTCACTTTATTTACTGTAGCTCATTAATGTTACACAGGAGTGCTGTTGTCATATTTGTTGTTTTGTTAGACCCAACATGCTAGAATCACTGGTGTTTGTATTTCCTTGTTACACTGTAGTCTAGAAATCTTATACATATAAAACATGCTAAATATCTTCGTGAATATATTAAATATTTGCCCTGTATTTATTAGACTGTGCCATTCAAATAATAAGCCAGTTCATGGGCTCAAATAAGTGTTAGTATATGCAGGTGCCATTCAATCTTTAAGTGTCTTAAAGGGAGATTCTCATTTATTAAAGGATATTAGCATAACTTATAATTTATACCAAAATATTCCCTGGTAAAAAAAATGTAATAAACAATGTGTCCAGTTTCTGACCTTGCAAACATATGCAGAGACATGATATGATGTGTCAAATATCATGATTGTATTATATACAGTCGCGGCCACTTTTATTCTCCAACATCTCCGAATTTTTCCGGGATTTTTTTCCAAATGCCACGCACTTCACCGCACTTCACCACGTTCATGCCGCATTCTGACTGATTTTATACCGCATTCATGTTGCATTCACAGCCGCGGTTGATGCGCGGTTGATGTGTTTATTGATAATAGTTCGGATTTAATTGGTTGCAATTCTTCGCGTATCCACCAGATGGCAGATATTCATGAATTGTAATGCGCATGCGCTTCAGTAAAGTGTCGACTTGCAGGTGTTTCGTTTAAAAAAATACCACAGTGGTCTATTGTAAATTGGCCTTGGGACTGAAGGAAGAAGTTACAATAATGTATCAATTTAGGCTTTTCATATTAAAACTAAATGCGCAGTGTCTGGTGTTCTATTGTCCTGAGAGTCCCGCCATGAGTGCACAACTGCAGTCCGTGTTCCAAAAACCCTATAGAATGTTTTTTTTGGTCAATCACTCTTGAACTTCGCAAGCAAGCAGTGGTGAATTTACAGGCGCATGCACAGTAATCATCAGCTATGTACTGTAGCTCCAATACCAAAGAGGATTACACGCAGGCATGTGTGATTACACGTGAGGTGATGCTCGGCTAGGGACGGATTAAAAACACAATGGCAAGCTTCGGAAACTGAATGACTCTGTAGAGGTGTCTGTCGATAAGAGTTTAAAATCCTTGAGTGAGCCTTGTGTGTGTGGGTGGGGGAGGGGGGTACAGGGTACAGCTGTATGAAGGATTAGCTGTACTGCAGTTCAAAGAAATTACATAATTTCAAAAGGCAGGTCATCATAATAATTTGATCCCAACACCCCCAAATAAAGTACATAAAAAGCACACAAATCAACCATGTGCAGTCAAACGCACAGGGTCGCAGTCAAAAGCTACAGCACAGATTGAATATCGTAATATCAAGTTGGTCTAGGCAGGCTTGTGGAGAAAATAAAAATAAAAAATGAAGAGAAAAAAAAATATATATATATTTTTTTTGTCACTCACTTTTGAACTTCGCAAGCAAGCAGTGGTGAATTTACAGGCGCATGCGTAGTAATCATCAGCTATGTACTGTAGCTCCCATCCCAAAGAGGATTACACGCAGGCGCAGAGGGGATGCTCGGCTAGGGACGGATTAAAAACTCAATGACAAGCTTCGGAAACTGAATGACTCTGTAGAGGTGTCTGTCGATAAGAGTTTCAAATCCTTGAGCGATCCTTGTGTGTGTGCATGGGGGAGGGGGTACAGGGTACAGCTGCATGAAGGATTAGCTGTACTGCAGTTCAAAGAAATGACATAATTTCAAAAGGCAGTTCATCATAATAATTTGATCCCTACACCCCCAAATACAGTACATAAAAAGCACACAAATCAACCATGTGCAGTCAAACGCACAGGGTCGCAGTCAAAATCTACAGCACAGATCAAGTTGGTCTAGGCAGGCTTGTGGAGAAAATAAAAATAAAAAATCACTCTTGAACTTCGCATGCAAGCAGGAATGTGATTGAAACCAGAAAGACACACATTCAAAGGAATGGTGTGGGAGAGGTGTACTGCACTGTAGATAAGATAAGAAGTTGAAATACTGCAGTGCAGTAAATTATCCTGTCTGTGTGCGGGGGTGAGCGAGGGTAGAGCGCTGTATATGCCGAAATGTGATACTGTTACAGCACACGCCTATGCGTTTCAACAATTTTCAAATGAGACATACAGCACTGCAAATGCATGTATAAATATGCAAATTTACAATTACTGCGCGCACACACGCAGACTGTATAATGCGTTGAACTGCTAAAGTATTAGACTTCGAAGACAACACCTCGCGAACGCCCCCTGAGTTTTTAGACGATATTGCAGTATTGCAGACAGCGATAATTAAATGCTAATATTACGAGCGCTAAAATACCCCAATATACTCCGGAAAACAAAATGCATCTGTCCGCGGTTATCAGAGTTGCGCCGCAACGGCCGCACGAGGCTAAAGGCAGCTGCCACTGTACAGGTTATCTAAGCATACTGTAGCATAAAACTCAATATGTATTTTTAGTTTATACACAAGGTAAATAGGATAGCAATGTTCATGCTATTTGTAAGAGAATGCTAAGAAAATCTGAAAGAATCTGCAGGTGTCATTTCTATTTTTTACTTAATGGATATGGCTGGAAATAACAAACTCAAATACCTACCTGCATCAGGCAGGGAACTCTGTGACAAAATACTGAGTATCTGGCATTTTTGTAATTAATGTTCCCCATCATACGTAGGTGTCTAATCATTAATCCTTTGAGTGGAGGAGTCATGGTACCTGAGTGTTACGATCCCTCCGGCACTTTACAGTCACGTAACTGCTATCAATAGCGATCACATGGCCATGCTGTCATTTTCCAGGAAACTAAAGAGGAGGGGGCCTCCTACACCATTTCCTCACAGGGCTGATCCATGGAAATACAGGACGCAATATAACTTGGAAAAAAACACTCTTAGGGCATGACATAGTCACTGCATCATGGGGTCCCTGGAGTCGAGACCTCATGGCATAGTGACTACGTCTTGGAGCCCCCAAGGGTTGAACTATAAGAAACACGTTTCTGTGTTTTATAAACAGTATTCCCATGTACTAGCAGCATTTTGGGTCACAATTTGGTTCTAGCCGTGCAAATCAGTGGGGTTTGTAAATGATGTACAGTATGTAAATGAGAAGCACATATTGTGTCACATAGAACACATTTGATGCAGAAAGTGCATACAAATTAGATGTTTTTTTGTAGTAATATTTCATTGTAGATAATCCCCACATCAGTTTGCGTTCGGTTTTCAATCAATTTTGCATGGCACAACCTCGTGATGAATAGGCCCTCAGCATCTGCTTATATAATGGATTGCAAAGGAGAATTCAGACAACATGCATAGGTGACAGGTTTTTTAAACAGGAAATGTCCTTACTGTATATTACTGTTGTATTAGAGTTTATAGGAAAGTGAAGAATTTGCTATGTTTCTTTTTGTACACTAGTAAAGATATGCTATTTCATAGTTACATAGTTACATACTGTGGTTACATAATAGATTTGGTTGAAACAAGACATCCAACACGTTTAATATATGTGTAGCCCTGTTTCCCCCCTCCACCCCCCCAGACTCTACGGTGGTGTCTATGGTGCATGAGGGCAGATCACATGAGGTGTGGTGCGTACCTGTGAGGAACAGGAGGGCCTGAGCTTCCCGCGATGTTGTGGGGGAGCCAGGACCGGGCTTCTGGGGTGGTAGCCTCCATGATCTCTTAGTGGTGCAGCGCCTCCATCTTCTATACTCCCAGGAATATGGGACAGGACCGGTATAGAAGAATCCCTTGGGTCCCAGGGTAGTACTTTCCAAGTCACACACAGTCTTTATGGATGAAGAATAGTCTCTTTATTGGACAACGCAACAATATCCCAACGATAAGGGCTTTCAACAGCCGCAACACAATAGCCAGGACGGGTTATATACGCCACTCGCCTTCGCCCAGATAATTCCTCCTCTCCTTCCCTCCAAGTCACTCTTCCAGCAGGATGGTCTGAGCTAGGGCTTCAATACCCCGTGGCCCACCCCCGAGGTTAGCCTCGTGGTGGGTCTTGGATTTTCCCCTCACCCCTGGCAGTGGGGTGAGGGCATTGGTCCACCAAGTCTATAACTCTATCAGCTCTACTAAAGGACGCTGATTCTTTCCGCTCTCCTTTCGCCTGCACTCTGCACAGGGGAAACCGTAGCTCTCTCCAAATCCTCGGTCCGATCCGCAGGATTTCTTGACTCATGGCCTGTTAGCGGCACTGCATACTCCCGGCATAAGTAACCGGCAACTCCAGACTCTGACTAATCTCGAACGAAGAAGAACAACTACTACCCGGAGTTGGCTGCTAAATATAGAGCTAGCCCCGCCCCTCGTGATGTCAACAGGACCTCCCCTCTTGCTCACGCCTGCAGCAAACTCCAGGCCTGCGTTTATCATTCATGATAGGTCTATTAAGGGGGAAAACCAAGGATGATTACTGGTGCCTGATCTTAACAGGACTTACTACAGCAGAAGGAAGATAGGTATAGCCTGTGCTGTTTACAAGGGGCTACACTCTCCCTATGGTGGAATCCAATGGTCTCCACTTGGACCTATCTCTAGCAGAACCATCCTGCGGCGAACCACCTGAGAAACAGCACACATAACATTATCATAATACATGCATAATGAGGTAGTTTAATACAAGTACACCCAGGTACTCCTGACATGGAGAACCCTACAGATAATGCCTTGGATCAGGCTTTCTTACCCATCGTCCATTATGATCAGTGACAGTCACAGCGAACGACTGAACCGGCCCATGCTCAGGCCTGTATGTAACACCGTGCATGTAAATACACCTACCGATGCTCCATATGCGTACTAGCTCACTAATCTTATCCTCATTGTGATATCCCGCCCAACCGAACTTGGTCCGAAGGTACTCTTGGACTGCCTCCCTAAGCCAACTGTCTCGGTTCTGTTCAATCTCTCTCATGATGGGCTCCGGCACGTAGGGATATTTATACCCGTGGGACTGCCGGTATCTAGCGACTATGTCCCGATCAGCTCGACTTAGCTTGGTAAGTGTGCCCTGCCCTGCCCTGCTTGGCAGTACCCAAAACACAGGCTCCTCTGGAGCTACTTCGTCATACAATACACTGGGGCCTTGAGGTACAATACGTTTCTGTTCAATCTCCCTAAAACGGTGATCTAACTCATCCTCCATCTCCTGCGGAGTGAACGAACCAGCCGCCCACCAATCATCTTCCACATCGTTCTTTATCAACAAGAACCGCGTACGGTCCATCCCTTCGTGGTATCCGGTGATCAACGGTGCCCACCATTTGTCGCGGTGCTCGTACTCTGCGACCTGACTAGTGCGTTCTACATCAGACTCTACCTGTGATGATACACCGGACGTACCCGCATCAGTAGATCACGAGCAATCTCTCCTTCCCTTGGCATTATAATACTTAGTGGGGTTCATTTTGTGCACCACTTTACTAGTAGACCCAGTCTCTACTGGAGTGTGAGACTCACGGTCCCTCCCTCTAGCTGCAGGAGAAAATGGCACAGGGTTAAGTACAGGTATAACACTTGAATACGGTACCTCCCCCTCCGACCCTTCTTCACTCAACTCCCAGTCCTGCAAGTCCTTGGAGTATTTGGTGTTTTTACATAATTTATCACTGGTAGGTCCCGGTGGCACCACTTGTGATGGGGCAGGGGCAGTGGCCGGGGCAGGAGGGCTAGGGGCAGGGGCTGGGGAAATGTTCAGAGCATTGTCCAGCAAACGGGTGACACCCCGCCCAATTAACTTTTTCTTAGAGGCACTCCCCCTCATACTTTGGGTCTCTCGGGAGGCGCCACGACTCCATAGAGAAGCCAGGGTAAGGGTGGCGTCTATGCTCCGAGAGGAGAATATTTCTCCAGGACTTGTCTTCTCCCCGGTGGAACGGGAACCGATGTTGTCCGAATCGCCTGCAGAGTCCCCATCCGCCCCGGGGTCACGCACCGGCCGTGCGTCGAGGACCACCGGGGGCGGCGGTGGAACATCCGGTACACGGTCGAACAAGTAGACCTCAAGCCTCTCTTTCTCGTTCACCGTGAGTGCGGTCTGTGCCTGGCGGGAGTAAGGGGGTGGTGGGGTCTCCATACCACTCCGCTGCTTTTTGATGACATCGGGCTCCTCTAGGATTGTCTCGGTCTCCGTTGCACTGGGAGTCACCACGGCGGTGGGACTCGCACGGGCCTCCGGCCGCACCAGTGTTCGCCGTCGGATGGTCCCCAGACTTGTCTGCTCTTTTTTGATGCCTTTGGGGTGGTTCGCTGGTAGGCGCATCGCCACCGATGTTACACCAATCTCATCCTCCGAAGAAATCACGATCGGTTCCTCCGCTGGGGAGTCACCTGGTTCTTCAGCGATACGACCAGTGGGTATAGGTACAAAATGTTCTCGCTTGTGCACCTCCACTGCGGTCACGCTTGTCTTGGTTGGCAGCTTGCTTAGTTCAATAGCTAGCTGAGCCTTGGTTCCTCCCGATATGGTATAACGGGGACCCAGGGCAGTCTTTTCTTTGTCTTCTGCCACCTCCGTCAAAGTTCCTGGAGAGGCACCCCTCGGCGTTCCGAACAAATCCCGCGGCTCGGTTGGCCAAAGGTAAAACGTGCTACATTTAGGGCATTAGGCCTTGGTGCTTGGTACTGCGCCCGGCAGCCCGCAGTGCACACACAAACACCGAACGTATTCATGCTCAGCTACCTCCACTACCAGTAGACCTCCCGGTACTTGGTGAATGGAAGTACTCATCTTGGACATGGTTCGCTCAGAGTGAAGACAGTTCAGTGTTCCAACTCCTCGCTCCTCGAATGCCAGACTAAAGTGACGCTCTTCGCTCAGGTTTCCGGTCCCTCCCTTCGCGGGGGAGGACTCTCCTGATTGGATATCCTTGGGCCCCCTCCCTCTGTTGGAATCCAGAGGCGGGATCTTTTCCTTGTCAGCGTGACGTGGCCGGGCTTTTCGACCATTCACTACACAGGTGGGTGGGCTTTTGGCTTTCGCGCCGCTCCGCTCCCCTTGCAAAGAATCCTGGTTTGGTGCCAAAGTATTACACATGTCCCGCCACATTTCCCTAATAGTCTCTGTGCACAACGCACGTGCTTGCTCCAGGCTTGGCGGGTACCGCCATTTTAGATCACTGTCCTTGCTCAGCGGAGCGCATGTGGGGATGGCCGCCATTTTGGATGAGTCCTCCAAATGTCCATGTGCCCTATCCTCAATGTCTACAGGGTATCTCGTACCTAAAATACACTGATGGACTGTCACTTGTGTGCTCTGCATTCTGTTTCTCACTAAATTCAGGTGGCTTGTACCCCAGGCTCAGCGGAACACCTCTCCTTCATGCACTATACTCGATGTTTACCATGCAAGTGTTCTGTGGTGCGTGTGTGTGGGTGATAGCTATGGTACCTCTTGTCTAGGTATGGGCGTCTCCTGCTTTTGGCCACTCATAGCGCGGGCCCTGGGCCATGGTCCCTGGACTAGTTAACAGGCTGACCCCCCCAGTTGCCTCACGCTACCTGCCTCAAGGGACTTGGTCAGCTCTAACTATCCACCCTTCCTACACCACCTCCTATGGGTGCCCAAGGCGTACTGTGCGAGAGTCTACGCTCCTCCTGACTACCCATGGCATATGCAATTGCGCCCATCCTTCTCCAACACTTGCGTGGAGAGTGCATCTCACTCTGCCTGTTCTGCCTTGCTATAAGCCGGTCCTGTTCTGACATATCTCTCAGCAGCGCCTCCAAATGTAACCCTGCTTCCTCCCCCCCCAGACTCTACGGTGGTGTCTATAGTGCATGAGGGCAGATCACATGCGGTGTGGTGCGTACCTGTGAGGAACAGGGGGGCCTGAGCTTCCCGCGATATTGTGGGGGATCCAGGACCGGGCTTCTGGGGTGGTAGCATCCATGATCTCTTAGTGGTGCAGTGCCTCCATCTTCTATACTCCCAGGAATATGGGACAGGACTGGTATAGAAGAATCCCTTGGGTCCCAGGGTAGTACTTTCCAAGTCACACACAGTCTTTATGGATGAAGAATAGTCTCTTTATTGGACAACGCAACAATATCCCAATGATAAGGGCTTCCAACAGCCGCAACACAATAGCCAGGACGGGTTATACGCCACTCGCCTTCGCCCAGATAATTCCTCCTCTCCTTCCTTCCAAGTCACTCTTCCAGCAGGATGGTCTGAACTAGGGCTTCAATACCCCGTGGCCCACCCCCGAGGTTAGCCTCGTGGTGGGTCTTGGATTTTCCCCTCACCCCTGGCAGTGGGGTGAGGGCATTGGTCCACCAAGTCTATAACTCTATCAGCTCTAATAAAGGACGCTGATTCCTTACACTCTCCTTTCGCCTGCACTCTGCGCAGGGGAAACCGTAGCTCTCTCCAAATCCTCGGTCCGATCCGCAGGATTTCTTGACTCATGGCCTGTTAGCGGCACTGCATACTCCCGGAATAAGTAACCGGCAACTCCAGACTCTGGCTGCTAAATATAGAGCTAGCCCCGCCCCTCGTGATGTCAACAGGACCTCCCCTCTTGCTCACGCCTGCAGCAGAATCCAGGCCTGCGTCTATCATTCAGGATAGGGCTATTAAGGGGGAAAACCCAGGATGATTACTGGTGCCTGATCTTAACAGGACTTACCACAGCAGAAGGAAGATAGGTATAGCCTGTGCTGTTTACAGGGGGCTACATATGCTAATTTAGATGACAGAGACTTTATCCTATATTTGTGTTTTATTATTTTAACTAAGAAAAAGGCAAACAAAAAAAACCTAGTGAAACATTATTCAATTACATAAAATAAGGGGAAAATGTAACTCCTTCTTGACGCCAAATAATGGAAACCAGTTACCTCCCTGGATCAACATCCTTTTCATGCTTACTTATTTGGTATATCCCTGTATACCTTTCCTTTCTAAAAAGATGGCCAACCTTTTTTTGAACATATCTATTGTAACTGCCATCACAGTCACCAGGGCTAATGAATCCCACATTTTAACTGTCCTTACTGCAATGAACCCTTTATTTTGTTGCTGGTGAAATCTTCTTTCCTCCAACCTTAAGTGATGACCCTGTGTTGTTTGTTCTGCCCTTGGCAACCCTATTATTCTTTTGAAAGTATCTTGTATTGTTCACGAATATATTTGCATTTAGTTATCATAACCCCTCTTAGACACCTCTTTTGTAATGTAAATACGTCTAAATTGGCAAGCCTCTTCTCATAAGTCAGATTTTCTATCTCCTTTATTAATTCGGTGGCCCTTCTCTGTACTTTTTGTAGTTCCATAATGTCTTTTTTATGGGCCTTTGCTGAAAACTGTACTCCATAATCAAGGTGGGGTGATTAACCAATGCTTTATACAGTGGCAAAATTATGCTTCCATCTATTCCCCATTTAATGTAAGTTAAGAATGTATTTGCCTTTGCAGCTACTTCCTGACATTTTTTGCTAAGCCTGCTGTCTAAAAGCACTCTTAAATCCATCTCCATCAAGGATTCTCTTAATTTTTCATCATTTAAATGGTTAGTCGCCTGTTTATTCTTGTTTCCCAAATGCAGAACCTTATACAGTACTGTATTTATCTATATTAAACAACATCTGCCATTTACCTGCCCAAGTTTCCAGTCTATCCAAGTCCTTCTGGTGAGAAATTAGATCCTGCACTGATTTTACAACCTTACACAATTTAGTGTCACCAACAAAGATTTCCCCTTTGGCTTAAACATTGCAGAAAATAAATATGTGATCTATCAAAATGCCATTGTCTGTTCTCTTTTTCCTGCCTATCTTAAAAAAAAATGTACAGTATTTGGGCACTACACTTTCTTTTGTAATTCATTATGTGGTCCTCTATCACTTGTCCCTTGGAGGAATAGCCTTACAAATTACCACCACATTGTTGACTGCCAAATTATACAGACAGCACATGTTGAGCTGGGAACTGCTTTTCAGTGATTTTTCTAAATGGATTGTGCTTTTTGTTGCTGAAGTGTAGTACTTTGTACTCACTTGAGAAACAGAAATTATAATTTTCTTTGTAGATACCTAGTTATTTCATGCTAAAGCTGTAGCTATTTAATACCAAGCTTCTTTAACCTGTACAGTCAAAAACAGTTACTACAATTTTACTTTTACAAACATTGATCTCTTTGCTTTACCTGTCTTCTATTTGATGCATTTCTTATCATGCAAAGAAAGAGAGATGATTACTTAGAACTGGAGTGGCCATATCCAGTCCACAAGGGCAGGGCCGCCAACAGAAATCATGGGGCCCAGGACAAATGAAAGGAGCAGCCCCCTCCCCCAACCCATAGCGCACCGGCCACGGATTTTTTTTTTAGCTCGCAACTTTTACTTAACCACCCATAAATATAAAAATATACCCCCACCCATCCCCCCAATACATATAAAAAAATACACCCCCAATACAAATAAAAATCACACTTGCCTTGTGGATGGGGGGCCGGTGGCTGCTACTGGGGGGCACTGGTGGCTGCTACAGGGGGTGGGGGGTGCACTGGTGGCTGCAGGATGGCTGGGGGGGGGGGAACGGTGACTAGGGTTGCCAAGTGGCTTGTCCAAAAATACTGGACACAATGCTAAAATATGACACCCCCAAACCCCCCGCTTTACATATATCAAATACCCCCCCCGCATTACATATATCAAATTCCCCAACCTCCCCCGCATTACATATATCAAATACCCCAACCTTCCCCGCATTACATATATCAAATACCTCAACCCCCCCGCATTACATATATAAAATACCCCAACACTCCCCACATTACATATATAAAATACCCCAACCCCCCCGCATTACATATATAAAATACCCCAACCCCCCGCATTACATATATCAAATACCCCAACCCCCTGCATTATATATAAAATACCCCAACCCCCCCGCATTACATATATAAAATACCCCAACCCCCCCGCAATAATACATATATAAAATACCCCAACCCCCCCAATACATATCTAAAATACCCTAACCCCCCGCAATACATATATAAAATACCCCAACCCCCCGCAATACATATATAAAATACCCCAACCCCCCGCAATACATATATAAAATACCCCAACCCCCCCACAATACATATATAAAATACCCCAACCCCCCAAATACATATATAAAATACCCCAACCCCCTAATATATATAAATAAAAAATACCCCAACCCCCCAATATACATATATAAAATACCCCAACCCCCTCAATACATATAAAAAAATACCCCCCCCCCCCCAAATAAGAAATGTAAAAATCAGACTTACCTGGGATATGACTCAGGTCAGGCTTGGTGGCTGGGGGGGCGGTGTGCGGTGGCTGCAGAGGGCTGGTTGTTTGGGGGGAGAGGGCAGTAACTGGCGGTACTGGGGGGGCAGCGGAGCCCATTGCTGCATGGGGGGGTCTGTGGGGGGCAGGTCCGGTGGTTTGTGGTACTGCGGTAGGGGGGGCGGCCGCGGGGGATGGTGGTGCTGGGGGGAGATCGCCACGGTGTGACAGACTGTGCTGTGGGGGCGGGTGAAGCCTGACGGCACTGCAGAGGCCTGGCGGTGTTCCGGGGGGGGGGGGGGGCGGCCATGGGGGGTGAGTGTGACGGTGCTGCGGGGAGGGGAGAGGGCAATGCTACGGGCCTCCTTCTCACACTGGTGCGCTTGAAGCTTAGTCAGCTGCTGACTTCTGGCGCTGCCAATAGGGAGACCCGGTACAGACTGTTTTTTTTTAATTATTATTATTAACTGGCGCCCCTGACACACGGGGCCCGGGATGCCAGTGCCCTTTGTCCCCCCCTTGTGGTGGTCCTGCACAAGGGTCACCATCAAGCCAGGTATTAGGGATATCCCTGCTTCAGCACACTGAGTAACTGTGCTGAAGAAGGGATATCCTTAAAACCTTACCTGTTTGTAGCCCTTGAGGACTGGATTTGGCCACTCCTGTCTAAGAAAATTTATTAACAAGATGATAAGGACACAAGAAAATTTAAGTAAATCCACTGCTGGAGGAGGATCGATAGAACTCTAAGGTGTTTGGAGAAAAGGGCAATAGGTGCTCTTATATGGCACTGCGGGTGTATCAGAACTTTCATATCTTTTATACATGATTCATTGAGTTACTTATCATGTGAAAGAATTTATTGAACTTCAAAAGATATAACTGTGTTCATGTCTCAATCCTCCTCTCTGCTAGAAAAAGCTAACACATACACTTCCAGGAATAAGAAAAATAAGAAAATTGATGCCATTGTCTCTTTTCTATTTATTTACATATTTATATTTTTTCGGTGCCTTCAATGTTTGTTTACTTCTTACTCCTTAATTTCTGTGTAGACATAGGTATCTTTACTGTAATAAAGCTTTTTAATAAAAATTAAATATTGATGCCATTTAAAAAGCCATCAATTTGGTTGTATGGTTTTTGTGATTAGAATATTTGTTGCGTAGCAGCTGGAAGCTTCAGATACGGTTAAGTTTCTTTAGCTACTCCATTTTGTGTGATGCCACCGCATTGAGCATAACCTGCCTTTTCTTCTATAGACACTGTCATCCCATTCCCCTGGTTGGTCTTTTAATGGGAAAAAATTAGATCAAGAAAAACACTTCCGTGAGATGAATATCACTATTGAAGACCTCTGCAAAAAAGAAAAACGTTATTTCCAAAGAAATATAATAAGTAACTTTATTTGCTTTCAGATTAATTATATTTATTCAAGTAAGCCAATATTGTTATTTTATTTCCAATTTTTTTTGTGACCAGTGTGAAAACTGTTTTTTCCTTTGGAGTTGCTAATTTTTGAAGATGTGATCGCATTTGAGGCTGCATGGCAATGATTGTGGGCTGTTAGTGACACTACAACAGTGATTAGAACACTGTTACCACCACAACATAGCCATTCTGAGATGCCAAAGAATGCTGGGAGCTGGGAAAATTTACTTTCAAAGAAAACACATCAGAAGAATGAAGTTCTCTTTTACTTTGTACAATTAATTTTTTTATTTTTAAATGTAACTTGTTATTCTCACTATATCTTCAGGCTCCACTCAATCACTTTCTTTTACAGATCTTCAGGCTCCACCCAGCTTCAGGTTTTTCTTTTTTCCTGATCTTTAGTTTCTCTTCATAAGTTTCCTTTATTTGTTCCCCATCCAACTTTTGTTTATTATGTGATGTTCTGCTTTCTAACAGAATATGTTGTGTTACACAGGGAGAAATATCATTCACTTAAGCCCCGGTGCACATAGCTCTGTTAGGCTATTTAACCTAATGTTAACCTAAAATAACAATAACCTACTCCTTAAATAACGGTGGTAAGTGGTAAATACTTTTACGGCCGTTAGTGCTAATCATATGCAAGAGGGACATTCCTCCTACCATTGCATATCAACTAAAGACCATTTATGTTAACTCATGAAAATAACGTTAGGTGTTTTAGGCCATCCCTGAAGGTGGCATTGGCTCCTTCAGACCCTGAAATATAGGTTCTACAGAAGAGAAAGGGCCTGGAGGCAGCTAACGCCACTTTTAAGTAAGACATGAATTAACGTTAGGTTATTTGAAGGTAAGACATGAATTAACGTTAGGTTATTTGAAGGTAACACAAGGCAAATTTATTCTGATGTTAACCTTATGCTAATGAGTTAAACAACAGGCGTTGATTTGCATATACTTAGTTTAGTAGATTTGAGTTAAACTCATGGAAATTAACGTTTGTTACTATTTTCATGCAACCTAATGTTATTTGCCCTGATTCAACAGAGCTTAGTACATCTGGGCCTATGTCTGTAACTTCCATAATAAGACTCACTTAATGTGGGCCTACCGACCTCCTCTCTGTACGCATCCAGTGGAGAAGCATTGTGAATGACCATATTTACTCTTAAGCCCATGATAGTAAAGAAAGCAAAATTAATCAAATTTGCAAAATTGTTAGGTAACTATTAAAATATCAAACATTTTTGTTGGCTTTATCATGCTTTCTTATAGAATCATTCAATTTTTTATACTTTATTTGTTTAAGGAATTATTCAAATGTAACATTTGTTTTTTTACTACAAAACTCTATTAGGCTAAAAAGAAGAAACAAACATAAGCAATCCCATGCAACTTAATTGGTAGTCGATTACAGGATACCTATTTTATGTTAGATACAGTATGTTGAAGACATTTACAACAATCTAATTAAATACTGATGTAATATACTTCTTTGGAAATATAACCTATGGGATTATAGTTCTAATGTAATTCCTACAGTGATTAGGACAGCTACATTCCTAAACAAATTAAGTAAGTAATAATACCTTTCAGGGGTAAATACTAATATTAAAATCATTGCATGCCCTAGATTAGTTTGAATACTGTCTTCTATTTTACCACTGGTGTCATATTATGTTGCTATATACCAACAATCTGTCTCTTGTTTCAGTGAAAAGATTAAATGCTTGACTGGTCCTCATATTCAATATTTAATGATTCAATATTTGATGGTTCTCCGGCTTAGGAAAACTGTTTTGTTTTTGTTATTTATTTCAGATAAGAAGATTATGTTGGAACAATATTTTGTATAGTTATTTTTCATCTTTCACAAATGAATTCCTCCTTGGGATCCTTAACCTCCTCAGGGCAGTGTGCATATGTGTAATCGGAATTTCTGAGCATAGTTTATTACTTTTCTACAGAATTTTTCAATGAACTTGCATTAAATGTGATTGAAAATGCATACAGTACGTAAGAGGTACCATATTCCCAATTGCTTACCTTGAATAAGTGACATGTTACATGGGAAGTTTTTTATAATAAGTGGCTACTCTGTGAAATAATAGATTTCTAGGGGATGTAAATAGCATGAATAGATGTCAAACCCACTTCTACTTTTAACAAGATAATGTAGTAATGATATTAGTAAATCAAATATATAGAAGGACATGTATCAACAAATCTATTTTTTAAACCTTTTTATGGACTAACACAATTTTGGAAATTTTAAGTGTTGCTTTTCAACTTTCATCAGGCCAGATAATGAACATACTGTATGTAGACTGAATTTTCTTAACATCTTGTTTTAAAAAAAAAAGGAAAAATAAAACCATTGAAAAGCAAGTATTTAACAGTTTGCTGACTTTGTAGTCATATATTTGGCAATGAGCAGTTATCTCTAGGGCATGCAATTAGGTTTAGGGAGATTAAGTTAGTGTTCATCATAGACAGAACCCATAAATACATGTGCATGCCTTCCACAGGTCCTTCAAACGAAAGATAATCCACCCAATTGTCACAGGTCATACTACAGTATGGTTAAACTGCAGAGAAATATATTAGGTAATGACAAAAAAATGAGCACAATGGTCATGTTATTTATAGCTCATGGAGTCCCTAGAGGCGTCATCTATAGTTTAAAGGGAACCAGTTAAAGATATAAACAGATGTACTGTAGCAGGCATTATTACACTTGTTGGTGCACACTAACAGGTGTAATAGTGTGGTAGCCCTGCCCCTTTTTTATGCGTAACTAATGTCATTACAATGCCGCTGGCATGTTGTGTGTGTCCCGCTGCAACACGTCAGCTGGAGCAATAGCGACTCCTTCACCGGTAGATACTGTATACTCATGGTTTCATTTTCTTTGCATTCTGATACTAAGGTTAACGTATTTAACCTGCACTGTTGCTAAAAAGTCATGGATGTGTGGAAGTGCATTACATGGAATAGATGGATTGCAGAAGGAGCAGATAGTCAATGGTATCAAAAGAAGCAAAAAGGTCATATAGAATGACTAAGTAAAGCATCCCTTGTGATTTTGCCTTGAGGAGATCATTGGTGACTTTTGTTAGGATAGTTTAAGTGGAGTAGTTAAGATAATAGTATGGTTATAAAAGTGTCTATGAAGAAGTGTGGATGCAAATAGCAGAAGGGAAAGACCTGGAAGGGGTGATAGGATAGAGAGGTTTCTTCAGGGTGAATTTTACAGAAGCATTCTGAAGGTTTATGAAAATGAGCCTATGTTGAGAGCAGAGCCAGATTTAGTTATTTTAGTCCTAGGTATACTGTAGTTATAGTTTGGAGCCCCACTTTATGCCAAACACACAGATATACATATATACAGGAGGCATACACACACATGCACAGGCAAACATAGGTACAGTAAATACACACACACAAACTGTACATAGGAATATACAAACAGTCATACACACACACATACATACAGTAGTCACACACACATAGAGGAATAAACATATACAGAGTAGCATGAACACATCAGGCATACACACACACACACACACACACCCACACACAAGCATATACACACCAAATTACTAATCATATTAAAGAAATAAAGGTTAGTTTTATCATTGTACTGAGAGAAAAACTACTGTAATTGTCATACTAAAGCAAAACTGCACACAAATTGTGGTTGCTGTCCATTTGTCATGTGATAACACCACAGGCATGTGGTCCCCGGCACTTGAAACGGTTCCTTCATTTAAACATACAATAAATTAACCACATTACTCTGACAAGTCGTTTTTTCCAGGGAGACAATTGAAGCTGGGATAGAGTACTCTGCCCTAGTGATGACTGGTCCATAAATCAACTTGTAGGGGCATCACAGGGAGTAGAGTGCATGTCCTTTCAGTGAACCTAGCAATGATAACACTGATGTTTGGGAAAAGGAAAAGGATTATACTACCATACCAGGGCTCTACGACGTTGTTATTGTTCTTTTTGCTTTGTTTTGCAAACAATTACAATTTCACCTTTTTTATCTTGATTGTATGTAGCCCTTGTTCCCCAGTGACTAGAAGGGACTACCGGTACTGTCGTTAACTGTTGGCTACCAGAAGGCCTAAGCCTCCGACCACTGGGAGCCTGAGGTGATCGTGTGTTCGCCTTGGTGCAGCACCGCGCCTCCACCTGAGAGGGATCCCAGCAGAGCAGGATAAGCCCCTCACAGGAACAATGCCAAATAGGAATACATACACAGTTATATAATAACAACCTTTTCTGAACGCACATATAATATAATAACCAATTCCACACAGTATAATGCACACCCAACCCAGTAACACCAGTGAGTGTCACCAAAGTACATTAGGTGCTAGGCACCAATAACCTGATGTCCTTGTCCCAATGTCCAGGCCCACCCAAAAGTGTATGGAGTAGCGCTACACTGTGACTGTTGATGCACTTTGTTGAGGTACCTGCCGGGTACTCCAGTACCCAGTGCGGCCGACTAGCAACAGGGATACACTGATCCAGCGATATCGTCGTCCATGACGGCATCCGCCTCTGTGTTGGGTGAACTCCAGTAGAAGGGTTTCACCATTGAGAGTCTCTTTAATGTAGGTGGTCTGGTCTCAGACCACAGGCCAAAGTTCACCATATGGTGTCTTTATTGATGCCTATCCTCAATACTAGCAGCTACTGGGGAAAAGTCCCTGACTATGGTCTTTCCCTGTAGCAACTACAAGCTATTTGTGAGTGAGTTCCTATCATGTACCTAAAGGGTAGTCTGGTCTAATCTGGTGCCAATGACACCCGGACCCTACCTTCCCCTTCTCTGTCCAGGCTCCAACTGGCAGTGCGTGGTCTAAGTGCGCCAAATGTCTCTTTATCTCCTCAGGAGATCCTCGCAGCCCTATTGGCTAACACTGCCCACATAAGGAGCAGTCCTAGAGGTTGCATGGGAACTGTAGTTCCCCTGCGGGACATATTAGATGATGGCCTCCACACTCCTGCTTCAATACACATGCGCAGGGTGTTTCAACACGGCCGCCGCAACTTGTAAGCTACTGCGCATGTGCGAATGCTTCTGTGCATGTGCGAGCTGTCTAATATCTGCACCCTGCCTGGGCATCCGCAGCGAAGCTCCAGAGAAACGGAGCTCCCTCTACCTGCCAGCATGCAGCCCTGGAGCGGCTCCCGCTGCAGCCGCATACTCCCGCTACCAATCGGGAGGTAAGGGGACATGTGGGAAGACCTGGCTACATTTAGATCTTACAAGTAGTTTTCTATTTAAAAAAATTCTGATGTGATGTGTTCTCGAATTCTGATGACCACCGCTGCACTGAAAATCTTCAAACCCCATTCTTCATAAGTGCAACATATGGATTGCTCTCATTTTTTCAGTCAGATGAAGCAGACATTTCAAATTTGAATACTAATTTGCTAATATTTAGATTTGTAAACTCTTCAGGGCAGGGTCTTCCTTTGCCGTAAGATGTCATCAAACTATTGCGCTAATGAACATTGTTTGTGCTTTATTTGTCATTTGTATTTGTATTGTCATTTTGTAAAGTGCTGTGTAAAATGTTGGTGCTATATAAACAAAACTATAAATATTATACACATTTACATTTTCCACGGTTACCTACTATAAAACAGGCACAAAAGTACAGTAAGTTTGGAAAAGTGCATAAAAGTGTGACCCAAAATATGCTTTCAAATTACAGGCATACCCCGGTTTAAGGACACTCACTTTAAGCACACTCGCGAGTAAGGACATATCGCCCAATAGGCAAACGCCAGCTCACGCATGCGCCTGTCAGCACGTCCTGAACAGCAATACCGGCTCCCTACCTGTACCGACGCTGTGCGCAAGTGGGGAGACTATAGAGCCTGTTACACATGCGTTATTTACATCAGTTATGCACGTATATGACGTTTGCAGTACAGTACATGCATCGATAAGTGGAAAAAAGGTAGTGCTTCACTTTAAGTACATTTTTGCTTTACATACATGCTCCGGTCCCATTGCGTACGTTAATTTGGGGTATACCTGTATTGAATAAATGTTTACACAAAGTGCCTAAAATTGCTAAGATTGGCTTCACATATTTGTAAACAAATATATTATAATATATTATAATGAGTGTCTCAGAAATGTTTATATAAACAGATGTAGCAAGATTTACTGTTCCCAGGTCTGCACGAAAGTGCAATTCCCCGGTGCTGCCAAATGGTGTTTTGTGGTTGCCATAGTACTTTTCAGTAATGATAGGCGGTACTAGTGTGTCTTTAACCTAAATTCAATGCACAGTTTTCCGAGGCTATTGAGTACAGTAATGCCTGTTTGTTATTGTTCTGTGTAATGTAACCCACCCCTTATTCCATACACTCTTTCAGAAAATGGACATACTGTAGTAAGTCTTTATAAATTCTGACATATTTATTAAAGTTAATTAGAGGGACATGTATTGTACTGTACATTAGTGAAATATTTATAACAATATGTCTTGCATTATAAAATAAATGAACTAGCAAAGACTAGGGAAAAATAATAGCATCTTCGTCCAACATCATTCCCTTGCTTACTCTTGTACAGTTTGACCTGTAAGTTTATTGAGAAAAATAGATGCATTAATCAAACACTGTGCTGCTTTGTTGCAACACGGCTGTTCATGCGCACTGTATGTACACTGTTTGGAACACATGCGTTAAATTGAATTTGTGTGCATGTATGGTACAGCTATATGTCAATTTAATTTAATGCATACAGTATGTGTTCCCTTCAATTACTGAGCATACGCACTCTATACCTACTGGATGGAACACATTCTGTGTGTATTTCATCTAATTAATGAGCATAGGTGCTGTAGCTACAATATAAAGAGATGACGAAAAGGCAGCTGTTACCCAAATTAGCCAATAGTGATGTTCTGTGTATCTGAAAGTTGTTTCTACATGAAAATGGTGTTGTTGTTGAGAAACTTTGAGAATCTTCAAAACAAGGATGAAAACACGAGCACACCCAAACTACTCCCCTTCAATACTACTGAGTTGACCCCCGACATAATTTAAGAATAAACTGTATTCATTGAAAAATGTCATGTTTTTCTCAATTTCAGTCACTGATTACTCCAGCCCACAGTCCTCAGATGCTACAATAACTCATTAATTGTATCTTTAATGTCCTTGAATTTTGCAGTACTGTATTTATACTGCTTCCCAAGTGCATCTAAAATAGTTCTTACCATGGGAGTCACCATTTCTGGCCCACTAGGCATAAAGTTGAAAATGCACGTGATGATGGAAGATTCATTTTGCAAATTGATGTGACTTTCTCCTGCTTCTTGAAGCATACTTTTCAAAAATGTCCATGGTATTATGGAAAGAGCGATGTCATCTCCTGGATCCCCAATGACCGGGATACAGGTGCGCTTATGCCTCTGCAGTTCAGTTAGCATAGGTGTGCTTTGAAAAACAGACACATGCAACTGCTCCAGGAAGCCACTTTCTTGCAGGTCATTTGCAGTAGCATGAGGGGGGTGAGGTGGAGGTTAAAGGCACAATGTCATCATTGCTGAATGAGCAGGGTGGTATATACGGACTATACAGGATTCCCACAATTTGGGTACTGCTTAGTAGCACATGGAGGGTGGGGAGAAGAGGCTTCCTCCAGATGTCATGGTCTCTACTGCAGCAGTCTATCCACAAGTGAATAGAGACCATCCATTCGTCTCACCAAATACAGGTATATATTTTGTCCATGAAGTCAACTCTCTACTCCTGCTCAAGTTCCTGTGTACCATCAGTGGCAGGTATTGCCACTTTTGTGCAAGGTATACTGGCATCACACTTGTCCACCCAAAAAAAAACCACTTGACAAGGCCATGGTATCCCTGAACAAGGCACCAGATAAACTGGAGCTCGGTCCTGGGTGGATTGCGCTGCATCTGGACTGGGTGCGATAGGTTCAAGTTGTGTCTTGAGTGGGGTGAGGTAGAAGCAATGGTGCTTGAGGTACGTGGTGCATAACTAACTTTGCAGGGGAGCTCAATCGCTATGGTTCTCGCTTGCTTCTTCTTTTTCCAAATTGATCATTGAGTCTTGGACTTTGGAGTTTTGGAAGCTTCCGCTGGATTTACTTTTGCCACTTTATTTTTTGCACAAGTGTTTTTAGGGGTCACGGGTCATCTGGTATCATGCACATTCTTAGGGTCCTCAGTGCTGTAACTGGTATAGCACTAAGCAGGTTTTTGCCTCTATAGACGCTGGATTGATCCATCGTTTAAAAAAAAATATGGAGAAGAGCGATGCAACAGAAGTGTTCTATGACAATTACATTTCTGTGTAACTTTATCTATACAGTACAGCTGACGTCTATTCTGTTAAGGTGTTAAAAGTTGGTAACTTTTCATTGGCTGGGGCAATATTCGTGCACTACATACTATACAAGGTAAAGAATCCCAATGCTACACTCAACATGACAAATCATATAGTTAAATACTTATCTGTTTTTCTTTCATAAGTGAGGGTTGTAATGGTGAGGGGGTACCCAGGCCACTAATAAAGGTATTATGCCCGGCTGAGTGCCCCTGAGCCAGGTTGGGTAATTGTGAATTGTCAGCTCTGCAACCCAACTATGGCAGAAACCCTGTTTTTTGTGAATAAAACTGTGTGTGTGTCTTACTATTTCATGAGTGTTAACCAGCAGATGAATTCCTGCTTCAGCACAGACCAGAATAGTAAGACCGGGCAGTGAATTGAATTACATTCAAAGGTCCTCGGTATATGCCCACAAACCCCAAATACCAGTGTGGGGTTCAGTACATCTCTCACCAGGTATAAGGTGGCGAGAGTTATATGTTTTTATGTTACAGTAATGTTCAGTAGGGGTAAAAATCAATTTGCATGGGAGACAGAGTGGCTACTCTGCCCTCTAAGCTTCAAAGGCAATCCAGGATATGGAAGTGTGAAACCATTTGTTAGCTTGCTTGGTAGAGGAAGAGAACTTCAATAAGCTATCCTGGCAAGATGTCACCCTGCCCAGACTGAGCGGCACCAGGTAAGAGGGGCAGGGTCTCATATGCTAAGCGACAAAGGGGCAAAGCTCGCACGTGCCCATAGCAGAATGAAAAGCCCCCTCTGCCAGGTTTGCAAAGTACTGGCAACTCCGTGATAGGGGGGTGGAAATATTCCCACGGAGAGATTGGCTGCACTAGTTATGTATAGGAATGTTAACCCTATAAGAACCGATGCAGCCCATCAGGAAGAGAGTCATCATGCTGTAACAGATTCACGTAAGATTCATCATGCTGTAAGAGATTTGAAACATCATAACAAAAATTCAGCTAAGCTTCAAGAGTTCGTAACAACTAAGGTTCCAAGATCCAGTACTACGGGACCTTAAAATAATGTGCATTGCACTACTCCAGACTTGCCTTAAACAATATGGAAACATCATTTTAATACACAACTTTGTCATAACTGAACTGACACTACACCTACTGAGGACATTTGCCTGCCTGAGGTGACCAACATGAAAGCCCAAATTTAACTCTTACTCCCATTTATTGGGGTACGGCTGCAGGTGTTACTGCAATGCTCTTGGTTTGATTTCATTTTTGTGTGTAGTTGTAGACAGCGCATGTGCTGGTTTCAGTGAATTACTGTATATAAATTTGAATGACAATATGCTGTAGTTAATACTGGTTAGTGGAGTGGGGTGAGTGGGCTATGGTTATTTATTTATTAAGTTATACATGTCATATTGTTGTAGATTGTAGTTAAGTTATACTGATTTTGCGGCCGTTATTCAAACGCGCCTCGAATCAGTTTTCGCGTTGACCGCTGTATTCCATTCGGTATTTTCTCATTGTATCACTATTCATGCCGCGTTCGCGCAATCCGACACCGGGCAACCGGACGCGATAGATCTGTTTAATTTAATGGTTTATTATTTCTTTGGATGCAATTCTTCTCGTATCCGCCATGTGGCATAGTTAATGAATTATAATTTGGGTGCTATTCTTTGCGTATCCGCCAGGTGGCAGAAATCAATGCAATTAATGAATTGGATTGAATTGGAATGTGTACCAGTACATTGCTTCGCTACTTTGTAAGGGTGCAGTTGTTTAAAACAGATACTGATGTACATACTTACAGTGGCCCATTGTGAATTGACCTTGCTTTTTCAAAGACGTTATCAAATTAGGCGTTCTCAATAAAAAGTATTAAAATACTCAATGTGTGCCTTTTTTTTAACATTCTTTCCCCGCACAATTGCTGAGTGGACATTATGGCTACACCACAGACGTATAAAAAACCTGACTGTAGTAATGCGTTTTTAATATATTCAGCGATTAATTCTGCTGCAGAAAAGATGGCGACTGTATCTTAAATATATGAATATTTAATATCGAACTACGATTTTTACAAGTTTTCACCTGACGTTCATGTGTGGAAGCGTGCGATAAGAAAAACCTTAAGTAACGATCAGTGTTTTTTTCGTGTTGCCACTCCTGCCGGAGAGATTTGCGAGTATTGTGGTGTCATGCCAGAATGTCACAGTATGTTTGATCATGGCAATCTGAAAAGAAGAAAGGTGAGTTTTAACCCATACAAGATTCGTCAATCCCAATCCAGCAATGTGCCGGCAACAGCACCACCAGCACCGGTGTCCGGTCCGACCGTCAGTGATAACCTTGTGAATGGCAATCCTTTGTACCTGTCCCCGCCAGAATATCTGGAAAATTTCTAGCCTGAGAATGATTTCGCGTACAGGTACCAGCAAGCTTGCATGTACCAGTACCAAAATGTTTTCCAGCATCATCAGCTGTCAACTACAAGTGTAGCGGGCCAGCTGTCACCTGTCAACTATAATGCAGACTTGAGGAGTCACAGTGAGTCATCACCACCCATTTGGCAAAGCTTATAAAGAAGGTACAGTATACAGTAATGTACTACACTGTATTACACTGTACTACAGTATAATGTACTGTACATGATAGTCTTAATTTTTTAGCTGCAGTTGAAGCTGCCGTGTGTCAAAAACAAAATTATTTTTAAAATAATACAGTAGTACTGTATGTATTTTACAGTACATTACTGTACTAGTACTACTGTACTTATGTGCATCAATACAATACAGTACTTTACTGTATGCGAGTTGAGGGGATGTTTCTCTGTTGAGTGCACTTTGAAGAATGATTTGATTGGCCACTGAAGTACGTGACGCTGCTGCAGCTTACAAATATAGGGAGAGGGTGGGGCTCAAGAGCCAGAACCAATCAGAAGTTTGTTCTCATTGTTCACAACGGTTGAACGGCTTCTTTAATTCCCAATGAAGCGACTTGACGCATGCGCAATACCAATAATAATAGCATATTTGTTTTTCCCCAGAAACGAAACTTTGACATCCAACGCAAAAAGACAAAAGAAGGGATTTGGATGGACCTCTAATATCGCTTATTTTAAAAGTTGCTTTCGCATTGTTTGCCAAGTGGGCAAACATTTAGTGACAGTGACATTTTTATCTATCTATAGAACAATTGTGAACTTTATAGAAAACCTAATACTGTATGCTGCTATTTTAATATTAAATTCTTTTTTTACATTGTACAGTACTGTCATCACCACTACTGTTTTACAGTACTTTGCATTGCGCAACTTTTCTTATAAACACCAAAAATAAAAATGTATATCTTTTATTCCATACTGTATGTATTAATTATTATTGAATGCTTTCTACTTGTGCAACAGTAAATACTGTTTTCTTTTACTGGTATTGTACTGTACGTCTCATTTGGACATTTTTTTTTAATAACCGTTAAGAGAAATGCCCTTTCTTTCCGTACTGTACTGTACTGTATGTGAAGTGCAATGCTTTGTTGAACTGTTCATAAGAAATTCATGTCTGCAATAGGGTGTCGGTCAAAATATACTTTTATTTTTTAATGCATACAGTTATACAAAAAAACCAGTAGCTGTGGTCTTTCTCTTCGTTATGGCATTGCGAGATGGGGAGGGGAGAGAGAGGGCTGCAGCTCTTAAAATACAGTAGAAAGAAACAAGTACTGCTAATTACTGGTAAAAATGATTAAACAATAACATTGCAAAAGATTTGTAAAAAAAAAAAAAAATTTTTTGCCCCAACAGGATTTCTATACAGTTACTGTACTGGAACACTGAGAGAGGATGGGAGAGGGGGGTTTGTGTAAGATACAGGTTTGTTTGTACTTACAGTAAACACAGTACTGTAATCTTACACACACCCCCTTCCTTTTTTCACTGCAGCTGCTGAAAATCCTGTATACTGTAAATAAACAGACATGGTAAGTTTGATGTAAAAAAACACATGTAAAAACACCTTTTATTCTTTTTTTTTTTTTTGCACAAACGAATTTCAATACATTAACATACTGCTGCGACACACTTTATTCGAGCAAATACCCAGTATGTACCTGGCAGATACCTGGAATGCGCCGCTCCTCACCTCTGACAAGCCCCGTTGCGTTTGCCTTCCCAGCCATGGTTCATGCCTGGCTGACGGGTGGCTGATCTGTTAAATGATAATGATTAGGATTTAATAGGCTGCAATGCTTCGCGTGTCTACCAGATGGCATAAATTCATGAATTGTAATGCAGTATATATATATATATATACTGTGCAGTATTGCAGCCAGCGGGAATAAAATGCTTCAATCCCTGCCTGGAAAATAACGCAATGCACTCGGGCAGAAAACAGTCACAAACCTCAATACACCCGAGTATACCCGAATTCGTGGGACTAGCCGAGCTCGAATAAAGTGTGTCGCCAGTGTACTTACCTGTGCCTGATTCACCGAAATAAATGATTAGACAATAAAAGTATTTAAAAAAAATAATTTAAAAACACAATTTTAGTTTGATTAAAAAAAACACATTTAAAAACACTTTTTTTTTTTTGCACAAACACATTTCTATACAGTAACATACGTACCTGTGCCTGATTGACAGAAATAAATGATTAGACAATATACAGTATTTAAAAAACAAATTTAAAAACACAATTTTTTTGCCTGATTGACAGAAATAAATGATTAGACAATATCAATATTTCAAAACAATAAAAAACAAACAGAAAATGATTAAACACATTAAACAATAAAACAATGCTACTGTAATTTTCTTTTTTTTTGGGATGAAAAACTTTTGCACTACTGTAGAGTTTGGGAAAAGTCGTTAGCAAGAGGCGTGCCACTCCAAGCACGAGCCCTTGTATGCCTCAACAGGCAATTTATAGTGTCTCTCACAGCTCTCATAACTGTAGGGGTAACACGGAAATAACACTCCACTTCATTCAAAATGGTCTTTCTTAAATTTGCTGGCAGAGCCCTCTTTCTTTTATTTCCTTCATAATTTACACTGTGGGTCCAACCGCTGTACATCTCAAAACTGACGTGGTGTTTAAATATTGCCAGGGCAAATTTCTGGGCTACACCAGCACATCCAGTCTTGTATTTCTCCCAGTCGTGCTGGGTCAGGTTGGTCAAGATGATGTCCGGCATCGTTGGAAGCCTGGATGCTGTTGTACTTCTGGCAGCGGGCGAGGGTAGGCGGTGTGGGATGATGCTTTCCTCCTGTTGTGGCCTTACCGGGGTTGTCACCTCGTCCTCAAAGGCATACTGGCACATGTATTCTGAAGGATGGGGTGAGCATGGGGTGCTTGGTGAGGGAAGCGTGAAGGTCACATCAGGCTGGCCACCCTCCTGCTCCTGTGTCGGACATAAAGGGAAAGGGACAGGAACTCGCAGGAAAGAATACATCCCCACAATCTTCCTTTCCGTCTTCTCCATGTTTCTTGCCATCTTCTCCATGTTACTTGGCATCTTCTCCATGTTACTTTCCATTTTCTCCATGCACATATTCATATTCAACATGGTCTCCAAAAGAAGATCAACCTTTTGCTCCGTGCTGTAGATATCTGCGTAGGTGGGTGGTGGAGAAGGTGACTAGGGGGTTGCCAGGAGAGCAGCTGCGTCGAGGATGGGTTGTGGAGCAAGTGAGCCGGGGTTGCCAGGAGAGCATCCTCAAAGATGGGTTGTGGAGCAGGTGAGCCGGGAGTTGACAGGAGAGCAGCAGCGTAGATGATGGGTTGTGGATCTGGTCGGCTGGGGGTTGACAGGAGAGCAGCAGCGTCAAGGATGGGTTGTGGAGCAGGTCAGCAGGGGGTTGACAGGAGAGCAGCAGCGTCGAGGATAGGTTGTGGAGCAGGTGATCTGGGGGTTACAGGTGAGCCGGGGGTTGTGGAGCAGGTGAGCCGGGGGATGCCAGGAGAGCAGCAGCGTCGAGGATGGGTTGTGGAGCAGGTGAGCCGGGGGTTGCCAGGAGAGCAGCAGTGTCGGGATGGGTTGTGGAGAAGGTGAGCGGGGGGTTACAAGGAGAGAATCGGGATTCCACTTGACTTTCACGGTGCTAAGTGAGCCTATCTTCTTCTTTACAAAATAAGGCCCAGGGGTCTTAACCTTTAGAGCCTTCGGAACATTTTCTTTATTCTGCTTTGGTTTTCGCTTAGGTTTTGGCTGGGAAACAGCTTCCGCCTTTCGCTTGGCCGGCATGGCAGAAGAAAACTGGTTCCTGTGTCCGTAGAATCGGGGGCGATCCATGGAAAAAATAAAATCTATTTTTTAAACCCCTCTTGCAGACCTGAAATTCTTATGAACAGTTCAACAAACAAAGCATTGCATTTCACATTAGTTTGGGAAAAAATATATATAAAAACAAAAAATGCTTTATAAAAATTATTATATTATTATTGTTTAATCAATCATTTCTGTTAATAATGCAATAAAATGCTGTAGAAAAATACTATTTTCCTGCATTAAGGATTATCCAACATGTCTTCTGCCCAGCTCATGATAATCACGCAACAGTACATTTACGTTAATGGCTCTGTTGGAGGGCTCTGTTATTGTGTTGTTGATATGCTTTGAACTTCAAGTTGACTTGTTTTGTTACAGTACAATAGCAGTTTTAGAAGAGCTTGCTTAGATAGTCCTGTATCTCACACAACATGTTAATCTTATTACTAGTGGGGGGGAATGTGTTGTGTTGAAGTTAGTTGAAGTTAGAAGGGCTTAGCTTATCGCACTTGCGCATGCGTGTCATGGTTTGTCAGAGGTGTTGATAAGAGGTTGAAATCCTTGAGCCATGTGTGTGCGGGGGTGGGGGGAGGGGATGTTAGCTGTGCTAGCTGTATGAAGTGCCAAGCTGTACAGTAGTTCAAAGACATTTTCTCAACAGGTCACCATAATGTTTTGCTCCCCACACCCCCAAATAAAAATCACAATACTACAGTATGCCACCCACCTCAGAAAGAACGTACATGATTAGTGTGGAATTAAAAAGCAACAGTAGTGTTTGATTCTCATAATATCCATAATTGCTGCAGTATGCAAGCCCATGGTGATAACCCCAAAAAATATATATTGCATTTGTAATATTTGAATCTCAGAATATCCATACTTGCTATGCAAGCCATGGCGATAACCAAAAAAAAAAAAAATTAAAAATCAACAGTGCTGTTTGATTCTCATAATATCCATACATTTTTGTATGATTCATTACCCAATAAAATTCCGAAGAACAATATCGCACACTGAACGTGTGTGTAGGGGATTAAAATCATCAGACCCCCGAAAAAATATATATTATTTGTTTTGTTTAATCAATTATTTCTTGTTTTGTTTTTTCAGTACTGTACAGTACAACAAAACAGAATCAAATGCAACCATAACAAAGGAAAAGACAAGCCTGTACACGAATTATTGTATTTTTGTATTTTTGCATTTTTGTATGATTCATTACCCAATAAAATTCTAAAGAACAATTATTAATGATTTGATTCAACTACTAAAGTGTGTGTGTGGGTGGGGGGGGTAGCTTTGAAGGCCGTATGGTAATCTTATGAACAGCTCTGTGGGGGGGGAGGGGTGTTGTTGATAAGCGGTGAACTCCAAGATGACTTGGCACAGCACAATAGAAGAAGCTTTGAAGGGCTTATGGTGCGCATGCGTGGCAGGTATCACAGCCGATTTCAGCCAACATGGTAATCTTATTAGCAGTTGAAGCAAAGCACACCACATTTTCTTGAATGGCTCTGTGCGGGGTGGGAGGGTGTTGTGTTGTTGATACTGCTAACAAACCCACGTGAACTTCACCGCCTAAGACCTTGTGCCTGACAAGAACGGAAAGCTTGCCAATGAACGATCACAGGATGACCGGATTTGCAAACATGTTGCTGTAATACAGCACATGTTTTTTTCTTTAATCATACTGTATCTGCTGGCCAGCTCATGCAGAATGTGCTGACCCATGGCACCCACCCCTCAAATAAAAATCACTTTGTACAGTAAAGTATCAAAACATACAGTATAATGGTTGGTCGGAAAGGCATTTAGAATTTTTTTTTAATAAACAGTTCACCTTAACCAAGGAAAGTCATGTAGAAAATAATAAGCGTGAAGTCTATTATTAATGATTTGATATTACTGGACTACAGTATCGCAGACATGAATGAAATGTGTCAGCTTAGAAGGGCTTATGGAATTTGCGCATGTGTGGCAGGCAGCTCAGCCGATTTCAGCCAACATGTTAATTGTGACATTGAATTGCTATTAGATTTTGATGACAACAACTCGCGATTGCCCATTTGAGTTTCTCGACGGTATTGCAGAACACGCTAAAATGCCATTTTCTTATCCGGACAAAACGATAATCAAACCGCGTGTTTAAGTCAGCACGATTAAATCAAATTGCGCGCCATCGAATGGGTATTCCGATCTACATACCGCTTTAATCGTTCGAATAGCGGCCGCTGCATCAGTACATGTTATCTTGTTATTTCCTGCACAATAAAAAGTTTTTTTTATAACTTGTTATTCATAAGAACATCAACATTTTTTTTCACAGAAATAAATAATATTTTTTTTAATTATTAAAGTCAATGGCAGATATCGCCAATTTGGGCTTCATTCAGCAGATCGTGCTCTGAGGACTGCAGGGCCTTAAGTCCTATAAGTGCAAGGCTGGTTGCTGGCCTTGCATTGTGAAGCTGCTTGTGGCTACATAATGTACCCGTACACAAATACGTTATTGTGCGTAAAAAGGGGCAAAATCCCTCCTCCATACAGCAATGATAAAGAACACTTATGAGAATATTCACAGGTTTAAACCTGCCTCACTCTATAATCACAGACAATAGGCAACATTGGGAAATGAATCCCTGATGGATGCTTCAAATATCAAAAAGTGTGCCTGTGGATATTCAGTAAATAGACAAGTCAAATATAGGATTTAGGTATGGTGTAGAACAGTCAATAAAACATGTATGTTCCCAACGTCTTAAGTCCAGATGTAGCACAGTGTTGTGTGATTGAAAGCAATCAAAAAGTATTCACCTTGTAACTGCACAGAGCCTATGTACAGGGAGAAATCACAGCAGACCTGGTTTGTCTTCTATGTATAGCCCGTATGAATGGTGCATCCCCGCAAGACTGGTCCGTCTGGTCCCGTAGCTCCGTGATCCACAAGGCAGCTTGTGTGCCCAACACTGCTTATGAGAAAAAAATAAGCTGATGAATATCCATGACGTATATTCACGATTTCCAAGGTAGGGGAAATACTTATTTTCCGATCGTGTGCTTCAGTCCGGTGAATAAGATGCGCACATTGTAAAGAACAATGAGAGAGCACTGCATAAAAATAGGCATAAAAAGCCAAACTACTCACAAACAAAGAGAATCCTCTGACGTGTTTTCCGCCTCTACGGTGCTTTATCAAAGAATGCAATCTTATTTGTAGTAGCCTCCCAGTGAATAGGTGCTTCATGCCCCTCCCAAAATCAAGTGATCTAAATCAGACCAGATGAGAGTATGCGGAGGATGGCCAATAGGGATCACCAAAACCACCTGGAGACAATCTACTCAGAGGACATAAACATAAAAACACAAATTTCCAAATATTGACACCCCCAGTACCACTGCTCTCTCAGAAAAAGCCGTTATCAAAATGATACAAATTGATAAAGTAATAAACATCAGTAACGCACAGTCACTAAACCTGAAGGTTCTATTATAGATGTAAAGCACTACGCTTTGTTAAACAGTGGCATTCTATTACCATCATGACCATTGAGCATGTTCAAACTATGCACATAGCTGATGTCACATGAGCGGACAGTGTTATGCAGCAGGACTGCATGAAGCATGCAGTTCATCTGAATTTTCACGTGTTTTCTTGATTTGTAATTGTTGGGTGTGTTCATTTGCACTTTGGTGTGGGTATATTAGTCACTTACTGTCACTGGTTCGCTGCACCCCCCTGAGGAAGATCACCCTGTGTGGATCGAAACATCGGTTCTGTGTGTCATATATCAAATATACTTCTTTATTTGATTAATTACTGAGTTGACACATGCCATCTTCGCTGCTGGTAACGTATGATATATACAGGGATACCCCGGTTTAAGGACACTCACTTTAAGTACACTCGCGAGTAAGGACATATCGCCCAATAGGCAAACGGCAGCTCGCACATGCGCCTGTCAGCACGTGTTGAACTGCAAACCCGGCTCCCTACTTGTAACGAAGCTGTGCTCAAGCGGGGAGATTATAGAGCCTGTTACAAATGCATTATTTACATCAGTTATGCACGTATATGACGATTGCAGTACAGTACATGCATCGATAAGTGGAAAAAAGGGAGTGCTTCACTTTAAGTACATTTTCGCTTTACATACATGCTCAAGACCCATTGCGTACGTTAATGCGGGGTATGCCTGTACTGTATATATATATATATATATATATATAGATAGATAGATTTGTGTGTGTAACGGTGTTGCCCCCCCCCCCCCAATCTCAGATAGGGGCCATTACAGGGTGTATGGTGCGTATACCTACTGGCAACAGGAGGGCACCTCCATCTGCTGTAGGCTCCAGGGAAAAGGAGATGATCTCCCACGGTAGAACTGATTACCTGTCCCCCCCAGTTAGATCACACAGCAGGCCGGAGGTATATTGCAAAACAGGAATGGTTTATTACTACGGTCTGCAGTAACACAACAGGTAGTCAGCAGTCTTCTGTCGGATACAATCTCAGATTAGCTATCACTGAATATGCAGAGAATAGGACTCTAGTCTTGTCTTGATAGTTATGATGTTCATCCCCCGCTGAGTTCAGATATATATATATATATATATATATATATATATATATATATATATATATATCTGTATTGAAGAGCTTATTCCCTCTCCTTAATGAGTACGGCCTATGTTTATTTGCTAATCTATTAAGCTGTTACTATGAGATTCATTTTAAGAACGTCTCCTTATTATTAGTGTCTCTAGATCAAATGCACTTCTATACTATGGTTATGATTATCACATAACTATTTATAGTTTATTTAACTATCTTTATAGTCGGAAATCAATGGTTGATAATCATTCTCTGTATCGATATACAGTGAGAATATATATTAAAATTATGAATATAGATGTTTAATAAGTTTTTAAAAAAATTATATCGCTCTGTCAATCACTAACCATCTTTTTCCCTCTTCACTTTTATTTTAATTATTCTGTTTCATTTAGCTTATTTGAGTATCTTTTATGTAGCCTATATGCATAATTAGCTAAGACCTATTACATTGTGTTTATCTTATATAACATTCTTTTCGTGGTCAAGTACCCCCTTAGAGATCCATTACATTATAACACACTGCACAATGTTAGACCATAAATTGCATTTTATTTTTGCATTGGGCTCATCAATATCCCTAGGTCTCCAACATGGAGGAGAGCGCTGTGGCGATTGCCCTTGCCTCTCCGAGACACCAGTGAGTATGGATGTCTCGCGAGACTAAGGAGCTGATCCCGTGACGTCACTTCCGGTTCAGACCCTATGGGACGTAACTGTTTGTTTTACCTATATCGACGTGGCTTCAGGGTTGAATGGCACTATGCATTCTGGTAAGTGATCCCCTAGGACTCTAGTTATTCTTAGAGTCTCGCGAGAGGTGCACTCAGTCTGCTGACGTCACCGACGCTGATAGACGCAGTCAATTAAGGTAATTAGATTTGTTGTATAAAAATGTATGTTTTTTGTGACTTGGGCATACTCTTTAACTTAATGTGATTTGTGAACGGCGCTAACACACCAAATAAGTGAATAAAAGTGCAGTATACTTTAAATAAGTGAAAAAGGAGATCTCTAATAAATTTCTCAACCTTCCGGGAATATGTATAGATTCCTTTACGAGATAGCTTGTCCAGGGTAGGAAGGGAGCGACGATATCAGGGATACACCGAAAAAATAAAAAACATATAATAGTGCAATATATCAAGACCGCTTGGATAGCAGGAAAGCTTGGCTCTTTAGAAATGCCTACTTACAGCAGGTCAGATAAAAAACAGCATTTTCTACACCACTGGTAGGGATGGGTCTTAATCTTCTAAACCAGGACAGGTTTTCAGCAGGGAGTATATTCAGATCAGCTCTCAGACAGGAGATAGTGTATGATGAATGTCATGCAAAACAAAGGCAGACCATGGTACAGATCGATATAAAATTGTATTGGAAGAAACAATAAAAACATAGGAATCGTACTCACAATAAGTACATTAGACATGTACACATAATGTTTTCTTTGAGGCAGGGAGGTGCCGGACCCGTGTGGTACAACTCAGCTGCTCTTCACCACTACTCGCATCAGACCGTGTGGAAGCTGGCTTCTGACGTCACATCTGGTACGGCGGTGACGACGTCCGGTCCGGTCGAGGAGCTTTGGGGGCAGGCAGTGAGGGAACTCGGCACTTCGGGAGCCTTCAGTTCAAAGGCAGCTGCAACTGTTGCCAGTCACAGTTGCAGCTGCCTTTGAACTGAATATACAGTAAAGGTGATTTGTGCTCAAGCATGGAATCCCATTACTGAGTATATGAGAGGGACACTTCTGGGACATGAGATATTGAAACCTAATAAAGAGCTCCAGTTGCCCTGAAGGCAGGGGTAAATGCACAAAGACACCCCCCCTAACCTCATTGGGCTGGCCCCAGGTAAGTACTCACGAATGTGTCACCAGTAGTCCTTCTCAGTCTGCGTGCAGTTGCCAATAGGGAGAAGTCCAATGCAATATGGGTTGGTGCAACGCACAGCAAAAAAAGGGGGTGATTGCCAGACCTGCCATCACCCCCTTTTTTTGCTGTGCGTTGCACCAACCCATATTGCATTGGCCTTTGAACTGAAGGCTCCCGAAGTGCCGAGTTCCCTCACTGCCTGCCCCCAAAGCTCCTCGACCGGACCGGACGTCGTCACCGCCGTACCAGATGTGACGTCAGACGCCAGCTTCCACACGGTCTGATGCGAGTAGTGGTGAAGAGCAGCTGAGTTGTACCACACGGGTCCGGCACCTCCCTGCCTCAAAGAAAACGTTATGTGTACATGTCTAATGTACTTATTGTGAGTACGATTCCTATGTTTTTATTGTTTCTTCCAATACAATTTTATATCGATCTGTACCATGGTCTGCCTTTGTTTTGCATGACATTCATCATACACTATCTCCTGTCTGAGAGCTGATCTGAATATACTCCCTGCTGAAAACCTGTCCTGGTTAAGAAGATTAAGACCCATCTCTACCAGTGGTGTAGAAAATGCTGTTTTTTATCTGACCTGCTGTAAGTAGGCATTTCTAAAGAGCCAAGCTTTCCTGCTATCCAAGCGGTCTTGATACTGTATATTGCACTATTATATGTTTTTTATTTTTTCGGTGTATCCCTGATATCGTCGCTCCCTTCCTACCCTGGACAAGCTTGGGCATACTCTTTGACAAAGGGCTCAGCCCGAAACACGTCAGAGTAGTGGTTGCCGGTTTTATGGTGTCTCCCCCTATATACCAATAAATTAGTTTAACCTATGGTGTGGTGGATCCTGCTTTTTTGTCCCTGCGCTGTGCTCCATCTCTCCTCTCTAGAGGCTCTTCACTTATCACTGAATATGGTCCCTGGACCGCCACTACCGGCCAAGGTCAACCACAGCCTTCCTAGCTCTTCCCCACCTCCCTAGCTGAGGCAGAGGTATAATCACACTCACTCCTCCCCGTAGGGAAGAGCACATGGGTAGGCCCCAATCTCAGGCTCCCAGTCGTGTGACATACCCTCCTCAGAGGGAAGGAACAACCTCCAATTTTAGGGTGGTCCTGCCCTTAATTACAGCCAGAAGGCGGGCACCCTGTTGTCCCAGCTACAACAGGATTTACCACCCCCTGCTATCACTCAAGTGCAGTACCAAAGGTGAAGGGGAAAACCCCATACCAACTACTGACAAGCCTGTAAATACCAGGGTTTACTGCCAGCCCATTGGGTAGAATAGTAGCCTGTGGGTAGCCCGCTACAAAAGTTTGGAGCATTCGATACCATTCAGTGCTGACATAGTATACTGCAGTATATTACAATTTCATACTTGTATACTGATATTGTGTTCCTCTATGACTTTCAGACTACAATGAGCAATACATAACCAGCACATGAGCGGTGCTTTCAAATTACACTAAGATTCGTCAATAATCACTGGACCAGAAAATTTATTTTAATGACTTGTATAACTTTTGAACCAAGGGCTATGGATCATAGTGTTGAAATCCACAATTAGATTGAAATCGCTGTTTGCTGAAACAAATCTTCAGTTTAGCAGTGGTCAGCCTTGAGCACTCATTACTTTGTAATGTGACCAACATGCTTTGTTTACTATATTTATAGCTCTGTATAACAGAATATTTACCATAATCTCTACCCTACCTTATTGATGTCCAAACTTCTTCCACCATCTCCAGACATAAAAGATACAGTGTTTGATTAGCAATACAGAAAATGTGCCTGTTTCCTTTGGAATTCATTCGATTTACACTTTCCAGCATTAAATTAAAATTAAAAATACAAGCAGTATTAAAATGTAGGTCCTTAAAGATTAGATATTTTTGGTGACTTCATATAATAGCTTCATAAAATTATAGTTAGGGAAAGAAAATTGTAGGAATTTCTCAATGAAACTACTTTGAATGCTTTTTAGTGCTGGTGGTTTGTAGATATGACTTTGTTTTAGAAGTTATTTTTTATGTTTCATGCCAATCATAGAATAACAAAATTGACTTTATATACTTTCAGATAAAAATGTTTGTACATGTTTAGTTGGGACCACCGTGTGATAGAGAGCATATGTGACTGTGTGAAAATACAATATATATTTCTTTACTCACTGTCATTCAAGCTGTGCCCTAGAATGTTTAGTGTTATTAAAATGAATGTAGAGAACATATCTAAGGTATATTACATTGAGGTACATACAGTTCACAGAACTCCTAATATTATATTGGAAATAACTTTAGTAAGTAATTTTCCTTTTTAGTTTTCTAAGTTTCTTGCCATTCTGAACTCAGCATTTCAACTAGCACTGCAATGTTCCTCATAGTGTCAGCTTAGCTGCACAAATAATGTACTTGTGCTATTTGTGATACCTGTTATCACTCGATTAAGCAATTATGCTCATTTTTTGTTACTTTGCTTGTTTTCGGCAGTTACAGATTCAACATATTCCTTCTTTATCGCCAGCAAACACATTGCTTTTGATAAAGAGGAGTATGATAGTTCTGGCATCTTAAATAGCGTTAGAAGTGGGAGCTTATCTGTGGTGTGCTTCCAGATGAGGTATTCCTCACTATGCTGAAAACGTGGCAATATCACAAGTTGTTTAGCAAAATAAACACCACTGAAGGAAGGGCCGACACAATTACAAAAGAAGACTTAAGAGAAAGTTGAGATAGTTAAAGCGGCAGTTCAAGCTGCCGTTTTTTGAAAAAAAATAAAAATATATAATTTTCTTATTCAATATGTGCATCAATATAATCTGAACACTGACAAGTGATTAGCTAAACTGCAGATCGATCCGTTCTCCTGTAATCCAGAGGAGCGCAAACTTCCCTGTCTTCCCTGCTACGTCGCCCGCGCCCACCCTCCCTACCTTAAAGCTACGCCAAATGACGCTGCAGGGTCATGTGATGTCACATGACCCGCGGCATTATTTGACATGTGTGACGTCACGTCACATGACCCTGCGGCGTTATTTGACACCACGTTGCCATGGCGACACATCCCAGAGCAGCTGGATCTGGGTAAGTAAGTAGGTAAAGAGGCCTCACGTGATCCCTCGGCATTTAATTTAAATGCCGTGGGGAAGAGCATGGGGCCTCTGCAACGGCCCGTGCCCCCGAAGCAAAATCTCCTGCCCCCCAGTTTGAGCACCCCTGCTTTAATCGACCGCTTGCTCCGGGTTATTTAATTCTTAATTCGTAATATAGTTCTTGCAAAGCATTTTGGGAAATGTAGTCGTGGAATATGATTGACTGGACAGTTACTAGATTCAAATGGTGCACTGTTACTGAGAGGGCGGGGCTCAAACGCCAGAGCCTATCAGAAGGGGAATGGGGCTGTCACTTTAAAAATGCTTCCTACATTAGAATACATTAAAAATGTTTTTAAAACTTTTTTTAAATGCTACAAGTATTTTCTCATAGTCCAGACCTGATTTATTAAAAAAAAAAAAAAAAAAAAAAACACACGTAGGATATTGCATGAACTGCAGCTTTAAGAAAGTTTTACATTGCATAAAAGGCTATAAGAATGTAAAATGTTGCATCAGGGCTAATGCTCAGCTGTGGAACATTTGTCTATTTAATTAGAGATGGTGCTACCATGCAATAAATGTGTCCAAATGTTTGTAGGCGAGGAAAGAAAAATGTTCTTTTATTGTGCATTTCAGTTACATGTAAAGATTAAAACTCATCTGTAATTGCACATATCAAAGAAGAAATACTGTTCTCTAGCAGTTGATGATATAAACCCTGTTTAATAATTGAAATAAAATGCAGTCACTTTATCAGTGACAAGCACTTCTATTTATGTGGTCATTCTAATGTAAGTGTGAAAATGTGTAACATTTCAAGGACAAAAGAAAACAATATCTTTCATCCATTTGACACAGTCCCCTAGTGATTAACCACTTACAATATACTGTAACTTAATCAACTATAGAGTTAATAAAATCAACATTTTAAAGTCACCATCACAAATACCAAGTGGAAGTACGGCATATGTTCAACTAGCTGTTAATTTTACTTTAATACCATCTCAGGCTGATGCCCCGCTGTGGCCGGCGGCACGCGCGGCCGCGTGTGTGCGCGGACCACTAGCCCCTTACCTCCAGTCTGCTGGTCCCCGCTGCCTCCTTCCGGCAGGGCTGACTGCGTGCTGTGACGCGTCAGCCTGCCGAAGCTGCAAGCTCCTAGTATTTTGCAGGGTTGATGAGTCACGTGGAGCGGCAGTGAGCCAATGAGGAGGTGAGCTGTCTGGAGGTCTAAGTGCTGAGTGGATGGGGTGTGTGGTGTGTGTGTTTCGGATGGGACATGGGGGGGACTGACGGGATACGGGGGGGATGGGACACAGGTGTGGGGACTGACGGGACATGCGGGGCGGATGGGACATGGGGGACATGGGGGGGTGGACGGGACACGGGGGGAGCCCCCCCGCTCCCCATATCCTGCGCTCCCCATTTCCCCGTGTTTGCTGATGGGAGACGGTGCACATGGGAGTGTGGGGGTGTTTGAGTTTGCGGGAGCTGTAGAGACCGGGTGGGGGGCATGGAGCAGCAGAGACCGGGTGGAGGGCGGGGAGCAGTAGAGACCGGGTGGTGGGGCAGGGAGCATAAGATACCGGGTGGTGGGGCGGGGAGCTGCAGAGACATGGCCGCCCCCCTCCCCGACCCGTTTTGGCCACGCCCTCTCTTTACTATAAGCCCTAATATCTGCAGTCCTGATTTCACAATAGTGGCTATGGAAAAGGAGAAATCCAAATCATTAAACTATGAAGAATGAAAATCAAGGGAGGAAATATAGCCTCTTCGATTCATTCTAATCCCCGAACCCACCTTAGCAAACTTGAATTGAAACCCTTTACAATTCAATGTGGCATTTTGTACTTCAATGCAACCACAACACACATCACAGCAAAATGCTCAAAGAACAAGATTGGCCAGCACTTGAGACTAGGTGCAAAGTTAATCTCTCCTGTCTTGCCTTTAAATACTTTCTAGGCAAGCTACCCATCTATCTGAACAAGCTCCTCACCCCTACCACATGCAGCACTTATGATCTGAGATCTGATTCCAAAAAACTGTTCATGGTTCCAAGGCTCAACAAAGTATCCGGCCGCTCCTCCTTCTCTTACCGTGTACATCTCAACTCTTTGACAAAGCGCCCAGCGCGCGAAACGCGTCAGAGTACCTGCCAGGACTATTAATGTTATTGTTTTTTAGTTAATAAACTTTTTTATTTTAGTATCCTGCCTGCCCATCAATCCGTTCTTGCTGTGCTCCTGTTTTGTCCCTTCGGGACGTTCTTCTTCCTATGCGCAAGTGCATGGATGTACGCCACTCTGAAGAACCTTCATTCACTCTCCATTTACTGTGCCGTGCTGACGGCGCAGATCAGAATATCTAAGTGAAGCTGTGCAGTGATCAGCTGTTGTCCAGCCGTCTGTTCCCCAAGACGTCGCACACATGGTGCTTGAGAGACGCCGACGGAGTTCAGACCAGAGAGATTGACGGATACAAGTCAGTCCACTGAAGAGGCTCAGATTCAACCGGCTCTTCATCAGCTGTTTCACAGCTCGGAGCTGTGGGTTCTACAGCGCTTCGTTTTCCCTCTCCCTCCCCCTCTGGACTGACCATGGTTAACCGTGAGTAACCCATAGGCAATCATTTGGTGCTATCAAGGCTAGCCAGTTGCCGTTTGACTTATTATATTCTCTAATTGGTGGATGGGAGAAGGAGCTGTTATATGGACATATAATTTATTTTCTTACAGATCTTCACGATATCGAATTGGCACATAGCATACATACCATTTTTTCATTTGAGCTTCGATTTTTTCTTGGGACTAGCATTAGCCCCAAGTATACATTTCTATTGCTCAAAGAACAAGACTGGCCAGCACTTGAGACTAGGCGCAAAGTTCATCTCTCCTGTCTTGCCTTCAAATACTTTCTGGGCAAGCTACCCATATATCTGAACAAGCTCCTCACCCCTACCACATGCAGCACTTATGATCTGAGATCTGATTCCAAAAGATTGTTCATGGTTCCAAGGCTCAACAAAGTATCCGGCCGCTCCTCCTTCTCTTACCGTGTACATCACAACTAGAATAATCTACCGGACACTCACATCTGCCACCAGCCTCTACTGTGCATGCAATGTATTTATATTTAATGTATAACCTTGCTCACTTAATGTAACCATGTATTTGTCATCATAACAGGACATACTTGAAAACGAGAGGTAACTCTCAATGTTTTACTTCCTGGTAAAACATATTTTATAAATAAATAATCCTATGTGAAGTTCATCAAGGAGACAGGATTCAAATATGGGGTTTTACCTAGATTGTTACATGTTGCATTTACTGCACCGACACACTTTATTCGAGCAAATTCCTGGTTTGTACCTGGCAGATACCTGGAATCCGCCGCTGCTCACCTCTTGCATGCTGCGTTGCGTTTGCCTTCCCAGCCACGGTTCATGCCTGGCTGACGGGGGCCTGATCTGTTAAATGATAATGTGAAGAATTTACTAGGCTGCAATGTTTCGCTTGTCCACCAGATGGCATAAACTCATGACTTAAGTAATGTGTGGGCTTTGCAAGTTGTTTCGTTTAAAAAAAGATACTTTATCCCAGTACAGTATGCTATTGTAACTTGTCCTTGAGACTGAAGGAAGACGTTGCAAAAAATGTATCAATTTAGGCTTTACATACAGTACTGTATTAAATAAAGACAAAGACCATTTTCGCTTACACTATTCTACAGAGACATGAATGTTCAAAGGCAGCCCGTGTTTCAAAAACCTGACAGAAGTTATGCTTATTTGATATGGGCCGCTATTAATGCAACAGAGGATAAGATGGCAACAGTTGTTCAAATTTATCAGTTTTTTATCGACGACTATGACTTTTACAGATTTTCGCCAACTCCTCATTTGTGGAAGCGGGCAATAAGGAAAAGGTTATGTAGTGACCCCTGTTTTCACCGTATTGAGCCCCAATTTGTTGGAGGGTATTGGTGTGTGTCACAGGGTTTTTCCCGTATCTTCCCGTTTCCAGCACCAGCATCAGCTTATCATCATGGTCCCGCCGTCGGTGACAACCCTGAGATGGATTTCGCAGCCAGTTTTGATGAAGCTTGCATGTACCTAAGCGATTTCCCGCTGACTACAGGTGGGCTAGTCCCTCTGCAAACTATCGACGTGGGTGATGATGAAAGCTGGACTGGCAGTGGCAGTGGCAGTGGCCCGCCGGCGCAAGCTGAATGGGAAATTCAGTAATACAGTATGGTGAGTACTGTATTGTTGCCGTATTATTTTGGTGGGGCAGGCTGGGTACTTCTTTAGGGGGCTGACCATTACTGTACATTAAAACTTTTCATTTTGTTTTTCCTCAGAAAAGAAAACGGCTAATGGGGGGATTTCGATGGATACAGTAATATTGTGCTGTACAGTATGCTGATGTTTTCCAGCCGAACAGTATACTGTGTAATAAACCCTAATAAATAAAACTATGCATTTATTCTACAGTACATGTTCAGTAAATTACTGCACATACTGGGGGCGAGATGTGTTTGCAGCAGAGAGAGGTATTTTAATAATATTGTACAGTGAGCAGGGGGTTCCCTGAGCCAGAAATTAATGCTCAGGGACCCCCCCCTGCTCCTGATCAATAATATTAAAAATACGGAAAATGCTGCGTCATTACCATAGCGGATAGCCGCTAAGGCAATGAAGGGGTTAACCCACCGTGCCCGCTTTATTGTGTGTAGTGGGGATGGGTGAGGGGGGTATTTGGCCCTTGGTGTGAGTTTAGGACTTGCGGGAGGGGGGGGGGGTTGCGGATGCACTTAACCCCTTCACGACCGTAGCAGTTAATACCGCTACGGTAATGAAGGGGTTAAGCCCTCCCGCTACACCCCCCCCCCCGCAAGCCCTCCCCAACCATCGTTGGGGCTAATACCCCATTCACCCACCCTCCCGCTACCCACAATAAAAAAATACACACACAGCACAGCAGCCGCCAAAAAATAAATAAATAAATACTGTATAAATAAATAAATAAATAAATGACAATAAATACATTTGAAATACATTTTTATTGATAGTGTAGATGTGCAGGGGGTCTCTGGAGCTGAATCGCGTTGGTTTTAGGTCTGGGGACCCCGTGCCCCCCGAGATACAGGCCCCTTTAGGGGGTGCCGGTATCCCTCTGCGTTTAAAGGTCCCGATCACGCGACCGCGGCCAGTAAACCAAGCAGAGCAGAGGGATACCGGCACCCCCTAAAGGGGCCTGTATCTCGGGGGGCACGGGGTCCCCAGACCTGAAACCTGTGCGCTTCTGCTCTGGAGACCCTCTGCACATGTACAGTATCAATAAAACACATACAATATACAGTATAAATAAACACTCGTTCTTTACCTTAGCGTCTATGCGCTATGGTAAAGAAGCATCATTTGTGTATTTTAATAATATTGTACAGTGAGCAGGGGGTTCCCTGAGCCAGAAATTAATGCTCAGGGACCCCCCCTGCTCCTGATCAATATTATTAAAAATACGGAAAATGCTGCGTCATTACCATAGCGGATAGCCGCTAAGGCAATGAAGGGGTTAAGGCATAATAAACAATTAATACATTCAATACATATTTTTCACGTCTGTGTTAAAACGCCCTGCCTTCTCTCTAATCTATGTAAAACCCCCTCCCCCTATTCTCGCTTTTAAAACGCCCTGCCTTCTCTCTAATCTATGTAAAAAAAAACCTCCCCCTATCCCCCTATTGTGTGTGTGCGTTAAGCTTCCCTGCAATCTATGTAAAAAAAACCTCCCCCTATTGTGTGTGTGTGTTAAGCTTCCCTGCAATCTATGTAAAAAAAACCTCCCCCTATTGTGTGTGTGTGTTAAATCTGCCTGGCCTGTGTTTCTGAGTGCCGAGTGCTCTGCGTTAAAGGCCCCGATCACGTGATCGCGGCCTGTAAACCAAGCAGAGCAGAGGGATACCGGCACCCCCTAAAGGGGCCTGTATCTCGGGGGGCACGGGGTCCCCAGACCTGAAACCTGTGCGCTTCAGCTCCGGAGACCCCCTGCACATCTACACTATCAATAAAAATGTATTTCAAATGTATTTATTGTCATTTATTTATTTATTTATTTACATTTATTTATTAATTGTGCTGCTGCTGCAAGTACTAAACTCACACCAAGGGCCAAACACCCCCCTCACCCCCAATAAAAAAAATTCACGCACAGCAGCCCCACAATTAATAAATAAATCTAAATAAATAAATAAATAAATGAAGAGAAATAAATATATACTGTACAGTATATACTGTATATATACTGGATATATATATATATACATTATACAGTATATATAATAACAATCCCTATACAGTACATATACAGTATATACTGTGTACAGTATATATATACTGTATATATATATATACTGTATATATATATATATATATATATATATATATATATATATATATATATAGAATCCAATGCACAGCCGGCAAACCATATGCAAGTAAATAAGTTTTGGTGCTTATCCCATAAAGCAATAACAGACCATACGATACCGGTTGCAACACGACATCAAGGGACAGCACGCAGGTAAGTAAATCAAAAATGTTCTATATTTGATAGAAGACACAAAAACCGACGTTTCGGTCCCCCACCTTGAGAAAGGTCCCACTGGGGGACCGAAACGTCGATTTACTTACCTGCGTGCTGTCCCTTGATGTCGTGTTGCAACCGGTATCGTATGGTCTATATATATATATATATATATATATATATATATATATATATATATATATATATATATATATATATATATATATATATATATATATATATACTGTATAGTATACAGTATATACACACAGATGATGAACCAATATACAAATACAGTACATGTAGAATGGTTATCAAAATCATACTGTCCTACAAATAACGCATCTCCATACAGTACAGACAATAATAATAATAATAATCCATTTAATAATCCTAACTGATTTTACAATATAAAACATAACATTCCAATCCACACAGTACATTGCATTTACATTGTATACTGTAAATGATGCATAGCATTAAATCTATGCACCATATACAGTACTGTACATTCTGCAAATGAATGTTAACAATATAATTGCAAGCTACTCTACCAGTAAATACAAACACTTCCAAACAAGTCAACTACAGTATTTTAACCAATCAAGTAAACCAAAATCAATATATACTGTAAGTACAAACCAGAAAACACAATTTAAAACCAAAACTAACCCTTACAATACAGTACCAAGGATTACATCTATCTAATTGTAAAAAACCTTATACATTATACACAGCATTGTTTAAAGCCCCCTCCCCCCTAATGTTTCTGTTAAGCAGATTACACTGAAGGGAGAGAGATATAAAGGCCTAAAGCCCCTCCCCCCCAGAAGATTTCATGGCCCGGTGGCTGACCCAGCTGATGCCGGACAAAGCATCCCAGGAGCTGCATTTGGATCGCTGCCACAGGGCCCTGAGATCCAGGCCACAACCGGGAGACCCCCCGCGGGATATCATCGCCCGCTTCCACTTCTTCAGAATAAAAGAACAGTTTGCCCAGCTGACCCGTAATAACCCGTCCTTTGAGTCACACAAGATCCAAGTTTTCCAGGACATTTCCCCCACCACGTTGCTGAAAAGAAAGCAACTTACCCCAATCACCAGGATCCTCAGGGACGAAGGGGTTAAATACCGCTGGATCTTCCCTTTCGGGCTCCTGGTGTCCAAAAATGGGGCATCCACCACAATAAAGAAGGCTGAGGATGGAGGAGCCTTTCTTACAAAACTGGGCTTGCAAGATAAAATCACGGAGGAAGTGGCGGGAAACAGAGCAGCCCCAGATCCAACATGGCGGGAGGTAGGAAGCACCAACAAACACAACAAAAACAACCAAGCCCGCAGCCCACGGTAAAGGGCCAATTAAAGAATTAATGTTTCTCCACAGTTACAGTTGACCCTACCTCTTAGCTAGCCAAAGATGCCCACGAAAACCCCACCAGGAGCCCTCTCATGGCTGCGCCCCCCCCCCCCCCACGGCACTCGCATCGCAACCCAACAGAGACAAGGTCCTGATCTCCCACAGCATCACTGCACCACTTACCCGTACCCCCGACGGCAGCAGAAGAGGAATAGCGGCCATCTTGGACCAGCTCCGGAGCCCAACTGAGAAGGGGAGGCAGCGGATGACGTCAACGGGGAGGAGGCAGCGCCTCACGCGAGAGGTACGCGATCGAGGCGCCACATCCAAGATGGCGGCGGTCGTGCCAAACCGGAAGAGGCGGGAGCAAGAACAAGATCCCGGAAGCGGCCCAGCAATCCAATATCACAAGGCACCGAAGGGAGGCTGTGGACAACAGTAGCACAACATACACCAGCAGCGCGGCGCAGGGGGATTAGGACACAGATATATTCCCCACAAGGGAAAGCAGGGAGATAGAGCGGAGGGCAGCAGAAAGTGGAAGGAGCCTGCTGAGGGGGGGGGGGAAGGAGGGAGGAGGGAGCAGGGGGGGAGAGAGGTAAAAGCTGGAGGGCATACAGAAGCAACAAATAACAAAGGCATACCTGTAAGCTAGGAAGGGGAGATGCCAAGGTAGAAGCCTGCAAAGAGAGCGACGCCAGGGGCACGGGAGGGGATATGGGGAGGTGCAGAGATAGGTCCAGACGGACAGATACCTCTGAGGGGCAATTAAGCTAAGAACAGCTAATACGAACTAAATTAAAGCTTTGAACTAAAAGGGAAGAGATTATACCTACAGGATGCAGCAGATAGCTTAAGCTCAGCAGGCAATAGGAGGGGCGTCACAAATATAGAGGAAAAGGGGCCAAGTTGTGGAAAGTTATGATTACATGGTCAGTTTTGGGTTTGTTCTCACATTAGAGGTTTTACGCAGACTATCTCATATGCGAGCTTTAACGAGATCCAAGTTAAGACTAATAAAGTTGATATTTAGACGGCTGGGACGGCGGTCCTATTGTCGCCGTGTGTGTCTACCCTCGGGCTGGGGCAGCTGCCCTAGAACCTGAGGAAGCCCTGGGGAAGAGGTGGGGTGACACGGCCCTCTGGAGAAAGACGGAGTCGGAGGGCGTGCTCCAGAGACCCACCGACCCACAGGCAAGGGAGAGAAAGTGGTACTATGCCGCTGACCACTCTCCCAAGTTGATATGTGTTTTATATGTGTCCTTTTTCTTCCCTCATGTATCCCGCGTACCTAATGTGCCTACCCTCCCCCACACTGTCTCCTACACAAGTGGTCCACCGCCGAAGCCCCGCACAGAGCTGAGTACTGCAGAGGTACAGAAGCAGCACCGTAGCGGCTCGATACACCCAAAAGCAACACTAAGAATACAAGGTCAGTACCCTGCACCAACATGCCTCTAACATTTATATCCCACAACACCAAGGGACTAAACTCCCCATGCAAACGAAGGATAGCTCTTACTGATTACAAAAAAAAGGGAGCAGACTTCATCCTCCTACAGGAAACACACTTCAGTACCACTAGCGCTCCCAAATACTTCGATAAACAATATACCCAAGTATTCCTATCCTCCGCCCTAGAAAAGAAGCGGGGTGTAGCAATCCTAGTGCATAATAAAGTAGGCCTAATAGTAAATAAAGTAAAGAAGGACCGAGAGGGCAGGTTTCTGATGCTCGTAGGAGCCATAAATGCAGTACCCATAACAATAGCCACGCTGTATGCCCCTAATACCCATGAGGCAGAATTCTTTAAGAAGACATTCAGCGTCATAAAAAAATCCTGTGAAGGAGCCTTAATCCTAGGGGGGGACTTCAACGTGGCTATGAATATAACTCTGGATCGCTCCGGGCCTCACAACCACAAAGCCAATCCCAGATCTGCCGCGTTAGAGCAAGAATTAAAAGACCTCCAGCTAGTGGACGCATGGCGAGAAACCCACCCGCTAGAAAAACTTTACACCTTCTACTCACACCCACACGACTCATTTAGCAGAATCGATTACTTCTTTGTGTCTAGTAGACTGGTCTCCGCGGTCACCCATACGGAGATCCATGATATTTCATGGTCAGACCACGCACCGATCGAGCTAAGGTGCACACAGATAGGGCTGGAAAGGCCAAGAGCAAACTGGAAACTAAATGACTCCCTACTAAAGATCCCAGACCTCGAGAGAAAGATCAAGGAGGAGATTAAAAACTTCTTCAGGGAGAATAAAGACAGCGTTGACTCACATATAACCCTCTGGGAGGCACATAAAGCAACACTGAGGGGGGTTTTGATTAGCATGGGAGCCCGCAAGAAAAAAGAGCGCAACGCAAAAATTATTAAGGTGCAAGCAGAGTTAAAGCAGCACTGGGAACAACATAGAAGGTTACCCAATGCAGCGACCCTGCAACAAATAAAAGACACCCAGATTAAACTAAACCTTCTGCTCACTTCCCAGGCTGAGAAAGCGTTAAGTTGGTCAAAGAGAAGATTCTTCGAGAAAGCAAACAAACCAGATACCTTACTAGCCAATATGATTAATTCCAAAACACGCAATTATAATATCCAAACGTTACGGCGAGAATCAGGGGAACTTACCGCCAACCCCAAACAAATTGTAAGGGAATTCAAAGACTTCTACGCAAAACTATACGACGGAGACAAAGTAGCTAGATCTCCAGCAAACAAGGAGGCCCTAGTGAATTTTCTGGATAGCTCAAATATACCCTGCTTGAGCGGGGTGGACAGAGAGGTGATGGGTAGAGATTTTACAATGGAGGAAATATCGGAGGTTATGAAAAACCTGAAACCCTCTAAAGCCCCGGGCCCTGACGGGTACTCGAACCTTTACTACAAAAAATTTAGAAAACAACTAGCCCCTTATCTACTTCATATGTTTAACCAAGTGCTGAACGGCTCCCAGTTCCCTAGCCAAATGCTCCAAGCGTCCATTTCAGTAATACACAAGACAGGGAAAGACCCACAGGACTGTAAAAGTTATAGACCTATATCCCTAATTAATTCGGACATCAAAATTTACTCTAAATTGTTGGCCAATAGATTGAGTCTTATCCTACCCAGACTGGTGCACCCAGATCAAGTCGGGTTTATCCAGGGTCGGCAAGCTTCAGATAATACCCGACGGATTATTGATCTGATAGAAATAGCCAATCATAAAGACATACCAGTTATGGCGCTCAGTCTGGATGCGGAAAAAGCGTTTGATAGGATAGACTGGCCATACTTGGAAGCCACGCTTGGAGCGTTCGGAATGGGTGACAAATTAACAAAAGCTATATTTGCGCTATACTCGACCCCGTCGGCTAGGGTTACCCACCAGGGATTCGCTTCGGAACCCTTCCAAATTAAGAGTGGCACGCGACAGGGATGCCCGCTCTCCCCCCTCCTCTTTGCATTGTGTATGGAACCGCTGGCGGCTCAGATACGGGATAGCAAAGACATCTCAGGTATTGCCATCGGAAACCAGACGCATAAGGTGGCACTCTATGCGGATGATGTATTCCTGACAGTATCCAGGCCCCTCACCTCCTTGCCAAACCTGCTAGATCTGCTGGGACGGTTCAATAGGGTCTCCGGCTTCAAAATCAATCAGAGCAAATCGGAGGCTATTAACATAAACCTCCCTAAACACGTAGAAAAACTAATTGCCCTTAACTTCAATTTCCGCTGGCAAAAACAGCAAATTAAATATTTGGGGGTCAACATCACGCGGACATATAACACAATTGGCCAAGCTAACTACCCGCGGCTGATACGGACCCTGAGAGAGGATCTCCATAGGTGGGCCAAAAATAAAATCTCATGGATTGGCAAAATCCACTGCGTAAAAATGAACTTGCTCCCTCGCCTCTTGTATCTCTTTCAAACACTCCCAGTGCCGTTAAGTTTGAAGGAAACTCTCTCCCTCCAAACTGAGATAGATAAGTTTATCTGGGGAGGCAAAAAGGCGAGAGTGAGCAAACAGATAATGCGCACACAAACGGGGGCAGGAGGGCTAGCGGTACCTTGTTTGTTGTCATACTATCGAGCGGCCCAATTATGTCAAATTGTGCAATGGCACACCAACCCCGACTCTAAAAGGTGGGTCGCGTTGGAACGAGAGGCATGCTCCCCATTGGAACTAGAGCATCTGATTTGGTACCCCAAGAAGGTGCGCAATAGCACCAAATTGCCGCTATCCTCAATGACCAACTCGCTATCAATCTGGGAAAGCACAAGGCTCAAATATGGCCTGACCAGCAGGGCATCGGGCATGACACCAATTTGGAATAACCCCCTCTTTGCTCCGGGCCAGTCCAACACAGATTTCTCTATTTGGAAACAAAATAACATAAAGAGATTGATTGATCTGGAGGGAAGACAAGGAATAAAAATCTTCGAAATAGTCAAATCAGACTTCCATATCCCCAATGCCGAGCTCTTTAGGTACCTCCAGATCAGGGCGTTCTATCAAAAAGTTCAGCCAAAATCCCCTATGACAAATTTCGAAAAGCTCTGTCGATCAGGGACATCCACAGTGAGACTCACATCGCAGATGTACAAAGAAGTGACCGGTTCTAGCACGACAGTAAAGGACAAAACCAGATATATGACCCAATGGGAAACAGACCTAGGAGAGGAGCTGGAGGTAGAGGACTGGACAAAGATAGTGACGGCGACCTCCAAAAGTTCAATGTGCACGACCTTAAGGGAGAACGCATATAAAGTAATGATGCGCTGGTATCACACTCCCACAAAATTAGCTAAATTTCTGCCCAGTTACTCCCCATTGTGCCCACGACAATGTGGACAGCAGGCAGACTTGTTGCACATGCTGTGGTCTTGCCCCAAAATCGTCCCAGTCTGGGACTCAATTAAAGACTGGTTAAACATTATCACAGGTAAACCCGTCCCATTGGATCCATGGCTGTTCCTCCTGAACAGACCAGCAGTCGGGTTCACCAAAGGAGAAAATAAGTTGATAGCTCACTTTGCTATGGCGATGAGGGGGGAGACTGCAGCACGCTGGAAACAGAACATAATTCCCTCAATCCCAAATATTAGACATAGAATTTGGACGGTATGTCAGATGGAAATGCTGACAAGCTTGGTCAACGACACTAGCGAAAATTTTGAAAAGGTCTGGGCACCATGGTTAGCCCAGAGAGAAATCCAGGGAGTGGAGAGGACCTCAATTTGGCCTTGATAGGGACAAATGCGTTCTCCCGTGAGGAAGGGCTCAACGGTAGAACCCGTACCACACTTAGACGCACGCAGCGCCCCCCCCCCGCTCCCCCCCCTCCCCCCACACTTCAAACCCCGCCGGCCCCAAGAGGGACCTAAAGGAAAATGAGAGAGACAAACTAGTCAAAAGTTAGAGGTCCTACGGGGTATGCACAAAGTCCTCAGACGCAGAGAACCAGCATGAGAGAGGCAGAGGCGGAATCATGGATGGAGACCCCCCGAACCCCCCCCCCCCCCCCTCCTTCCCTCTCTTTCTTCTCCCCCTCTTCTTGTCTGTCTCTCCCCTCCGACTGCAGGCCGGAGTCCCCCCCCCTGTCTGTCTGTCCGTCTACCCCGTATGTCCAAAACCCTCTACCCAATTACAAAGTTGAATGTCACATGCAGTAAGCTGATACTGTTTGTTCTTATGAGCCTTTTTACTGTATGCATATTATGAACAAAACAATAAAAAAATATAAGTTGAAAAAAAAAAAAAAATACGGAAAATGCTGCGTCATTACCATAGCGGATAGCCGCTAAGGCAATGAAGGGGTTAACCCACCGTGCCCGCTTTATTGTGTGTAGTGGGGATGGGTGAGGGGGGTATTTGGCCCTTGGTGTGAGTTTAGGACTTGCGGGAGGGGGGGGGGGGTTGCGGATGCACTTAACCCCTTCACGACCGTAGCAGTTAATACCGCTACGGTAATGAAGGGGTTAAGCCCTCCCGCTACACCCCCCCCCCGCAAGCCCTCCCCAACCATCGTTGGGGCTAATACCCCATTCACCCACCCTCCCGCTACCCACAATAAAAAAATACACACACAGCACAGCAGCCGCCAAAAAATAAATAAATAAATACTGTATAAATAAATAAATAAATAAATGACAATAAATACATTTGAAATACATTTTTATTGATAGTGTAGATGTGCAGGGTGTCTCTGGAGCTGAATCGCGTTGGTTTTAGGTCTGGGGACCCCGTGCCCCCCGAGATACAGGCCCCTTTAGGGGGTGCCGGTATCCCTCTGCGTTTAAAGGTCCCGATCACGTGACCGCGGCCTGTAAACCAAGCAGAGCAGAGGGATACCGGCACCCCCTAAAGGGGCCTGTATCTCGGGGGGCACGGGGTCCCCAGACCTGAAACCTGTGCGCTTCTGCTCTGGAGACCCTCTGCACATGTACAGTATCAATAAAACACATACAATATACAGTATAAATAAACACTCATTCTTTACCTTAGCGTCTATGCGCTATGGTAAAGAAGCATCATTTGTGTATTTTAATAATATTGTACAGTGAGCAGGGGGTTCCCTGAGCCAGAAATTAATGCTCAGGGACCCCCCCTGCTCCTGATCAATATTATTAAAAATACGGAAAATGCTGCGTCATTACCATAGCGGATAGCCGCTAAGGCAATGAAGGGGTTAAGGCATAATAAACAATTAATACATTCAATACATATTTTTCACGTCTGTGTTAAAACGCCCTGCCTTCTCTCTAATCTATGTAAAACCCCCTCCCCCTATTCTCGCTTTTAAAACGCCCTGCCTTCTCTCTAATCTATGTAAAAAAAAACCTCCCCCTATCCCCCTATCCCCCTATTGTGTGTGTGCGTTAAGCTTCCCTGCAATCTATGTAAAAAAACCTCCCCCTATTGTGTGTGTGTGTTAAGCTTCCCTGCAATCTATGTAAAAAAAACCTCCCCCTATTGTGTGTGTGTGTTAAATCTGCCTGGCCTGTGTTTCTGAGTGCCGAGTGCTCTGCGTTAAAGGCCCCGATCACGTGATCGCGGCCTGTAAACCAAGCAGAACAGAGGGATACCGGCACCCCCTAAAGGGGCCTGTATCTCGGGGGGCACGGGGTCCCCAGACCTGAAACCTGTGCGCTTCAGCTCCGGAGACCCCCTGCACATCTACACTATCAATAAAAATGTATTTCAAATGTATTTATTGTCATTTATTTATTTATTTATTTACATTTATTTATTAATTGTGCTGCTGCTGCAAGTACTAAACTCACACCAAGGGCCAAACACCCCCCTCACCCCCAATAAAAAAAATTCACGCACAGCAGCCCCACAATTAATAAATAAATCTAAATAAATAAATAAATAAATGAAGAGAAATAAATATATACTGTACAGTATATACTGTATATATACTGGATATATATATATATACATTATACAGTATATATAATAACAATCCCTATACAGTACATATACAGTATATACTGTGTACAGTATATATATACTGTATATATATATATACTGTATATATATATATATATATATATATATATATATATATATATATATAGAATCCAATGCACAGCCGGCAAACCATATGCAAGTAAATAAGTTTTGGTGCTTATCCCATAAAGCAATAACAGACCATACGATACCGGTTGCAACACGACATCAAGGGACAGCACGCAGGTAAGTAAATCAAAAATGTTCTATACTGTATTTGATAGAAGACACAAAAACCGACGTTTCGGTCCCCCACCTTGAGAAAGGTCCCACTGGGGGACCGAAACGTCGATTTACTTACCTGCGTGCTGTCCCTTGATGTCGTGTTGCAACCGGTATCGTATGGTCTATATATATATATATATATATATATATATATATATATATATATATATATACTGTATAGTATACAGTATATACACACAGATGATGAACCAATATACAAATACAGTACATGTAGAATGGTTATCAAAATCATACTGTCCTACAAATAACGCATCTCCATACAGTACAGACAATAATAATAATAATCCATTTAATAATCCTAACTGATTTTACAATATAAAACATAACATTCCAATCCACACAGTACATTGCATTTACATTGTATACTGTAAATGATGCATAGCATTAAATCTATGCACCATATACAGTACTGTACATTCTGCAAATGAATGTTAACAATATAATTGCAAGCTACTCTACCAGTAAATACAAACACTTCCAAACAAGTCAACTACAGTATTTTAACCAATCAAGTAAACCAAAATCAATATATACTGTAAGTACCAACCAGAAAACACAATTTAAAACCAAAACTAACCCTTACAATACAGTACCAAGGATTACATCTATCTAATTGTAAAAAACCTTATACATTATACACAGCATTGTTTAAAGCCCCCTCCCCCCTAATGTTTCTGTTAAGCAGATTACACTGAAGGGAGAGAGATATAAAGGCCTAAAGCCCCTCCCCCCCTAATGTTTGTGTTAAACAGATTACAATGAAGGGAGAGAGATATAAAGGCCTAAAGCCCCTTCCCCCTAATGTTTGTGTTAAACAGATTACAATGAAGGGAGAGAGATATAAAGACCTAAAGCCCCTTCCCCCCTAATGTTTCTGTTAAACAGATTACAAAACAGATGACAATGAAGGGAGAGAGATATAAAGGCCTAAAGCCCCTTCCCCCCTAATGTTTCTGTTAAACAGATTACAATGAAGGGAGAGAGATATAAAGGCCTAAAGCCTTACCTGCATTGGTAAACCCTCCCTGCATTGGTAAACCCTCCCTGCATTGATGTCGTGCAGTGTATGTAAATGTGGGGAGGGGGGGGCCCAATGTGCATAATGTACTGTGAGGTCTAACCACCCTCACCCTCTACCCACATACTGTACCGTTACTCCCCCCCCCCCATCCTGGCCATGGCCCCTCACGCACAGCAGCTCCACAATTAATAAATAAATCTAAATAAATACACGAAGAGAAATAAATATATACTGTACTGTAAGTGCCCGCTTTATTGTGTGTAGCGGTGGTGGGTGACGGGGTTTATAAATGTGAGTTTATAAATAAAATAAAGAATATTATTTCTAGGGGCCCTAGAACAGAGGTTCCCACGCCAATTTTGCGCTCATTGCTCTTTTTTTACAATGTTGCTGGTCTTGCGGCTTTGCAGTCTGCAAGCAAAAAGCGCCAAGTGTATGAAGTCTGGGTGAGCGCTTTCCACATTTGATGCCTACGGCACCTTCCCATTTCTACACACTTCAATACCTGCACAGTTGGTAGCGCTTTCCATCCCAGCTACCATTCTGGATATTCACCTCTCACAGGCCATTCTTGCCCGAGTCTGTCCTATCAGACAGGGGCATTAACCTGTATCCACACCACCTAGACAATTTCTCTCTGTCAGAGACTTGTGCTATTTATTTTATATATTTTTGTGTAATTATTCATGCAATTTTATGCTCATTTCATATGTGGTTTTCAACATAAAGTGGCTGCTGGGCCTGATCCTAACTCATACAGTATAGCGCTTCCCTGTTTGTTTGTTTATTGCAAGCAAAAAGCAGTTTGTAGTACTGAGTGTGAGATAAATTACTGTATTTATCAGTGTTGATCAAAGAGAGTTGATCAGAAGGATTCCCCTTACTGTATATACAGCACTCTATTGTCATTCATACAGTACTGTATACTGTAGTAAAGGGTAGACAACACATGGTCTTGCAGTATACTGTACACTGGCGACACACTTTATTCGAGCTCGGCTAGTCCCACGAATTCGGGTATACCCGGGTGTATTGAGGTTTGTGACTGTTTTCTGCCCGAGTGTATTGAGGTATTTTCCAAGCAGGGATTGAAGCATTTTATTCCCGCTGGCTGCAATACTGCACTATATATATATATACTGCATTACAATTCATGAATTTATGCCATCTGGTAGACACGCGAAGCATTGCAGCCTATTAAATCCTAATCATTATCATTTAACAGATCAGCCGCCCGTCAGCCAGGCATGAACCCAGGCTGGGAAGGCAAATGCAACGGGGCTTGTCAGAGGTGAGGAGCGGCGCATTCCAGGTATCTGCCAGGTACATACTGGGTATTTGCTCGAATAAAGTGTGTCGGTGCAGTATTACTAAAAATCTGTCAGGTTGACCAGAATCACTGCGGATATCAGAAAATAATACAATTTTATTAATTCTACGTAGAATTAATAAAATTGTATTATTTTCCGATATCCGCAGTGATTCTGGTCAACCTGACAGATTTTTAGTAATACAGTATACTGCAAGACCATGTGCTGTCTACCCTTTACTACAGTATACAGTACTGTATGAATGACAATAGAGTGCTGTACTGCTGTACTGCACTGTACTGCACCGTTGCGTTTGCCTTCCCAGCCTGGGTTCATGCCTGGCTGACGGGCGGCTGATCTGTTAAATGATAATGATTAGGATTTAATAGGCTGCAATGCTTCGCGTGTCTACCAGATGGCATAAATTCATGAATTGTAATGCAGTATATATATATATACTGTGCAGTATTTCAGCCAGCGGGAATAAAATGCTTCAATCCCTGCCTGGAAAATACCTCAATGCACTCGGGCAGAAAACAGTCACAAACCTCAATACACCCGGGTATAACCGAATTCGTGGGACTAGCCGAGCTTGAATAAAGTGTGTCGCCAGTGTATATACAGTAAGGGGAATCCTTCTGATCAACTCTCTTTGATCAACACTGATAAATATCATATTTATACCCCTTTAGCACCTGTCGTTCCATCCTATGCACCCATTTACTGTACAATGGTGATTGCGGTCGTATTCACGTACTTTATGTGAGATAAATTAAGCAGTTCTTTTATTGCTGAAGTCGCCACAAAAAACTTTTATTTACAAATACAGTACAATACAATGGTGAAACATTTCAAGTTAACAGCAATTCAAAACATCAACACACAATAATACATACTGTACAGTACTGTATGATTATTTATTTATAATACAGTATACAGCTCTGTACTGTATACAGTATGCAGTATACAGTATACTGTACTATATTTGGGCCTTGTCTTTGGGGGTTTATTCATGCAATTATTAGGGTGACCTGCCGTTGGAAATACTGACACAGTACAATCCTACAGCTACACCACCCACCCCCTCCAGTACAATCCTACAGCTACACCACCCACCCCCTCCCTTAGAGTTTTTAATCCCTCCCTGGCCAAGCATCAATCGTCTGGCTAATCCAATCCAAGCCATTGTTTTGTTAATCTGGCCCTGGGCTGGCTACGGTAACAAGATTCAGCAGGAGGCCAGCCAGAGTACTGTATCATCCCACCATCCACCTTCCTTAGAGGGAGGCCTGTCTGCTTTGGAAAAATCCCCTCTCGAATTTGAAATGTAAATCTGATGTGCATCCGTTTGCTTACAGTAACTGTTCTGTTCAGAACAGCCACTGCTTCTAAATTACTGAAAATATACAGGATAAATATACAGTAATGTGAAATAATCGTACAATATACAGTAATGTGAAATAATAGTACAGTAGTTCATTGAGAGAGGAGAGGTTTTGTGTACATCATTACTGCTGTACTACTGTACATTTGACTGCACAAGCAGATTTGACGAACACAAGGCCCCCCCTTTGTTCAGTTACTGTACTGTACTGTATGTGCGTACTGTATTATGGTAGAACTACTGTACAGTAGGTGGCTGGTGCAGCTTTCTCTGGAAAGAAAAAAATGGAGCAGTTAGTAGGCAGTTACTGTAGTACTGTCAAACTAGTCTACTGTACTGTATACTGGAACTACTGTATACTCTGACTATTGGGAAAGAAAAAATCTGTGCCATACTTACCTGTATCATACTGTACTTACTGTACAATACTACAGCACTGTACTACGTTCCTGATGCTTGCCCATTGCGCGCGATGACAATGGGCAACACAGTGGCAATATGGTCTATATATTTATTGCATCGTTCCACGGTGAGTACATCGTTCCAAAAACTCATTATGGCTGTATACAAATCGTCCTTCTTGGAGGGTTTCGCCACTTTACGGATGTGGTCCTTCAGCTGATGCCAGACCATTTCGATCGGATTAAAGTCTGGCGATCTGTGATTGGAAAGAAAGGACAATTAGTTTAAGAGATACAGTACACAGTAAAAACAGTGGGGAACATATAAATGGGACACGGTCTACTGCACTTACTCCGCTGGCGTCTTCACCCAGTTGATGCCGCGCTCAAGGATATGCGCCGTCGACGCGGTGTGCTTGGGATCATTGTCCTGGTAAAAGCGATGACCATTGGGAAAGTCTTGTGTGATGTATCGCACTATCACGGGCACAATGTTGTCTTGGAAGAAATCTTTATTCATGATTCCTATAGCAAGAAAAGAAAAGTGCTCAATAGTACAGTACAGTGCATACGGTAAGGCAACACTAGTCAAGTACAGTGCATTAGGCGGCATTATATTTGAGAAATTGTACCTTCAAAGACGACAATGCATCCCGGTCCACGCCTAGAGATGGCACCCCACACATGCAGCTTCACAGGGTGTTTTGGCCGTGGCTTCAAAGTTATGCGGCCTTTTTTGTGGAACGCAAATCTTGCAAATCTCTCCAGCGACACAGTAGACTCATCAGTGAAGATGCAATCCTGGAAAGTCTCACCGCTGTCAATCCATGCCTGGGCCTGGAGCACTCTTTTGATTTTGTTTGCGTCCCGTATCATGGGGTACGCTCTGTAATGACAATGAATAAAAAATGTTAGCGTCACAGCGCAGTACAGTTTGCAAAACAACACTTTTACTTTACAGTTCCTCCTGTACTGTCCAGTACTAACCTCACACGTCCATATTTCCATCCAATTCTGCGTCTCATCTTCTTTATGCTGCTCTCGGATACAGTCAGATTGTGGTTTTCCTGAAGAGTGTTTTTAACCCTTAATGCGCTCCTCTCATCATTCTCCTCACTTATTCTGTCCACCAGAAGAGTAGTCTCCCTACAATGCAAAGAAATTATATTGTGTTATTAATATGCAGCAATATAAAATGTATACTGTATACTGTACATGTAATGTTGTAATATACAGTAAATATAAATATACAAAAAATGTATACTGCTGTACTATAAATATAAATAGACAAAATATACAGTATACAGTACTGTTGTAATATAAATATACTATATAAATATACTGTTGTTATATCATAATAAATACACATCATATACTGTATATTCCGTTGTAAGATGAATTGCAATATACCAAAAGTGTATACTGCTGCACAAAAAATATAAATTGACCACACATACACTACAGTATATACTGTTGTAATATAATAAATATACTATATAAATACGGTATACTGTTGTTATATCATAATAAATATACATCATATACTGTATATTCCGTTGTAAGATGAATTGCAATATACCAAAAGTGTATACTGCTGCACAAAAAATATAAATTGACCACACATACAGTACACTACAGTATATACTGTTGTAATATAATAAATATACTATATAAATACGGTATACTGTTGTTATATCATAATAAATACACATCATATACTGTATATTCCGTTGTAAGATGAATTGCAATATACCAAAAGTGTATACTGCTGCACAAAAAATATAAATTGACCACACATACAGTACACTACAGTATATACTGTTGTAATATAATAAATATACTATATAAATACGGTATACTGTTGTTATATCATAATAAATACACATCATATACTGTATATTCCGTTGTAAGATGAATTGCAATATACCAAAAGTGTATACTGCTGCACAAAAAATATAAATTGACCACACATACAGTACACTACAGTATATACTGTTGTCATATAATAAATATACTATATAAATACGGTATACTGTAGATGTACACTACAGTTTTCTATATTTTTTTTGGTTAAGTTTTATAAATACAGTATACAGTACTTACGCATTTGTTATCTTTGGTGCCTTTTTGCGGTCTCTGTTTTTTCCTTGTGCATGATAGCACACGGTGCTTGATGGCACAACGAGGCCAGAAGCAGTTAACCAGCGCTGGACATCTGCAATTCGTTTTCCGCTCGTGTACATCTCCTTCATTCTCATGCTGAGATCCTTTGAAATCTTCTTAACAGGCATTGCTGCGAGTACTGTAGAAATAAATACAAACACAAGAATGTGTATTCGATGTTTAGTCGATGTGTATTCAATGTGCAGTGAATCCACAAAATGGATGGTGTATTTATATGTTAATGACTCACATTACAGACCACCCACTTTCAACACCTGTACCTGGCCACCATGCATAAAAGGTTGTACACGTTGCATAGCCCACCACTTGCTGATCTTTATCTGAGCCATTGTCCAGATACTGCATTGTGCCTCCCGCTTACATGGAGCATCCCCGGTTCTATGGACGAAAGAACCATCTCACCTCTGCTGTGCCTGCCACACTGAAAAAGAGAAAGGCAGTTACCGTTTCCAAGCCAAAGGCAAAGCGACAGGCTAAGGCCAACAAAGAAAACCTTCTGCTGACCCCAAAGGCTAAGGCTTTTAAAACACGTCAGCCTTATTATGTGAAGAAGAAATACGGTACTGTGCTCGGTACGCAAGACGAATGGCAGCCAACTCACCGAATCCGCAGACCACTTGCTCCCATAAGCTTCGACGACTCTGCAGTAGCTGTCCCAGAAATCTTCAGCCCGGCTTCTCCACCCCCATCTTCTCCGGTTCCATCTGAAGATGCTGCTGCCTCTGAAATCCACAGGTCACGGTCTCCTTTGCTCTTGGACGACTCTGCTTCTCTCCCGGAAATCCAGCGGTCACCTTCTCCATCCCTCTTCGACGACGCTGCAGCTTCTCCTGTACCGGGCATCCCCAGGTCACCTCTTCCACTCTCCATCAATGCCGCTTCTCTCCAGAGAACACCCATCTCATCCTCTGTTGCACCCATCCCCCCAGATCTCCAGATGCCATGCACAAGCAGCTCGTTAGACCGGATCCTGAATGGGCTAAGTGTGGATCTCCCCGGGAATTCTAGTGTGCTGGCAAAGCTAGATCTGCTTCTGGAGTCGGTGCTACATATGGAGCAACGGATGCTACAAATGGAGCAACGGCTGGATCAACGGATGCTACATATGGAGCAACGGATGGATCAACGGATGGACAAGATAGAGGCAGACATAGCGGGCATACATTATTTGCTCGGTGTTAATGCCCCTGTTTCCCCGACGCTGGAGCAGGGGGGTGACATGGATGTGATGCATGGTACCTTCGACCCCCTTCCATCACCAAGCACACCCCCTCCACCAGAAGATGCAGTGTACTATGCTATTGAGGAGGACATGACAACCCCATCAAGACCACGCCAGGAGACAACCCGGCGACCACTACCGGAGGAAAGATTCCTCCCAGACACCCTACCATTGCCCATCGCCTCAAGTACACCCGCTCCCAAAAGACCTCCTACACCCGCTCGCATACAAACAGAGCCTGACATCTCCCTGTGCGATCTGACACCGGCGCTGAGGGAGAAGTATAGGGTGAGGAGTGCTGGTATACCACACAAGTATGCCTTGATCATATTTAAACACCATGTTCCCTACACATTGTACTGCAAGTGGGTGTTCAAAGTGAACTATGATGGGAATCGCCAATAAAAGGCCCTTCCTTCTAATTTAAGGAAAAAGATTGTGGAAGAAATGCAGCGCTATTACCCTGTTACAGATCCTGTCATGAGAGGCGTTAGAGACTGCATTAATGGCGTTTTGCGCCATGCAAGGAATCGGCCATGGATGGAAAATGGGGAGGACTTTCAGTGAGACCATACTGTAATATTGTGCTGTACTGTACAGTACATGTTTTACCCTATAGTACCTGCTGTACTTAAACAAAGGATACTGAATGTTGTTGTGTGTTGCACGGTTTTTGTACTGTATTTGTAAATAAAAGTTTTTGGTGGCGACTTCAGCAATAAAAGAACTGCTTAATTTATCTCACACTCAGTACTACTGTACAAACTGCTTTTTGCTGCCAGACTGCAAACCCGCAAGACCAGCAACATTGTAACAAAAGAGCAATGAGCGCGCAATTGGCGTGGGAACTTCTGTTCTAAGGCCCCTAGAAATAATATTCTTTATTTTATTTATAAACTCACATTTATAAACCACGTCACCCACCCCCGCTAAACACAATAAAAAATAATCACACACAGCATCCCCGCAATAAATAAATAAATAAATAAATACAAATAAATACATTTGAAATACATTTTTATTTATAGTGTAGATGTGCAGGGGGTCTCGGGAGCTGAACCGCACAGGTTTCAGGTCGGGGGACCCCGTGCCCCCCGAGATACAGGCCCCTTTAGGGGGTGCCGGTATCCCTCTGCGTTAAAGGCCCCGATCACGTGACCGCGGCCTGTTAAACCAAGCAGAGCAGAGGGATACCGGCACCCCCTAAAGGGGCCTGTATCTCGGGGGGCACGGGGTCCCCAGACCTGAAACCTGTGCGCTTCAGCTCTGGAGACCCCCTGCACATCTACACTGTGAATAAAACACACACATCATTAAAGAATCATTCTTTAGCTTAGCGGCTATGCGCTATGGTAAAGAAGCAGCATTTCTGTATTTTTAATAATATTGTACAGTGAGCAGGGGGTTCCCTGAGACAGAAATCTAATCTCAGGGGACCCCCTGCTCCTGCACAATATTATTAAAAGTTCAGAAATGATGCTTCATTAGCATAGCGTATAGCCGCTAAGATAATGAAGGGGTTAAGGCATAATAACCAATAAATACATTCAATACACTACCCACTACCCATGGCAACCTCCGCTGCTGTACAGTAAAACAGAGAAAAAAATTAACACTCTCAAAGTAATGTCCCCTAACCCCTTAATCACCACAGCGGTTATTAACCGCTACAGTCATGAAGGGGTTAACCCACCCTCACCCACCACTCGGGACGCCTACTGTACATACCCTCCCACTCTAACCCCCCACCCCGTGAGGCCTAACCACCCTCAACCCTCACCCACTAACTACCCACAAGGGAGGCCTACCCACATACCGTTGGGGAACATTCCCCCCCCACCCCCCACCCCCAGTCCCCGCAATCAAAACAATGCACAGCCCCACAATAAACAGCATTCTATTTATTAAATACATTACCCACCCCCTGTGCCCCCCCCATAAATACAAGATTTATTCTTTTACATTCAGTGTCCATAACGCAGCCCCACGCTAGTCCCCGGTGGGCTGGCAGGGCACCTGGACAGACCTACAGTTTACCAGCAGCATTCCACAGGTTCTGGAGGCCTGCTGGTGGATCCTGCCAGCACCATAGCCCTCAGGTGGTCTCCTTGGGTCACTGTGGAACACAATTGGGTCCCCACGGTAGGCCCAAGGATGTCTGGGAGCCCCGGGTCAAACCCACAGGTGTCTGCAGGGCCTCGGGTGGTTCCCATGGGGGTCTGGGGAACTCACGGGTGCTCACTACGGGTCCGCGGTGCCCCCACAGAAGTGGGACCACACATCATCATCCCCGCACCTACGGGTCGGAGGTGCCCCCACAGAAATGGAACCACACATCGTCATGCCCGCAGACTACGGGTCCGCGGTGCCCCCACAGAAGTGGGACCACACATCATCATCCCAGCATGTGTCACCCATGGAACCACCAGCCTGATACCCTTTAGGATACCCGAGGATTCCCGCGGGTGGTCTCCAGAGGTCCCATGCAAAACCACGGAAGTAACCCTGAATGTAAAAAAAATAAACCTGGCCTATACATTCAATACATACACCCTCCCCCCCAACACCTACAGTACAATAATGTGCAAAATAACTATTATCCAGATATGGATAATAGATTAATTGCCCATTATTAAAAACATTAACTAGCATATACAAATAAATAAAGTACTACTGACCTCATCAATACGAAGTGTCCGATGCCAGCGCCTTCCTTCTCTTGCCCACACAAAACATAGCCAAAACCAAGCCAATACATTGCAATTACATTCAGATATCAATTAACCCCTTAAACACCTTATCGGATAATAACCGCAAAGGTAATTAAGGGGTTAAGCCACACAGGCACGATACCCACCCTTCACCCATGAATTTGTACTGTGGCTTCATCATGCAACTATATATATATACTGTATATATATATATACAGAGAGACAGAGAGAAAGAGAGAGAGAGAGAGAGATATATACAGTATATATATATATATATATATACACAAGTTATATACACACCCATGATAAACCAATATACAGTACAAATAAATGTAGAAGGGTTATCAAAAGCATACTGCCCTACAACCAAACACGTCTCCATACAGACACTACATTAAAATCAATTTCCTTTAAAAATCCTAACTGATCTCACAATCTACTGTACTGTATATGATCACAAACCAATGAAAAAAGTCACATTCCAAAATGCATAAAATCTATGCACCATACTGTATACATTCTGCAAACTAATCAACGTAAACAAAAATCAATTAGCAATCATTATTTACATCCCTAAACATTTCACACTCAATCACGAACAATGAAACCATTAACAGATTCACGCCTAGAGCAGAACAATTAAGCCTTTGAAAAAATATAAGTACCAACAAAAATACAACCTTTACAACCAAGGCTATCTATCCCTGACCTTCCTCAAACACACAATACAATACCAAGGAATAATACATCTATCTAATTTTAAAATACTTTAAACTCACAAAATAATTAAAAACACATCTAATCCAGCTTTTAAAACATCATCATTTCTTACCCTGAATGTATACTGTACAGTATATCTCTCTAGACATATATATTGTACATACATACATACAGTGGCAAGAAATGATATACCACAAAAAAAAAAAAATACACATGTTAAAAAACCTTTTGAAAAAATTAACAAGTTAAATAAAATACATTTCTTTACTGTAGTTCACTTACCATTACTTGCCCCCACCGACTCCCGTTGCGCAGCTTACTCACGAACCAATCCACGATCAGGAACCCATAAAATAATAAACCATTCAAAATAATAAACATTAAACTAAAAATCCAAATCAATCCACGGGTCTTCTACTTGTAATACATCTTCATCTGTATTCTTCTTTCTTCTATCTCCTTCCGGGCGGGGCAGGGCGTGGTCTTCTTTCCATCATCGGCCACGCCCTTGTCTTTTTTCTTCTCCGGAGGTCCTTCCTCCGCGGCGTCTGGCTGCAAAATGAGACGACATAGGCTTTTAAAGGCCTATGACGTCACATTTTTCGTCATGGTTCCCACGGTCCTGATTGGACCGTGAAAACCATGTGTTTTGGCCGATAAAAAAAAAATGATAACGTCACTTAAAGGGAATGAAAGCACAGCCAATCAGAATGGCTTTGCTTCAATTGCCTTTAAGATGACGTCATGAAAAGGCACATGGCCGTGCACACATGGTACTAGAGCCAATCAGAGCGTGGGAACTTTATCCCTACTCTGATTGGCTCTGGTATACCATGTGTCAGGGGCTTGGGGGAGAAAGGATGTGACGTCAATGAAAACCTGTCACGTGGTACGGTAGCCAATCAGAGCGTGGGAACTTTATCCTTATTGACATCACATCCTTTCTCCCCCAAGCCCCTGACACATGGTATACCAGAGCAAATCAGAGTAGGGATAAAGTTCCCACGCTCTGATTGGCTACCATACCATGTGAGGGCAGCCATGTGCCTTTTCATGACGTCATCTTAAAGGCAATTGAAGCAAAGCCATTCTGATTGGCTGTGCTTTCATTCCCTTTAAGTGACGTCATCATTTTTTTTTTATCGGCCAAAACACATGGTTTTCACGGTCCAATCAGGACCGTGGGAACCATGATGAAAAATGTGACGTCATAGGCCTTTAAAAGCCTATGTCGTCTCATTTTGCAGCCAGACGCCACGGAGGAAGGACCTCCGGAGAAGAAAAAAGACAAGGGCGTGGCCGATGATGGAAAGAAGACCACGCCCTGCCCCGCCCGGAAGGAGATAGAAGAAATAAGAATACAGATGAAGATGTATTACAAGTAGAAGACCCGTGGATTGGTTTGGATTTTTAGATTAATGTTTATTATTTTGAATGGTTTATTATTTTATGGTTCCTGATCGTGGATTGGTTCGTGAGTAAGCTGCGCAACGGGAGTCGGTGGGGGCAAGTAATGGTAAGTGAACTACAGTAAAGAAATGTATTTTATTTAACTTGTTAATTTTTTCAAAAGGTTTTTTAACATGTGTATTTTTTTTTTTTGTGGTATATCATTTCTTGCCACTGTATGTATGTATGTATACTGTATATGTCTAGAGAGATATATACATACAGTACAGTACAGGGTAAGAAATGATGTTGTTTTAAAAGCTGGATTAGATGTGTTTTAAATTATTTTGTGTATGCTGCTATGCTTTATTGTGAGTTTAAAGTATTTTAAAATTAGATAGATGTATTCCTTGGTATTGTATTGTGTGTTTGAGGAAGGTCAGGGATAGGCTTGGTTTGTAAAGGTTGTATTTTTGTCGGTACTTATATTTTTTCAAAGGCTTAATTGTTCTGCTCTAGGCGTGAATTTGTTAATGGTTTTATTGTTCGGGATCTAGTGTGAATTGTTTAGGGATGTAAATAATGATTGCTAATTGAGTTTTGTTTACTTGGTTGATTAATTTGCAGAATGTATATGGTGCATAGATATTTAGGCATCATTTATATTGGAATGTAAGTTGTTTAAATGGCTTTTCAGAGGTTTAGTGATGATTTACAGTAGATTGAGAGATCAGTTATGAATATTAAAGGAAATTGATTTTAATTTAGTGTGTATGTATGGAGAAGTGTTTGGTTGTAGGACAGTGCTTTTGATAACCCTTCTACATTTATTTGTACTGTATATTGGTTTATCATGGGTGTGTATATAACGTGTGTGTATATATATATATATATATATATATATATATATATATATATATATATATATATATATATATATATACTGTATATATATCTCTCTCTCTCTCTCTTTCTCTCTGTCTCTCTGTATATATATATATACAGTATATATATATATATATACAGTTGCATGATGAAGCCACAGTACAAATTCATGGGTGAAGAGTGGGTATCGTGCCTGTGTGGCTTAACCCCTTAATTACCTTTGCGGTTATTATCCGATAAGGTGTTTAAGGGGTTAATTGATATCTGAATGTACTTGCAATGTATTGCCTTGGTTTTGGCTATGTATTGTGTGGGCAAGAGAAGGAAGGCGCTGGCATCGGACACTTCGTATTGATGAGGTCAGTAGTACTTTATTTATTTGTATATGCTAGTTAATGTTTTTAATAATGGGCAATTAATCTATTATCCATATCTGGATAATAGTTATTTTGCACATTATTGTACTGTAGGTGTTGGGGGGGAGGGTGTATGTATTGAATGTATAGGCCAGGTTTATTTTTTTTACATTCAGGGTTACTTCCGTGGTTTTGCGTGGGACCTCTGGAGACCACCCGCGGGAATCCCCGGGTATCCTAAAGGGTATCAGGCTGGTGGTTCCACGGGTGACACATGCGGGGATGATGATGTGTGGTCCCACTTCTGTGGGGGCACCGCGGACCCGTAGTCTGCGGGCATGACGATGTGTGGTCCCACTTCTGTGGGGGCACCTCCGACCCGTAGGTGCGGGGATGATGATGTGTGGTCCCACTTCTGTGGGGGCACCGCGGACCCGTAGTGAGCACCCGTGAGTTCCCCAGACCCCCATGGGAACCACCCGAGGCCCTGCAGACACCTGTGGGTTTGACCCGGGGCTCCCAGACATCCTTGGGCCTACCGTGGGGACCCAATTGTGTTCCACAGTGACCCAAGGAGACCACCTGAGGGCTATGGTGCTGGCAGGATCCACCAGCAGGCCTCCAGAACCTGTGGAATGCTGCTGGTAAACTGTAGGTCTGTCCAGGTGCCCTGCCAGCCCACCGGGGACTAGCGTGGGGCTGCGTTATGGACCCTGAATGTAAAAGAATAAATCTTGTATTTATGGGGGGGGCACAGGGGGTGGGTAATGTATTTAATAAATAGAATGCTGTTTATTGTGGGGCTGTGCATTGTTTTGATTGCGGGGACTGGGGGTGGGGGGTGGGGGGGGGAATGTTCCCCAACGGTATGTGGGTAGGCCTCCCTTGTGGGTAGTTAGTGGGTGAGGGTTGAGGGTGGTTAGGCCTCACGGGGTGGGGGGTTAGAGTGGGAGGGTATGTACAGTAGGCGTCCCGAGTGGTGGGTGAGGGTGGGTTAACCCCTTCATGACTGTAGCGGTTAATAACCGCTGTGGTGATTAAGGGGTTAGGGGACATTACTTTGAGAGTGTTAATTTTTTTCTCTGTTTTACTGTACAGCAGCGGAGGTTGCCATGGGTAGTGGGTAGTGTATTGAATGTATTTATTGGTTATTATGCCTTAACCCCTTCATTACCGTAGCGGCTATACGCTATGCTAATGAAGCATCATTTCTGAACTTTTAATAATATTGTGCAGGAGCAGGGGGTCCCCTGAGATTAGATTTCTGTCTCAGGGAACCCCCTGCTCACTGTACAATATTATTAAAATTACAGAAATGCTGCTTCTTTACCATAGCGCATAGCCGCTAAGCTAAAGAATGATTCTTTAATGATGTGTGTGTTTTATTCACAGTGTAGATGTACAGGGGGTCTCCAGAGCTGAAGCGCACAGGTTTCAGGTCTGGGGACCCCGTGCCCCCCGAGATACAGGCCCCTTTAGGGGGTGCCGGTATCCCTCTGCTCTGCTTGGTTTACAGGCCACGATCACGTGATCGGGGCCTTTAACGCAGAGCACTCAGCACTCAGAAACACAGGCCAGGCAGATTTAACACACACACACAATAGGGGGAGGTTTTTTTACATAGATTGCAGGGAAGCTTAACGCACACACACAATAGGGGGATAGGGGGAGGTTTTTTTTACATAGATTAGAGAGAAGGCAGGGCGTTTTAAAAGCGAGAATAGGGGGAGGGTTTTTTACATAGATTAGAGAGAAGGCAGGGCGTTTTAAAAGCGAGAATAGGGGGAGGGGGTTTTACATAGATTAGAGAGAAGGCAGGGCGTTTTAAAAGCGAGAATAGGGGGAGGGTTTTTTACATAGATTAGAGAGAAGGCAGGGAGTTTTAAAAGCGAGAATAGGGGGAAGGGGTTTTACATACAGTAGATTAGAGAGAAGGCAGGGAGTTTTAACACAGACGTGAAAAATATGTATTGAATGTATTAATTGTTTATTATGCCTTAACCCCTTCATTGCCTTAGCGGCTATCCGCTATGGTAATGACGCAGCATTTTCCGTATTTTTAATAATATTGATCAGGAGCAGGGGGGGTCCCTGAGCATTAATTTCTGGCTCAGGGAACCCCCTGCTCACTGTACAATATTATTAAAATACACAAATGATGCTTCTTTAACATAGCGCATAGACGCTAAGGTAAAGAACGAGTGTTTATTTATACTGTATATTGTATGTGTTTTATTGATACTGTACATGTGCAGAGGGTCTCCAGAGCAGAAGCGCACAGGTTTCAGGTCTGGGGACCCCGTGCCCCCCGAGATACAGGCCCCTTTAGGGGGTATAGAAGAGACAAAAAAACAAGGCGCACAACGCACATAGTGAAGTACAATAAAAATAAAAGTTTACTTGTAAAAATATATATAATCTGCGTACATCAATAGAGTAAAATATAGGCAGTTGGTAATTGGGTATACCACACCAGTACACAGCTCCAGACGGCACTCCTCACTCAATTGTAGGGTGCAGGGGATCTCTCCTCCTCTGATGTCAAGCTGGTAGTTGTGGAAGCCGTCTCCCTCTCACTCAAGACGGGGCAGGTCTCAGTCTCTGCTGCTGGATAGTCCTGGAGCAACTGTCCTCATCCGCGTGTAGCAGCCTCCGCTCACATCCGCATCCAAGCACGTTAGTCACGTGTCGCTACTTCTCCATGGAGCGCCCGATCGTGACGTCACAGTCCGGTCGCACTATTCTAACGAACCGCCTGCAAGGTCTCACTCAGTGCGGTGTAGCTAAGGATACACGTGGCTTCTTAGGAAGATGTAATAGGCACAAAGTCTTGTGTGAGACAGGGAAACACTTACTGAGTGTTAACACCAACAAGAGGGTAATAAAAACGAGCACTGACACCCTCCAACGCGTTTCGTAACTCGTGGTTACTTCTTCAGGGAATGTATGCAGATGGGGGGGGGGGTTACACATATATATACACCCACTAATTAATCAATTAGATTTCATGGTGTCAAGTTGCTGCTCAAAAGCATTACAGGTGCAGTGACTAGCTCATTCAAAAAGCTGCAATACAATGATGTCAAATGAAAAAACAAAATATCTAGTACAATCTTTATACATTCAACAATAAAATACAATTTATAAAAACAGATATATATCCTAAAATCGAACAGTGAGTATCTGAAAGAGATATAAAACAAGTTTAAAGACATGCATGATTCGTTGCAATTCAGCATATATAAACAGGAGCAGAACAACACAACTAATACAAAGACCAGATATCTATATCTTCATTTAACCCCTTAGGGGATAGGGAGTTAAGTTGATAAATCCAGAATGTTTCTTGGTATGAGAGACTTTTAGTTCTATCTCCTCCCCTTCTTGCCCTAGGGACCACTTTGATACCTTTAAACATTAATTTAGATGGGTCTTTATTATGATGTGATGCAAAGTGGCGAGAAACACTATGTTTCTCATAACCTGCTTTAATGTTTCTAACATGCTCCTGTATCCTGATTTTAAGGTATCTTTTGGTGCGACCCACATATTGTAGGCCGCATTCACAATTGATCATGTACACCACATGGGTCGTATTACAATTTATAAAAGAGTCAATAGCAAAGATTTCATTTGTTGTAAAGGATTTAAAAGTTTTTTTCTCTGGATGTACATACCTACAAATAGAGCACTTCCCACATTGATAATTTCCTAGGGGTTTATCCCCAAGCCAGATTTTTGTAATTGGCTTTATGCGGGCAGAGCCCACATCACTGGGTGCTAGTGCATTTTTTAAGTTTTTGGCCCTCCTGTAGGTGAATTTAGGAAAATCAGATATATGATTATTTAGTACTGGATCGGAACTTAGAATTGCCCAATGTTTTCTTATTATGCTTTCAATTTTCTTGTTCATTGAGTTAAATGTAGTAATAAAAGGTATTTCCAGCACATTACTTTGTCCCCTATGTGATTCCTTATTTCTTGGGATTAGCATCAGCTGTCTATCCATAGATCGGACTGCATCTAGATCTCTAGTTAAACTAGCACTAGAGTACCCTCTCTCCAGAAATTTGTCAAACAATGCTTTTGATTGTATCTCAAAATCTTGTTCCCCACTACAGTTTCGCTTAACGCGAATAAATTGGCCCTTGGGAATGTTCGTAATCCACGATTTTTTGTGGTTGCTATTAGCCATTAGAATGTTATTGGCATCGATTTCTTTGAAATAAACTTTTGTTGAAACATTCCCATTGTCCAATGCTGTTAATTGAAGATCTAAATAGTTAATACTCTGTGGGTTCGAAACATGTGTAAAAATCAAATTTCTATCGTTCGTATTCAGATAGGAGAGAAAGGAACAGACAGACACCTCATCACCTTCCCATACACATAAGATATCGTCTACATAACGATGCCAAAGGATAATTTGTTGGCTGTATGGGTTATTAGTCCAGATATTCTGTAGTTCCCACTGACCCATGTACAGGTTTGCGAAACTGGGGGCAATGAAAGAATGGAACAGCATTCTTGATGAATGTTCCAGAGATTTAATGCGTTTAATTATTTTTGAGCGCAATAAATCAATTTTAATTATTGAGAAGGAGTTACTGAAAGAGATTAAAATCTTGGAACCCTTAGTCATAGATAAAGATTGTTCTAAGATTGAAGTAGAATTACTCGCTAAACTTGAAAGTACAGGCGAAGAGATAACTAAAATTAAACATGATAAATTTATGAGAGACAAAGCAGATTATGATTCGGGTAAAGAGAGAGACTGGGCCAAAAAGGGGGAGAGAGGTAGGGTAATAGATAAAATTTACATTCCCAATTATGGTGCGAGAAGAGACCAGCATACGTCTGGGAATAGGGGCTCAGGAAAAAGAGGGCCCCCCAAAAAACGTGGGTGGTCAAATAATAGGAAGCAGGATCATTATAGAAATAAATCAAATGATAGAAGAGATAACTATAGACACACAGATCATAGTTCAAACGCCAGACAGAATTACTCTGATAAAAGTAGAGACCAACACCAGAAACCTCAACCCTTAGAGAATAAACAAGACCCAAGAAAAGAGGGAAATAGACTAAAAGAAGTCTCCCATAGTAAATCCTCTATTGAGTCTCCATCTGGCTCCCGTTTTTTAGAAATGCTGAGGAGCAGATTCTCCCCGATAAAAGAAACAAAGAAGGGGAAGGAGAGGAAACAGGATTATGTAAACAGCCCTACAGTGAAATCAAAGATAAAAAGGTCACCACCAGAAGAGGAACGAGAGCAGGAACCAGAGTCCAAGAGAAGAGACTCAAGTCTAGGATCCCCGTAGACAAAGGTATCTTTAATTTGTCTACGGTGATACTGACCAATGATCAGAAAACTGTATTGAATAGGGGCCTGAATTTCTCGAGATCTAGTAGCCCAAATGGCTTTCAATTATATAGTGATCTCCACAAATTTGTGAGAAATTTAACTCTCAAACGACATTTTATAAAAATTGAAAATGATTGTCCACAAATAGTGAAGGAAAAGGAACCATTACTAGAGACTCTGGAACTCAATACAGATAACTTGGTTTGTAGACATACCGAATTTAAGAAAAGGTCTAGATTTTACCCTGCACAATCTAAAGGGCACCATATTGACACTTTTTTTAATATGGTAAATGATGATTTCTCAAAATTGATGCAAACCTGTAAAACAGGAGACATTAGACACAATTTAAGTAAACAAGAGAACCTGGCCCTAAAATGTTTAAGGGACAATAATGACCTTATTATTAGACAGGCGGATAAAGGGGGCGGTGTGGTGCTCCAAAATCGTAAGGATTACGAAATGGAAGCCCACCACCTCCTCTATGATACATCCTTCTATAAGGTATTGGATAAAGATCCCACAAGTGAGTTCACAAACCTTTTAAAGGACCTTCTAGATAAGGCTCTCTTTGATACTGTGATTACACAAGCGGAATTTGACTTTTTGTTTAATGTTTCTCCCACAATACCGGTGTTTTATCATTTGCCCAAAGTTCATAAATGTATCTCCAACCCACCCGGCCGTACCATTATTTCGGGAATAGACTCCCTAACTGCGAATCTTTTGCAATATGTAGATTTTTTTCTACAAGTATATGTTACTCAATTACCTTCCTATCTAAAAGATACATCCTCAGTTCTTCTTACATTTCAAGACTTTGAGTGGAAGAGTACATATAAATGGATCACGTGTGACGTCCAAGCACTTTACACACATATACCACACGATAAAGGACTGCAGGCAGTGAAATTTTTTCTAGAGACAGACAGCACTCTACATCACCTCAATATAGAGTTCATCTTGAAATCCATTGAATTCATACTGACCCATAATTATTTTTTATTTTTGACAGAGTTCTTTTTACAGGTTTGCGGAACTGCGATGGGTACTAGATTTGCCCCCAGTTTCGCAAACCTGTACATGGGTCAGTGGGAACTACAGAATATCTGGACTAATAACCCATACAGCCAACAAATTATCCTTTGGTGTCGTTATATAGACGATATCTTATGTGTATGGGAAGGTGATGAGGTGTCTGTCTGTTCCTTTCTCTCCTATCTGAATACGAACGATAGAAATTTGATTTTTACACATGTATCAAACCCACAGAGTATTAACTATTTAGATCTTCAATTAACAGCATTGGACAATGGGAATGTTTCAACAAAAGTTTATTTCAAAGAAATCGATGCCAATAACATTCTAATGGCTAATAGCAACCACAAAAAATCGTGGATTACGAACATTCCCAAGGGCCAATTTATTCGCGTTAAGCGAAACTGTAGTGGGGAACAAGATTTTGAGATACAATCAAAAGCATTGTTTGATAAATTTCTGGAGAGAGGGTACTCTAGTGCTAGTTTAACTAGAGATCTAGATGCAGTCCGATCTATGGATAGACAGCTGATGCTAATCCCAAGAAATAAGGAATCACATAGGGGACAAAGTAATGTGCTGGAAATACCTTTTATTACTACATTTAACTCAATGAACAAGAAAATTGAAAGCATAATAAGAAAACATTGGGCAATTCTAAGTTCCGATCCAGTACTAAATAATCATATATCTGATTTTCCTAAATTCACCTACAGGAGGGCCAAAAACTTAAAAAATGCACTAGCACCCAGTTATGTGGGCTCTGCCCGCATAAAGCCAATTACAAAAATCTGGCTTGGGGATAAACCCCTAGGAAATTATCAATGTGGGAAGTGCTCTATTTGTAGGTATGTACATCCAGAGAAAAAAACTTTTAAATCCTTTACAACAAATGAAATCTTTGCTATTGACTCTTTTATAAATTGTAATACGACCCATGTGGTGTACATGATCAATTGTGAATGCGGCCTACAATATGTGGGTCGCACCAAAAGATGCCTTAAAATCAGGATACAGGAGCATGTTAGAAACATTAAAGCAGGTTATGAGAAACATAGTGTTTCTCGCCACTTTGCATCACATCATAATAAAGACCCATCTAAATTAATGTTTAAAGGTATCAAAGTGGTCCCTAGGGCAAGAAGGGGAGGAGATAGAACTAAAAGTCTCTCATACCAAGAAACATTCTGGATTTATCAACTTAACTCCCTATCCCCTAAGGGGTTAAATGAAGATATAGATATCTGGTCTTTGTATTAGTTGTGTTGTTCTGCTCCTGTTTATATATGCTGAATTGCAACGAATCATGCATGTCTTTAAACTTGTTTTATATCTCTTTCAGATACTCACTGTTCGATTTTAGGATATATATCTGTTTTTATAAATTGTATTTTATTGTTGAATGTATAAAGATTGTACTAGATATTTTGTTTTTTCATTTGACATCATTGTATTGCAGCTTTTTGAATGAGCTAGTCACTGCACCTGTAATGCTTTTGAGCAGCAACTTGACACCATGAAATCTAATTGATTAATTAGTGGGTGTATATATATGTGTAACCCCCCCCCCCCATCTGCATACATTCCCTGAAGAAGTAACCACGAGTTACGAAACGCGTTGGAGGGTGTCAGTGCTCGTTTTTATTACCCTCTTGTTGGTGTTAACACTCAGTAAGTGTTTCCCTGTCTCACACAAGACTTTGTGCCTATTACATCTTCCTAAGAAGCCACGTGTATCCTTAGCTACACCGCACTGAGTGAGACCTTGCAGGCGGTTCGTTAGAATAGTGCGACCGGACTGTGACGTCACGATCGGGCGCTCCATGGAGAAGTAGCGACACGTGACTAACGTGCTTGGATGCGGATGTGAGCGGAGGCTGCTACACGCGGATGAGGACAGTTGCTCCAGGACTATCCGGCAGCAGAGACTGAGACCTGCCCCGTCTTGAGTGAGAGGGAGACGGCTTCCACAACTACCAGCTTGACATCAGAGGAGGAGAGATCCCCTGCACCCTACAATTGAGTGAGGAGTGCCGTCTGGAGCTGTGTACTGGTGTGGTATACCCAATTACCAACTGCCTATATTTTACTCTATTGATGTACGCAGATTATATATATTTTTACAAGTAAACTTTTATTTTTATTGTACTTCACTATGTGCATTGTGCGCCTTGTTTTTTTGTCTCTTCTATAGCTCTAGGGGTGCTGGGACACCCCCAAGAAGGGCTGCAGACGCATCATACGTGACTTAACCACATTCAAGGTTGATTTTTTCTGATTATAATATCACTGTGCACTGCATATTGCCTATTGTGTTTCACTAATTATTAGCTGCGCACCAATCACCTATTTGTTCATCCCTTTAGGGGGTGCCGGTATCCCTCTGCTCTGCTTGGTTTACAGGCCGCGGTCACGTGATCGGGACCTTTAAACGCAGAGGGATACCGGCACCCTCTAAAGGGGCCTGTATCTCGGGGGGCACGGGGTCCCCAGACCTAAAACCAACGCGATTCAGCTCAGGAGACCCCCTGCACATCTACACTATCAATAAAAATGTATTTCAAATGTATTTATTGTCATTTATTTATTTATTTATTTATTTTTATTTTTATTTATTTATTTTTTTGCGGCTGCTGTGCTGTGTGTGTGTATTTTTTTATGGTGGGTAGCGGGAGGTTGGGTGAATGGGGTATTAGCCCCAACGATGGTTGGGGAGGGCTTGCGGGGGGGGGGTGTAGCGGGAGGGCTTAACCCCTTCATGACCGTAGCGGTATTAACTGCTACGGTCGTGAAGGGGTTAAGTGCACCCGCAACCCCCCCCCCCCCCCCCTCCCGCAAGTCCTAAACTCACACCAAGGGCCAAATACCCCCCTCACCCATCCCCACTACACACAATAAAGCGGGCACGGTGGGTTAACCCCTTCATTGCCTTAGCGGCTATCCGCTATGGTAATGACGCAGCATTTTCCGTATTTTTAATAATATTGATCAGGAGCAGGGGGGGTCCCTGAGCATTAATTTCTGGCTCAGGGAACCCCCTGCTCACTGTACAATATTATTAAAATACACAAATGATGCTTCTTTACCATAGCGCATAGACGCTAAGGTAAAGAATGAGTGTTTATTTATACTGTATATTGTATGTGTTTTATTGATACTGTACATGTGCAGAGGGTCTCCAGAGCAGAAGCGCACAGGTTTCAGGTCTGGGGACCCCGTGCCCCCCGAGATACAGGCCCCTTTAGGGGGTGCCGGTATCCCTCTGCTCTGCTTGGTTTACAGGCCGCGGTCACGTGATCGGGACCTTTAAACGCAGAGGGATACCGGCACCCCCTAAAGGGGCCTGTATCTCGGGGGGCACGGGGTCCCCAGAAATAAACCAACGCGATTCAGCTCCGGAGACCCCCTGCACATCTACACTATCAATAAAAATGTATTTCAAATAATTTTTATTGTGCCGATGTTTGCGCAGAGAGAGAGCAGCGGATCTCTCTCTGCTGCAAACACATCACGCCCCCGCCGCCCATACAGTAGTATCATTTATGTATATGCATACAGTATACAGTACTGTACAGTATGTGTACAGTACTGTATGTTAGGGCTTATAGGGGTTGTTGTTATACAGTATATATATATATACAGTATATATACTGCATTACAATTCATTATAGGGGACGGCTTCACAGAGAACAGCTCGCAAGCGCCACCATGTGTATTTTCACGGCATTGCAGTATTTCAGCAAGCCGGAATAAAAAGCTTAAATCCCTGCCGGAAAAGAACGCAATGCACTCTGGCAGAAAACTATCAGAAACCTGAATACACCCGAGTATACCCGAATTCGCGGGACTAGCCGTGCTCGAATAAAGTGTGTCGCCAGTGTACTAAAATACACACATTAAAGGGTGATTGGAGACAGATTCAAATATGGGTTTGTACCTTATTGTTTGGAAACAATTCTTTAAGCCATTAAAAGAAATGCTGGAATGTACAGATATATCTAATCATCTGTTGCCTTGTGTAAAATAATTTGCAAAAATATTCAGTCTCCAGTCCAACTACTGTCTAACTACAGTACATATCCACTTCAAATGCCCACTTCAAATGCAACACTCTTAAATGCAATGCTCACCCAGCAATGCTCTCCCTCAACTTAATTAGATAATCTATTTTAATACTTTTATTTTTAAGAAACGTTATGCATTTATTGATTTATTGGACTGGTATGTTCTTGTAATAATCATTTTCTGTAACCTAAGTACTGTACTATTTTTGTATATTAAATCTAAAATGTAATTAGTACGGTATGTCTGGGCTCTAATTGAACTTTGTACATAATGACATTTTTAGTACATATTTTGCTACAATAGATTTGTGTGTGCTTATTATATATTTTGCTTAGTAAACATAGACCAAAGACTCTGCAAGTTCATCTTAATATCTCTTTGGGGATGGAAGCGAAAAGGTGGTATTTGTGAAAAGTTAAGAAGAGATATTACTAATCTGAGGGACCAAGCAGAAGGGAAATGTGAGTCAGCTAGGAAGCTGTGTGTATTAACCCCTGTCACATACAGTATCCAAGTCACGTGCACAGAGGTGTGCCAATTGTGACAATCCCATACAATTTGTCACATCATTTTTTTTCACATTAAAATGTAATATATACAATAAAGCTATATTAATTTACATTTTTTATATTACTAATCATAAACATATAATGACATAAAATAGTCCATATGAATATTGATGTATTGTATGTGCACGTTAATGTGAAAAAAAATCTCTGCCTGCCTGTGTGTTGTGTTTTGATAAAGTGCATATCCCTTTTGTACAGATGATTTGATATATTAACAGAAATGTATATTTATTAAGATATGCAATGTATTCAGTTAAATAATATTTTACTTTTAAGTTGGTGTATTCCAAAATTCTACATTCTTTGTGATAGGTATTATGGCAATCTGAAAGTAAGTGCAAATATGGTCAATACAATTGTAAGCATTTAATGGTCATAATATTGGAAATGGGAATTAGTCATTTAGAACTGGGGTCTAGTGATTATTTTTGGTGCTCAAAATGATGATGCTACTTAAATTACCCTTTCTGTCTTAAAAAGGTATGTAAACTGTGTTGATATATGAAAAAATGTTGCACATCCACACTACACTGGCACCATATTTTATCTATATGCTATTAAACCTGTAGAATAGAACCATACAGTAAGTGTTCCCATAAATGCCAAGAATACAGCAACTTCTGTCCTTGCTCTCTCATGCGCCAGCTATATCTGACAATAAAATCAGTTTGCGGTTAGCTGAGGAAATATAGTAACTTAGTGGATAATAGAAGGATCACATGTTTAAAGGCATTGCAAAGTTCTATAGTTATGAATAAAAGAAACTATTCTTAAGTCAAATAAATGTTCATTCATATTTTTTTCATTTTATACAAGCACACTCCCATGTTGTTAACATTATTAATTGGTTATGCTTAAATTCTGGTTCAGGATTCATAACATATGAGAAAAAAAACCACATTATTTGCTGATTGTGACTGTAACCTTTTAATTCCTGTGCATGCAACTGGAACTTCACCCTCAGATCACAAACACTAAGGGTATCATTGTCACGGTAGATCAGGTCTCTTAACACATTTATATGTTTGGGAGCAGTCAATAGGCAAAACAAGGCAGTGAAATAAAATGGGGTTTATTGGATAAAACCTCGGAAATACACCAAAACACAAAATACAGAAATATACACACTTAATGGGGCCTGGGTATGAGATCTAGCCTTTCCAAGTTGCATGGTGATTCATCCGAAACTCCTGACCAGGACCTTGTCCTGATACTACTGGAACTTTTTTCGATAGGAACTCCTGACCACGACTGCTATGTTCTAAAATTAGATCTTGGTCCTCACGTCTGACAGTCTCTGCCGGGCAGACTTTCCTAGATTCAAAACGAAGCCAGTTGCTCTGCTATTTGGGACAGAGCAACTTTGAAAAGCCCATCCTAGCTTCATCGACTCAAGCCACAAAATCATCTGATTCTCTGACTGGGGCTTCTCCTTACATACCCTCCGCTGAGCTATGTCTAGCATGGAAGAAGGAGGAATGACCAACCAGAGCATGGGCATTCCTCCCCGTCAGTCAATAGAAACAGGGGCTCATACTTTGGCTGATGTCAGAGAAGGGTCATGTTAAGCCGGCTCGGGATGCCCCGTGTGGGAACATATGAATTGACCAATGGAAAATGTGCCAACATTCTGCCGCTTCCCCCAGTCAACCCATGGCCAACTACTGGGCAGGCTCCACTTAGTCTAGAAGACCACAGTGTCTTCCCACAGGGGGTCTTTGTTCTCCTTACCAAGTACTACGCCCTGTCCCATCCACTTAGCACCCCGACACCTCTCAACCTCCCGTCTCCACTTCGTACTACGGACTCTATGCAGACTTGCTGGCACCTTAAACATATGCCCTAGCTGACTGCATAATGCCTTACAGTAAATGTAAAACACATTATAAAGTACACTTTAATAAATAATATATTTTGGGGAACCTTATACTGGAAATAGATTGGGGATATTGGGCTCGAAATCCAGGGGACACTGGGTAGTCCAGGTGTAACTCCCCCCGCATACAGGCAAATCATGCCTGCTCGCCGGAGAGAATAAATCGACTACCGGTAACTTTGGCCCCCGAACTCCTGCAAACCAAATAATTGCATTTCCACCTAAATATCACACCTAAAACTGACACACAAGAAATCTCTCAGTTCTAGGGCTAAGGGAACATGAAAACAGAAAAAAGCAGGGGTCACTTTTTTTTCCACATGTATTATCCCTGGTCCCTGGCTTATAGAGCTACCAGGGACCCCACGGTTTCAGGATTAACCAGATGGCGTAATATTTATTAGATAGCCTGGTTAGCCCCTCCCGTCACAATCATCATAATATGGAGAAAGTTATTTTTATCTCTCTTGGTCAAGATTTTTTTTAAATACACACATGTATCCAAATATCTGACAAAGGCCTTTTCCGGCCTCTGAAACATCATATGTGATGCAAATTGCAGTTATTCAGAATCTGGACATGAATATCCAAATGTGCACACTCAGGGGGTAATTCTGTATATCTTGAAGCATATACGTTTTCGATCGAACATCCCCATTGACTTCGACCGAAAATGGCCTGAATGACAGCTTCAGGCAATAAAGAAAAGGCCCTAGGTGTGTTACTCTTTAGGGTCACATACTTTTCTAAAAGTGTTATTTTCACAACATTTTCATATACTGCTGCGGCCGAGTTTATTTGAGCATTTGCCCGTTCTCGGCCGCAGCAGTTACCTGGCGCGCGCCGGAGGGTGCCGGGCGCGCGCCGAAGCAGCGGAGGAGAGGCCCGCTGATCGCGGCTTCCCCCTCTCCTCTCCGGGTCCGCCGGGTCCCCCGGAACCCCCTGCCGCCGTCCCCCACATCGCGGGACACCAGGGCTCCCTCGGGGAGCCCTGGACGCGCATGCAGGGGGCGCAGGCACCCGATGACGCGTGACCGCGCATCGGTGACGCACGGCACGCCAAGGGGCTGCCACTTGCAAGCCGGGAAATCTCCCGGCTTGCGGAACTGGCCACACTTCAATAAAGTGTGTCGCCAGTGTACAGTAGCGGCATACTTTATTCTTACTAATGCCGGCGGCATGCCAGGATCTACTCCGGCTGCCGCCAGTCAAGACCGCGTGCCGCCGCGTTTCCACCACGCACCCCCCCTCCGCTTCGGGCGCATTTTCGCCCCCCTTCCCGACCCCGAACCCGGCTCCTGCTCTGCCCCTCTGCTTCACCGCACCCCCGCTTACCTCAATTTACACTCCAGGGGTGTCGGGGAAGCCGGGGAAGCCGGGGAAACCGGGCGCGTCTCGTGACAGTGACGTCACAGTGCGCCGCAACAAACTGCGTCACCACGCTTCCCGCATGCATCCTGCCATGCGGGAAGTGTAAGAATAAAGGATGTCGCTACAGTAACCAAAATGACTAGGTTTTTAAATGATAAACAGGATTTTGACGTCTGGACTAATGAAGCCCTAGATATATTTTCGACCACTGTGACACCTAAAGATAGTACTCAAATAAAATATATAAAAGGCATCTTCAGTGATTTAGACCAAACTTATAGTTCACAAGCAAAGATCTGGTGGGAGGTGGCTAGTCTTGAAAACTACCTCAAATCTGAATTAGTCCCTAGAGTACTCAGAGTGAGACTTCCACCCTCCCACCAGATTTCTGATGTAACATTAATCTCCACCTGGGAAAAAAATATTCTCCAATGCCCATCACAATTGATGAAACTAGTAGTGGACTTTGAAACCAAAAGATTAGAAACAATCAACATAAAGATTGATACTTTGCCATCAGACTAAAAAACCCTGTGTTTGAATCACTTGAAAATAAGCTAAATATGAATATTGAAAAACTAACTAAAGAAATCAAAGAAAGGAAGCAGAGAAAGTTCTTACGTGCACTGCAGACTTTAGAGAAGGAACATTTTTTTAATTTAAAACCTGTTATCAAGAAAATAGACCCTATACGAAGATACAAGATTCATCCACTGAGTGGGAAGTGTCTGCAAGTGACATGGTACATGAACCTAGCACTAGTAGTTTAGAAATCTCTCATACGGATGGTAACCTCCCCTTTCCCTCAAAGATCCAGATCTTCTTTTTCAGAGGAGACATGCCTCTACACCAATACCTCCATAAGAGAAAAACCAGATGGGGAAGGGTGGACTTTCTACGTGACAGGGAAAAGAGGATCACAGAGACAAACAAGATGACCCAGGTGATCTACCTTTCTCAGAAAATACTTAGTTCAGACTACAGTGGCGGCCGCCTTTAGCCACCTGCGGCCGTTTCCCCGTGATTTTTAAAATCGCGGGCAGATGCGGCATGTTTTCGGCCGTTTTAGGCACCGCAGGCGTTTTCATTGTTTAGCGCTATTAGCGCTGTCTAGTGAATGCGGCTGAAGCGCGGCAAAGTGTGTTACAAACGGAAAACATCCCAAAAAAATTTCGGGGATGTAGGAGAATAAAAGGGGCCGCAACAGTATATTGGGGTGCTCTCCAAAGGGTTGTCCTTTTGCCCTACTAGCCAAATTGATGTGTTCGAGTGCGTTAAGGATCTGAAATAGTTTTGTTGAAAACTTCCACTGCATACATTTTTTAAGAGATGTAGACAATGGATTGACCGGAATACTCCCTTAGATGATCTTAACACACAAGACTGTAATAATATCAATATTCTTAATAGTCTTCTCGAGGAGAGTTCAAGACCTCCAGGAGAGGGTCCTTTCACAGACTTAAAAAATAAATCATCATTTGTACCACCATCTGAAACTAGCACTAATGTAGATGTGTTCACCAAGCTAGTCACCAGGGATCTGATGAACCTACCTATTACCAAGGGTCATCAGAATCTAACATACGTTGAAAGGCTGGCCCTTATGGATCTAGAAAAAGTCAATACCATTAACATAAAAAACATCTGAAAAAAGGGAAACAGTCGTTTTGGATCAAAATTACAACATCAAAGAATGTAGACGTCTGTTAGCAGATGAGAAGTGATATTCCATTCTGAAAACTGATCCTACTATGGGTTTCCTTAAGGAACTGTCCAAAATCCTCATAGAAGGTTTGGACCAAAAACTGATCTCTAAAAATGAGTATGAATTTATGCTAGTGAAGACACAGAAAACAGCTACATTTTACCATCTACCCAAAATCCATAAGGGGGTCAGGCCACCACCTGGGAGACCAATAGTCTCCGGAATTGAGAACATATCATCTAACATTAGTGTATATTTAGATCGTTTTCTCCGTCCTTTTGTGAAAAAAAGCATAAGAAAAAAGGGTGTCACCGATCAGTAACTACAGGTGACACATACAGATGTAGCCAGACATACTGTCCTCGGTGCCATGTTCACTTGTGGACACTAGACTGCAGTGCAGCAAAGAAAACAGAAAGCGTCCTTCCAGAGAGCAGCAGTCTCTCTCTGTTTCTCCCCAGAGCAGCTCTGGGAAACCCCTGCTTCCAGAGATATAGCCGTTCCGGCTGGGGGTTAAAGTCCGCGCATCATGTGGGCCAATAGGAAGCTGAACAAGCCAGAGTTGTTACCGGCACAACCTACGGATGTCTATATCTCCGGAAGCAGGGGGTTACCGGAGCTGAAATTAAGGGGATTCAGCTCTGGAGACCCCCTTCTTCAATCCAGTATAGAAAAATAAGAATAAAGAAAAAAAAAACACATAAAAACTTTAAACATACATTTAAAATAAATGTTAAACCATAAACCTATTGATTGGCACTGTGGATACCTAGGCCAATGATTGGTACATTACTACCCCCTTCATTACCTTAGTTGCTAACCGATAAGATAATTAAAGAGTTGACGCCACCATCTTAACTCAACCCGCCACCAGCTTAACTCTTAACCATCCCCCCATCCTCCATCCCAGGAGGCCTGACCACCCTCCACAGGGCAACTACATCCATCATCCACCCCCCTACCTCCAACAAAATTACCCCCGAAACATACAAGGTAATGGGCAACAGCCCTATTAGCCAAATCTGGCTAATAGCACTTTTGCCCATTCAAAAGCATACAAAATAATACATTAAATAAAATGCACAATAAAATACGAACATACTGTTCAATAATCAAACACTTGCCATTTAATCCATTGCTTGTCACTGTGGCTACATAAACCCATAGATTGCCAATGTTGCTATCAATGGACACATTACAGTAAATAAATGTAATTCTGACCTCTGCCAGGATGGAGGCTGTCCTCCTACTACTCCTCCTCAGTATTACCAACATCCAATAAAGGGCCAATAACAAAAATCAGATGAACCTAGAAATAACGACATTACGATATATAAAGCAATCTATATCCTGATATCTGTAAGAAACAATTTATTTTACAATTTTTTTCTGTGTATCTAATAATAATAAAAAAATAATTTTGAATTGGTCCATTTAATGCTTTTGCATCATATCTTTCTTTAAAGTTTTAGCTTCATTAAAGCTCCCCATTCAGTTTAGTTTAATCAAATGGAATTTGTACTAAAGTTTATTACGTGGGCATAAAAATATAAAGATGCAGCAGAATATTTCAAAGGTTTTTTTTTTTTTTTTTTTAGGTATTTGTACATGTCTTTCAGCTGTATTGGGCGTGTTTTCTTTTGTTTTTAGTACCTCATAGGACATTAATTCCATTAAAACAGGTTGGCCTCTGACGTTAGCAATTCAACATTTGTAACAACAGAGGAGAAATCTTTTCGTTGAAAACTTTTTATTTTATCGTAAAATGAAACTTTTTCTTGATATCTTCCTATCCAAAAGGAAATGACAGAAAGCTGAAATAATAAAGCAAATAGACTAATGTATGTCTGCTTTGTCAGCAAGTATAGCCTTCCAAGTATTTCAAATCATACAAAAGTTACTATATATGCCCTATTTTCTCTCATGCTAATGTAAATGAGAATATTTTGTGTATGCTTTTGCATTGCAAAATGACATACTTGCATGCCTTTTTATGTAGTGTGTATCAAGAAGGCAAAATATACCAAAGTTTGTAAATATATCTATGAATGAGAAATGACTGATGGTGACCTAACTGTTTTATATCCTACTGTAAACAGGGCCTCCGACAGCTTTACCGGGGCCCTGGACTAGAGTTTTCACTGGTGCCCCCAGTGTTAGCAGCCTTGAACCCCCCCCCCCCCACCACCTCTTACACTACCCTTCTGTGGCCGCGCTTACAATCCTTGCTTCTGTGACAGCGATGCCGACGTCATGCTGCAGTCACTGAAAAATTAAATTCAATTGACTTCCAGCGATTGCGACCAAACCGTCGCTGCGTCGCTCCTACTATAATCGCACGCGACGGATTCAATAGATTTGTTTTGGCACAAAGTCACGTCACTGTCGCGTGGACTATAAGCGCAGCCTTAGGCTGCGGTCCCAGTAACTGCCTGTGCGAACGGCGTGCGCTGTGCGTGTAAGCACCGCCCCTCAATGGAGCTGGGCCCAGTAGACACCGTCACGCTGAAGGTGCAGCCGCGCCGTGCTGCAAGGTTTTTTACAACTCAATCAAATTGAGTTCAAACCTTGCGACGGAGGCGTGGCCACGCCCCCACCGGCGGTTCACCCAATGTGGGCGAACCAGCCGTGTGACGTAATTGCCACGCCCCCGCAAATCCCCGACCACGCCCCCTACCGTCACAAGCTTCCCTCTCTCCTGGAAACCACAGATCGCGGTTAGCGCTGTGCACGCGCCGCCCCCCCGACGGGCGCGCGTGTCACAGAACACACTGGGGACTCAGCCTAACACACCTCCTCAGTCTCTCATCCCCTCTCAATCTCTGCATCCCCCATGTATTTCTGCCCCTCCCCATCACTCCGTGTAACTTGTACGAGGACAAGTTACACCTCTCTGTGTCAGTCCATTCTCTCTGTGTGTTGTTGTGCAGGTAATAAAGCTGCTGCAGTCAGTGTGTGAGTCTGTAATAATACTTTAAAAAGTGCATCAATTGCTCATTAAAGAGAGCTGACATGTAATTGCTAACCCCATCATAATAGTGACATATAATAACTACATCATGGGGCATAACTTTTACGATGGGTAGGGTTGCCAGGTGGCTTCTCCAAAAATACTGGACACAATGGTAAAATATGCATTGTCATTCCCCCAGTACATATAAAAAGGTAACCCCTCCCCCCCCCCCCCAACAAATATATAAAAAAAAATATACCCACTCCCCCAGTACATATATAAAAATGCACACCCCAATACATATAAGAAAATACACCCACCCCACCATACTAATAATAATAATAATAATTATAATAATAATAATAATAATAATAATAATAATAATAATAATAATAATAACAACATGTTCTTGTATAGCGCTGCTAGTTTTTACGTAGCACTTTTGCAGGCCCAGATCCCTGCCCCATGGAGCTTACAATCTATGTTTTTTTTGGTGCCTGAGGCACAGGGAGAGCCCCAGGGTTCCGTGGAGCCCCAGTTGACAATCACTTCGGTAGGCACTGGGTCGGAGGCAAATGCAGTGTGAGTGCAGGCACTGGGTCAGAGGCGCACGCGGTTTGAGGCTCATGCCCTGCCCGTGTCGTCACCCCACCCCGGCGACCAATAAGAGCGAGAGCCGTGGGCGGGCGGCAACCAATCACAAAACGCACAAACCAACAGACAAACACCACAGACAAACATTTCAGTTTTATATATATATATTTTTGAAACATATATAAATCTAGAGAATAAAAGTTATACTTAGCCCTGCCAGGATGAAGGCTAATAGCACTTTTGCCCATTTGTGTTGAAACAATATACTGTACTGTAAATATACATTAAAATAAAATGTGCATTACAATACACAGTAGGGAATAAACACATTGAGTCTGTGGTAACCTACTGTATGCAACCCATTGGGCATCTAGCGACACTATGAGGTAATGTACTGTAAAGTACTATAATTCATGCAACTACTGTATCATACAGTAATTTTATTTTGAACCAGGTGCCACAGTGCATGAATGCGCAGAAATGCTCTGACACGCACATGTGTTTCCACCAGGTTTCATAGTGACACTCATGCGTAGAAATAGTGACACAGTATGCATTTCAACCAGATTCCATAGTGAAACACATGGGCAGAAACACTATGACGCGCACTGGACAGTACCGTAAAGATACAAAAATATGTGATCATAATTTTAAGTACTGTACTCAATGTCATGCTTTTGCTCCACAAGCCCTAAAAAACTCTGGATTTCCTAATGTAAGGTTTGATTATTAATATTGAATATTGGCCCTTTTGGCTTTTTCATTAGAAGCCAAGACGTCCAAGAGCCAGCCAGTTTGATGAAAAATAGACATTTTTAATTTGGAAAAATAGACTACTGTATGTTGATAGTCACAGATTTTCCATGGCAAGAGGTCTATAACAGTACTAAACATCTGTGTGATATTGGATCGTGCACACATGAATGGGAATACTGTGACAGGTGGCATTGCTATTAGATTTTTAAGACACAATAAAACACAATAACTCACGATCGCCCACTTGATTATCTTGCCGGCATTGCAGACAATGCTAAATTTCCATTTCTGCACTCTTTCAAAACACCAGGAAACTCCCACCTAAGCGTGTGAAAATTTGCTGAAATCTCACAGCTAGGCTAGCCTAGCTTAGGAATTATTCCCGAGAAATGGTTGAATCTTGGTGGCTTCATCTATATGCCAAAATGTATAATTAATATATCTGCCAGGGTCTCAGGTCGCTGTTTATTATAGAAATGCTCTCTAAAAACCTTGCAACAGTTTATTCAGAGCCCCAAGCATTACTTATTAAAGAATAGTTTAATATATATCAAAAAAAACAGTGCTTAGACAGAAAAAAGTACAGTTACAATAAATGTCATAGGTTTTTTCCCAGAGAAGTCACTAGCGTAGAAGTTGAAAATGCACGTGTCTGATGAATGTCTTGTTGAATTCTAACTTATAATTAAAAAGTAGGGCTTTTTATTCTGACTTCCCTTCATTGGGAACACCTTAAGTCCACCCCTGTTGTAAATCTATCTTGACAGTTTTATGACTTGGAAAAAGCCTCTCAGAAATAAACGTTTAAAAGTTGCCTATATATATATATAAATCACTCTATGGTTGGTAAAGAAAGGCATCACCCCGCATAGATCACCAATAAGTTTCTTGCCCAACTACAATTACTGCACATTGTATTGAAGTACGGATCTCTGCTCTTGTTTTTAATTTAATATTATAACAAAGAACTGCTTAAATATATGAATCTTCCTGAAATCTAATTACATTTGGTCTGTCATGTGCAGCTTTTGTGTTGAACTACACTTGATTGCCGTTTTGTAACATTTGTTCCTATTCCTGTAAATGTATGTTTGGCAAAGCCTGAGGAGGATATTGCACATGTTCTATGGCAGGGGAGTGCAATCTGTTTCTCCTGCGACCCCTGCTGTCTGTCCGCCTCTCTGCACCCCGCCCCCCCTCCGCCCCCCCTTACCTTGGTTCCGGCATTCTGGGAGTCATGAGGCCTTCTCTGCTTCCCCGGTGCCATCGGGAAGTGCGCGGGGCCTCTTTAAACCCTGCAGCACCCACAGATAATCTCAAGCCCCCCCGGGCAGCATGCCCCCCAGTTTGCACACCCCTGGTCTAAGGGATATTAGCTATAATCAACTCTTAAGAAATGTTTGAAGGAGAAAGAAGTCCAACACTTCTACTTAGGTAAATCCACTTTTACACTAGAGTATCTAACTCTGTTTAGTTTTGATAATGTGCACTTCACTTTGGTTTCTAAGGCCCAGATCCATAAAGCTCTATTAGGTCAGAGCTCATAAAGTCATGTTATCAAAATCAGTAACGGACGTAATGTTTCCTGTTGTTACTGCCTATCCACAAAGCTATTTAGATACAAAAATAACAGCCATTAGTTATCTCATTAGAAGATGCTTTAAGCCATGTTAAGTTAGCACTGCCTTGCGTTAGCTTTACATGACTTGCGTTACACCAGTCGTTTACACTTTTAGTAGCTCTCTTTTTTCTTTATACTGTATGTCTTTTTAATAACATGTTTATTTCTCACTGTATCTTGTACATTGATGCCGTATTTGTTTCTCACACTCTCTTGCAATGTCTCTTTCACATTGTTTCCGACATGCCCATTCAATATCCTATAAATGCATATTTCCAGTGCTTTTCACGTCAAAGGTCGCGCTTATAGTTCATGATACAGCGACGTATCTGCGTGATGTCATCTGTCACCGTTGTAATAGCGATTTTAGCTTATAGTGTAGGAGACAAGAGACGGCAACCGGGGGCGTGACAGGGGCATGGCCATGAGCGGTTCACCCTCATTGGCTGAACCGCTCGCGTGCCACTGATGTCACGCGCCGGTTGCTGAAAAATACATTTCCATTGACTTCCAGCGATTTTGGTCGCTGTGTCGTGCCCACTGTACGTGCACACGATGAATAACATAGACTTGTTTTCGTGCCACAGGACGTCACCATCGCCGGGACTATAAGCGTGGCCTTACAGGCAAATTAACTTCTCTCTCATATATATCATCGCTCTTTTGCACAATTACAAACTATTTCACTGTTTCATACATTTACTGTTTTTACTCTCTCTCTCATTTTATTTTTGTTTCTGCATTTAGTACTCCTCTCATCCTAATGTTCCCTCTACAAAGAGCTCTGAGCTGAGAAGAATCAGCAGTTTCTGGCAGAGATCAGGACCCTCTACTGTTTGAGAAGAGAAATTGCAGTAGCACAGCTAATAGATCAGAAGACCAGGTCTCTCAATTTACTCATTGCCTTTTTTTTCATGTTCCCTAAATATATTTCTCTTCGTCACTGTTTTTTTTTCTTTAGTGCCTTGTTTAGTGAATATATTATATAATATAAATATATTAATATATTGTGCACACTTATTACAATCATTTTCGCTTTCTTTATTATTTAAATATTATTTACTAAGTCAGAAAAGTATACTCTGTATGTATAAAAGACAATAGTATTAGCAAACCTCTCACAAAATGAAGAATGTCAGAAAACCTTGCAAATTGTACAGCATAAACTGTTTGAATATACAAATCAATGGTTTACTTTATCTATGGCAGGTACAGTAATATAGAAGGCTAACAGGCCTGCCCATGTTAGGAAATAGTGACTCCAGTCCATGCTTTCTGACTGCCCTAAGATAATTAATTGCAGCTGCCCATATATGTCGGCATTTTAAGCCTGACTTTTGAGCTTTAAAGAAATTACCATCCACCCCCCTGCATCAGTTTCTGTTATTCTGTTCTCTTTAGTATAGACCTTCAGATATATACAGTATATACCACTGCCGGAAGAAGAGTTCAGTGTATCTTGAAAGTTCGCACAAATAAAAGCATTTCGTTCACCACAGAACAGTATTGTCTATTTGTTTTTGATTTTTTTATATACAGATGCAGCGGCCGTTATTCGAACACTTCACGCGCTGTATACCTCGGAATACCGATGTCATGGCGCGTGATTCCTTCCAACCGTTCCGCCTTAAGATGCGAGTGCAGAAAATGGAATTTTAGTGTTCTGGTTTTGAAACACCTGAAATTGACACAGTAGAACAGTACTGTACACATTACAATTCATTCATGTCTGCCACGGAATACGCGAAGAATTGCACCCAAGGAAACAGAATCCATGAAATTCAAACAAAGCACCCGCAATAAACACGTGTGCCACCTGGTGTGATTGGCCACGTGAATGCCACGTGGAATACAGCACAGCACAAAAAAAACGGCTTCATGAAATGTTCGAATAACATATAATATGTAAAAAGCGCCAGCTCCATGGCATAATATTGTATGTGAAAAGACAATTTATTTAAAATAAAAAGTGGCCGCCAGGACATGCACTTACTACAAAATATAAAAAAGCATTCATGGGAGACAATCTGTAAGCCATGAGAGACTGCAGGAGGATTGGAACCAGACAGTATGGTATAGGTGTATGCAGATGATAGATAACAGATACTATCCGTGGCTGGATAGAAGATAGTCAAAGCATCCAGCAAGGAAGATGGTAATATCCACAGGTAGCTGGTGCGGCCGCACAGTGCTGTGAAAAAGTGTCCAGTTGTAGGCTCTTACACTCTGTGTATCAAGCGCAGGACCGCGATTACAGCAACCAGTCCCTGGAACCCCTTGCTCCGCTCATTGAATCAATCAAGAAGCAGCCTACTCCATATTGTGACTGATATCAACCTTTGTATCTGAACTTCTTTCTTTCATCTGTTTCCATCATTTGGACTGGTTTGTTCTTCATTTTCACAGAATATTGGTTAAATTAATTTATTTTTAATTATTGCATCTATATGTTTAGTATTGTTATACTGGCACTATAATTTGAGATTTAAATAATTTTCCTTACTCACTTTTACATCAGAACTTACACATCACATTGATAGCGCTACTCTTTGTTCCTTTTGTTTTTGATAAATATATATATATATATATATATATATATATACAAAAAAAGAGAAGAAACACACAGCGCTATCAATCTAATAAATTAATAATACCACATATACATCGGAGGGTATTAACCCTTACAATCTAGCTATCCCTGACTCTACCTGCTGCCAATTAGGTCTACAGATCCACAAGCTGTAAAGGGTTAAATACCAGAAGAATGACCTAGGCGCATGGGGAGACAAGAAAGAGAAACAACATAGGGTAGTATGTCTGGAAATTTAACCCCTTAATTGGTAAGATATGCACTCACAGCGTTTCTTGTAATTCAGGCCTTTTATCCACCCAGGGATCTGGAACTATGTAGATACCAGGGGTGGAACAATATTGTCTATCCCTTTTTTATTATATATTTATATATACAGATGTGACCAAGTTTGCTACATTGGGGAAAACAGCCAAAAACTACAAGGAAGAATGAATATGCACAGACACTCTATACTCCATCACAAAGAAGGAAGATACTGCTCACCTGTGGGACATCACTTCTCACAACCAGATCATTCCATAAATGATTTAAAAATCAAAATCCTCAATGGAATGTTTAAAAGCACCCAAGAACGGAAAACATTTGAACTCAGAATGATAAGACTCTTTGACACCAAAACCAAAGGACTTAATGCGGACATGGGTTTTCTCACACCCTATAAAAATTGTTTGTAATTATCCTGCTTGCCTCAATTCTTATCCACACTTTCTCTCCCCCTAGCATCCCTTCCCCTCCCCACCTTCCTTTGTCACTGTCCCCTGGCTTCAAACACTTTTAACACCCTACCTTATCTACAGTATATATCTGGGTTTTTTTCTTCCTCTCTACACTGTTTTAGCCATTGAATCCTTTGTATATCAGTATTGCTTGACCTGAAGAAGAGAGGAGAACTCTCGAAAGCTTGTCCTATGACATAAATTGTTAGTCCAATAAAAAAGGTATCACCTAATACTGAAGAACTCATTTATTCTGCACGATCGCAACTGGACTAACACGGCTATTTTCTGCTTTATATATATTTCTGCCTATCTTATTTACCCTATATATCTTAACTATCCTATACTACACCAAAATAACCTATACAGCTTTCTTCCAGATTTGACTCTCAAGCTTCAGACGGGAGATATCGGAATCCCCCCTAACCCAGAAGACAGGTAGAAAACACCTCCCCTTCAACTTATAACATTGCGGGAATGAGGTACCTTGACATTGAGGGAATGCGGATCAGGTAAGATCCCAGGCGGGATTGCTGATTTAGATATTGTGAAGCGGGGATGTCCATACACTGGTTAAGGGGTTCAGGGAACTAGTCACACACACACACACACACAAACACACACACACACACACACACACACACACACGTAACAAGGATTAATTGTAGTATAATGTAATACAATAAATACATTTATGTCAAAAACGAATGTTGTTCTGACTAGGAATTTATTAAATGTGTTTTATTTATATATTTTATTTTAAAGCGGGGTTGGGGGCGGGACTAGGGTGGCGAGTAGATGTTTTGGTTCGGCGAGTAGATTTTTGGGTGATTTGTCGAACACTGTATATATATATATCCAATAAAGAATATCACTTGGGAGTACATTCACATGTCTTAGACAGTTCTGCAACCCTGCCTTTCAACCATTACCACCTAGCACACAGTGCTTCCACTGTAGCATTGGATTGTAGGAAATTACATGCAAATGAGCAGACAATGTGTCACCTTTTGCCTGAAATCATTTACATGGAACCCTTATAAGCAAATGCTCTGCTGTTTGCACAGCTTTTAAGCACAGCATGGGATTGGATGCAAAGCCAATCAAACCACTCACAGACATGTTTCAACCTTATTGGGTCTCATCAGTGTGAGGTTGAAATTACTGGTGGAGGTTGTTTGTCGCCTTTTTCACCCACCATAAATGTAAAATGTGTATGATATATATATATATCAAACACACAAAAAGGTATGTTGCTCAACACTAAATATAAGTGGTTAAATCAGACCCTAAATAACACTGACTGATTGAGTATAAAGAAATATACACCCAAAAGGTCAGGAATAGAGAAATAAAATAAGGGTAACCTGATGGTGCTGGGGGATAGATATAAATATAAAACACACAATAGAAAAGGACAAAGACAATACCCTAAAATAGCACTCTAAAATAAACCACCAAAATAAACAAATAGAATATAGCAAAAAAGACCCGGATGCTCTGCCAAAGTAGAAAAGTGAAGAATATTTTATTAATGTAACAGCAAGACACACTAACTTAAAAACATGAACATGCTAATGACAGCTACAAATATATGGGCAGTGACTAACTAAAAGAAATATGCTGTAAATTGAACCAAAAACTTGTTTTTTTATCACTCCGGGAAGAAGCCCACCGACGGGTGAAACGCGTAGAGTGTCTGCAATAGACAGCTTAATGTGATTTCTTTGGCGTGACTTTTAACTGCTCGATGCAGCAACTATGGACTCTTTCAAATCTTCTATGAGCAAGCATTGGAATATAACTACTGAGGACTGACTCCTTCCGCTATTTAGCTACAGCTGAGTATTATCTCCCTTGCTGCTTGGCATCATCTGTCCTCGTGGTTTTTTGCACTCCTGTGTATTCATATTACTTTTTAGCATTGGCACCCTGCTTTTTCATCTAATCATGCTCCTGCTTGCTCATGTGCTAGTACTATAGTCATTCTATGCTTTTTTGCTGCATCAGTATTTATTATCTACTTTTTGGATATGCTGTTCAGGGTATGAGTTTTATTATTTTCTTTTTTTCTCCCCTGTGTTTTTCCCTTGGCTATAGGTTACAATTTTGCCCATACACATTTTGTTGTATATAAGGTTATTGATTGCATACTTTTCCTACTGCCTTTAGTTACACTTTATATTTTGTAGCAAGGTAGTTTTGCTTTAAGGGTTATTTTTTTTTTTTTTTACTTTTGTCCCATTCAGCTTTTTTGTGTCAATTTATATCAATTTTTTATTATTTAGACACATTCCAGTTTTTGGTTCAATTTACAGCATATTTCTTTTAGTTAGTCACTGCCCATATATTTGTAGCTGTCATTAGCATGTTCATGTTTTTAAGTTAGTGTGTCTTGCTGTTACATTAATAAAATCTTGTTCCATTTTCTACTTTGGCAGAGCATCCGGGTCTTTTTTGCTATATTCTATTTGTTTATTTTGGTGGTGTATTTTAGAGTGCTATTTTAGGGTATTGTCTTTGTCCTTTTCTATTGTGTGTTTTATATATATGTATAATATATTTTATATATATACGTTAGATATATGTGCAAGTTTATTTAATACAGTTTATTGCTGCTTATACCTTCTGAGTGCTGTTGTCTTCTATACAAATATCATTATTTGATCAAATGATGTAACCAAAAGTCTCCTTTGTCTTACGGATTTAGTTTTCACTATGTATATTTCTTTTCCCATTTATTGATAGCTCAATGGAGAAGCGCATGGATTCACTGTCTGTTTTTCACAAATGTAAGGCCAATGTTTTCACCAGCTGCATGCTCCCTACACGGAGAAGCGCTGTGAATATATATACAGCTCAACCCCGCTATATCGCGATCCGCTATATCGCGGATCCGCGTATAACGCGGTTTGAGTGTGGACCCCGAATTTAAAAAAATAAAAATAAACAAATTAAGTTTTTTTTTGCACACACACTACACACACTCTCTGCACACTGCATACATTCACAGCACACTGCATAATCTCTCAGCACACTGCACACACTCACAGCACACACTCACAGCACACTGCACACACTTACAGCACACTGCATACACTCACAGCACACTGCACACACTCACAGCACACTGCACATACTCACAGCACACTGAACACACACACACACGCACACACACACACACACACACACACACACACACAGAGACACACACTGTCTCTTTAAGGGAGCTTGCTCTCGCAAGACGGAAGCAGATGCAGGAAGCAGAGACAGGGAGAAGAGCTGCCAGATACCGGGTAAGTGTTGTGTTCTGTTGCTGCTGCCCCACTGGGTCTTGGGAATGCTGGGAGAGTTCTCAACTTTCCCCCTCCGGCGGACGCGGTACCACCCAAAAAAAAAAAAACTTAAAAACAAAATAGTAATTCGGCGGCCATTTTTTTTGCGACCCCGTTTATAACGCGGTTTTCGCGGGTGGCCCCCGATGACCACGCTATAACGGGATTAAGCTATATATATATATTTGTTTACTTTTTATGTTGGGCCAAATTAAATCCTTAGCAGTATGCTCCTAGTGGGCACTGCTATTTTACATTAGTGTACATTTAGCATAGGGACCTGCTACTTAGATTTACCTTGGTGTGGTTAGCAGGCTTATCATTATTTGATCAAATTATGTAACCAAATGTCTCTTTGTCTTACAGATTTAGTTTTCACTATGTATATTTATTGATAGCTCAAAGCTCAATGGAGAAGCGCTGGGATTCACTGTCTGTTTTTCACAAATGTAAGGCCAATGTTTTCACCAGCTGCATGCTCCCTATATGGAGAAGCGCTGTGAAACATATATATATATAGATAGATAATTGCAGCAACCAGCACTCACATATCACAAGGTATCCAGATGCTTATCCCATAGATATTCAAATAGAAAAGATATTACCAGATTGAAGTCCAGCAATAAGGAGACAGCACACCAGGGGTATATTCAAGGCAATATGTATTGTAGAAAATATTGGCACATCAGCCAACGTTTCGGTCTGAGGAAGGTTGCTCTCTGCAGACCGAAACGTTGGCTGAAGTGCCTGTATTTTCTACAATACATATTGCCGTGAATATACCCCTGGTGTGCTGGCTCCTTATTGCTGGACTTCAATCTGGTAATATCTTTTATATATATATAATGGCCATATTTATCACTAAACTCTCTGCAAACCTCTTTCACTGTGTTGCCTATACACATGATTACTAGTTTTATATGGCATAAAGCCTTCATCTAATGTAGTGTAAACTATTTGGCAGGGCACAAATAATATCCCACAGATATACTAAATTCTTTTTTTTTAATCAATACAGTTCTTTTTGTAAAAAACAACAAGCATGTATTTTATCATATCTAAAGCCTCAAGTCTGTCTCATTTAGTACACCCTGGACCTAAGAGAAGAACCCCCAAAGATCTGTATCCTTTCTGTGCAGGAGCAGCCAACCAAAGTCGAATGGATTAAAGGCTTTGCAAAGACATGCTGCTGGAAATCATCAGCATTCTAGCCAGCATTTGTATTGCCCTGTGTGTGTTTTAGCTGACTTCTTGCTCAGGGGCACTTCATTTCATTTCGCTCTCCTCTAATATGCTCTGGACCTACCTTAGGCGGCAGCCAAAAGGTGAAAGCTGTTTGCTGTGGTTCGCTACAGCCCTGGTTTTTGCAATGCCAAGTACAGTATATGACTTTATAACTTTAAATATTGACTCTTTGCCACCAGATGCTCGGTGGCTGCTGCCTGGAAAAGCCCACTCCCCCCTCCTGGCTAACGGTAGAAAGGAGGATCAATTAGATAATGCTAATGGAGAGGTTAACAGCTTTTCTCAAACAATCCACTGAGAGATTCTATAAAACTTGGGAACCCTGGATTAATGACTGATTAATGACTGACCAATGATAGTTGATACACACTAAACATTGATCATTAATCGCCTAACAGACAAATATATGTTTCGGAGTTGGAAAGGTGCTAAATTCTAATTAATGCACCTTTATTAGCCCAACTGAACTTGAAACCTGTTCCTTGTCAGTCTGCCCTCTTCCAACTGTCTCCCTTCAGTCCATTCTTAGTTCTACTGCCAGGCTCACCAACCATGATACTTCTGATTCTCATCTAGAAGGCATTCCTTGAAACAGTCCCTTTCTAGATTTTAATGTAATCTCCAAGTACTCTCCCACATGCTGGCTCCGCTTGGCTCATGGCTCTCCTGCTCCCTCTCATTTCTGCTTACAAAACGTCTCCAGTACGCCACCCCAATTGTGGTATTCTGTATCCTGAAACATCAGACTCTCCTCCACCACTCAAATTTCTAAATGCTCCCTCAAAGCCTACCTCTTTAAAGAGGTCTAACCAGCAGCCTCCTGACAAGCATATAGTTAATATTAAGCTGATACACCTTATATCCTCACCTACCCTTGTGACTTCACCCTCCTATTTTATTCAGGCAGCGGGTGATGAGGTAGCAATGGTAAAAATGAGTGCCAGAAACTTTTGTAGTACAGCATCAGTCTTTATTCATATCCCCAGGCACAGGAGACACACCACACATGTACAACAACATTGTACTATTGTCTTGTGGGTACTCATGAATACTGTACTTCCATATGTGCAAACTCAACACTCACAGGGAGGTATATCTGCTTAGTTACTTTACTGGTATTAGACCCAGCAACCCTTGTCTTTCGGATACCTGCACATAGTGAACCCATTTTGCCCCTTTTTCATCTATATATTCCACCGTTCTTTGTAAATGCTCTGTCCAAAGTGCCATATTCTTACTATTTTATCTACACTATCTTAATCTGCTGTAAGACGGGTGTAAGAAATGTGTGCAGAGGTATGCAAATGGAGACTGTTTTAGGTTGAAATTATATCTTGGCTTTATTGAGCCTGTTCCTTTATCCAGGCAAAACATACAAAAACAACAAAATCATGAACCCCTATCTCTTTGTAATGGCTAACTTACTTCCCCAGACCCTATCTGCAGGACTGGAGGGCTATTCTCATTATCAGCCTATCACCCCAAAGTCTCAGGAAGTACCTTAAGCAGGTGGCCCTCCATGTCAGTCTCTGGCAGGTTCCTGGGTCCTCTGTGTCCAGGAAATATAGGTGTCTGTATGTCTTGATCTCAGCACAGCCTTTGTGCTCAAGACAGTGTCTGTGTGCAGGCTTCTCTGCTCTCCTTCTGTCAGCCTAAATGAGAGTGAAGGATTCTCTCTCCGTGTTTCTCACATCAGGCATAGCTCTCATTAGTCCAGGTGAAAACTAGTTAATTGAGTGGCTGCAATCAACTAGCTCTCTGCTGGATTCTGAAACCTCTGAGGCTGCTTTATTTAAACAGGGATAAGTCCCTGTTACACTGGGTGTAACCATACTGAGCAATATGAGCCTTGGCCTTGCATAGTAGTTAGTGACCTCTGAACATATCTACGTTATCAATAGTATTCCCCGGAACATAGGGGTATTCATTTCCTCATGTCTCCTTGACCCTATCACGGATCATACGATTAGTCAGACTCAGCAGATTTGGTGTATGGCCCATCGGAGCACCAGGTGCTCAGCCATTCACATGTTCCATTATGCATTATCACTGTGCTGTATATAGGCCTTTTTTCCACCAAAGAGTTCATGGAGCACCACCATGCCCACCGTTGTTTAAACTTACTTTGTCGGATGGACATCATGAAGTTCAGATCAACTTGGCTTGTGCCCCCTCGTTGGAGGCCGCTCAAGAGTCTGAGGCAGTAGGGCGACTAGTGCAGTATAGCAGCAACTGGCATCTCCTCACAGAAGGAGAAGAAGCTCCCCTTTCAAATTCGCTGGAGGCCACACAAGCTTCAACAACAACAAAAGGGGCCACACCAGCCCGGATCTTCAGGCTTTATCAGACTCGGAACATCAGATGGATCCTCAATGAACTCCAAGATAACATTGACTTCAAACTGTCCTGCTGAAAGGTTCTCCAGCGGCATTTTAGCAACTGTAGGGATACCTGTAGGTACAGCTTCACTCCTGTGATCTGGGGTTGGAATCACAGGTTCTCATTCTCCGTCTGCCAATCCAGGATGACTGGTATAGGGAGGAGGCACTTCTAATTCCAACAGAAATGGATGGAAAGGGATGGAGCCTTAGTCTTCGCTCGTGTCCCCACCTCCTTGTACAGAGTTTATCATCTATTTCATCGTTCAATGAACATGGTAGGGCAACCCGCTTTATTTACAGCTGGGAGTACTGGACAGTGCTCCTCCAGGATGTAGGTATCCAAAACAAGCAGCCTGTTGAAATCATCCACAGTAATACAACAAGAAACACTGGATGGCGCACAAACACTCCCTTATTCCCAGTGATATACACTGGCGACACACTTTATTCGAGTCCCACGAGTCCCACGAATTCGGGTATACCCGGGTGTATTGAGGTTTGTGACTGTTTTCTGCCTGAGTGCATTGAGGTATTTTCCAGGCAGGGATTGAAGCATTTTATTCCCGCTGGCTGCAATACTGCACAGTATATATATATATATATACTGCATTACAATTCATGAATTTATGCCATCTGGTAGACACGCGAAGCATTGCAGCCTATTAAATTCTAATCATTATCATTTAACAGATCAGCCGCCCGTCAGCCAGGCATGAACCCAGGCTGGGAAGGCAAACGCAACGGGGCTTGTCAGAGGTGAGGAGCGGCGCATTCCAGGTATCTGCCAGGTACATACTGGGTATTTGCTCGAATAAAGTGTGTTGGTGCAGTAGGTGAAAAATGAAAAATTATAATATCTTACAATAATACAGTGATATGATAAAGTACAAACGTAATGAGTCGACACCACTAAATAAAGTGTAATAGTGTAAAAGTAATAAAAATAAAAGGCGAGGACTTCCACTCAACCCTTGAAAAAGACTGTTTCAAACATCTTGCCAAACAAATTTTCTCCAAACCATAGGGGAGCGGTGGTGAAAGCCATGTAAAAAACAATGATTGAAAAAGTGAAATATAGGTGGCTATAAATTTCCTACTCACAATGGAGCAAGACTTTTAAAGCAGAAATCCAAACAGTGGCAATGTTGTCTCTGGATGGTATGATTCAGGTAGTTCAGTAGATTTCAAAGACAGAAAGACAGGACCATGGTGCAGATCAAATACATACATTACACTGTATTGGTGATCAAAAGGCATGGTACAACAGACTGTGTCTCTATGCAGTGAGTAGCGATCTCCCTACTTCCACGTCCAGCCGAGCCTCCGATCATCTGCAACTGTCGCCACCTCTGACGTTGTGACGTCGACGCCTTTAGGGGCTATTTTAACTGAGACTGGCGCATCATATCTTCATACCCCTGAGGAAGTTCGGTTTACCAGTATGTAACGCGTAGGGTTATTCTAAGCCACTGTTGGACTGCCCGCTTTCCTGAGTGTGCTGATCTGGAGCCTGAAGTCATGGCGAGCTCTGCGACCTGAGTACCCCGCTATTTGCCTGCAAACCAGCGCTACTACAGGGCTTGGTTTGGATCCAAATTGGTTGCTAACGTTGATGACGTCACCCGCCACCCGAACCCGAAAGTAGGCAGCGAGGGGAAGCTCTGGTCGAATCTCACACAGATACAAGTTGCCCCAGCACTGCAGCAATACAGCACTTCAGGACCCAGAGTGGTCAAATCGCTTGTTTTACTCCTGTAGCATGTGAGTGGACTGAGCTCATCTTCTCTATTTTATGTTCATTAAATTGTGTTGCACTATATTTTTCTTTTCTCTTTCCTTTATATTATCCTGAGAGTTCCTGCTTCCAGATTCCTTGATTGATCATCACCATTATACAGCCAGTGGGAGTTTTTCGCTTGTCTGTGTCGTCATGAATAATCTACCCTTATAATATTGAATTTCATCGTTCTTATCAATTTATAGAAATTGGATTTAAACTTCCTTCATCTATTAAACTAAACAATGTAGACTATCACAAACATCAATTCAGAGTCTATATTGACCCAGACAATGCAAATTCATCACAAAAAAATATTCAGATCCCAATCCGTATTAAGGCCTGACGGTATCCTTGTTTTAAGAGTATATATCTGAAAGGGAACAAAGACTTTGGTTCTATATTCCCCTCTTAAAGGGGGGTGGGGGTGCTGGGGGAGATACCTGTTAAATTCCTTGAAATATAAAATTATCTACATTGCTTTTTGCACACATAGTAAAGTGTTTGGATACCGGATGGCGCATGTCTTTTTTTGTGATGAGTGATACATGCTCCATAATCCTGATTTTGAGACATCTGGTGGTCCTCGCAAAGTATTGTTGACCACAGCCACAAGATAATAGAAACATTTTGATCTGCAATTAAGAAAAGAATGTAGTTTGAAAATTCTAATAGTCGCTCTTGACTTAAAGGTTGCTCTAAGTTTAATTTTGTTATATATCTTGCAATGATTGCACCTAAAATGTCCTTTAGGCAAATTTAAAGGATTCTCTTTTTTTACATTAACAAACTTGGGGATAAAAAATTGGCCACTGTTTTTGCCCGCTCAAAGTTCATATTAGGACAAGTTTGTATATATGGTCTCAAAACCGGATCCAAAGATAGAATGTCCCAATGTTTGTTTTTGATTAATCTGATTAACCTTTTTGCTATATTGAATGATAAAAAGATGGGTATCAGAAATGGTTGGTCTTTTGAAAGATTTTTTAAGCAAACTCAATCTATCCATTAAAGAGATCTCTTCAAGGACATCATTTAGGTGTTTTGTATTGTAGCTTCTGGCTACAAACCTGTTGCATACATCTCTTGACTGGTAAAGAACCCTTACCTTTGTTGCTGGTGAAATCTCCTTTTTTCCAACCTTAATGAAGTACCATGTGTCGTTGGTTCTGCCCTTGGGATGAATAGTTCTTTTGAAAGCTCCTTGTATTGTCCCCGAATATATTTGGATATAGTTATCATATACCCTCTTAGATGCCTCTTGTCTAATGTAAACAAATCTAATTTAGCTAGCCTCTCCTTATAAAGCAGAGTACCCATCCCCTTTATTAATTTGGTGGCTCTTCTCTGCACTTTCTCTAGTTCCATAATGTCTTTTCTAAGGAGCGGTATCTAAAATTGTACCCTGGGCTCCTCCCACCCAGGGTTTAAAGCTCACCCCTCCCCACTGTCCAAGTAAGCAGGTTTTCTTTCCATGCAACTGGTTGTGACAGATTCAATGCCAGAACCATCCTTCCTCCAATTATAGAGGTAAATAAGGATTTTAATCCTTTTAGTGTTAGGACCTGCAATATTATGGTCATGCCAAGAAAGTGACTCGCAGGCTTATACGCTTTGGCCAAAGGGTTAACTAAATGACCCTTTTTCAAGAGATATATAGGTATTTCACTGTGTATTTTTGTCATAATGATGTTGCTCTGGACTTCTTTGTTTCTTGTTTTATACAATTAGCTACACCCAGTAGCACTACTTTTGACATATATAATTATATATATTTGGTCGTTTTGGGGGTTTCTGGGAGTTTGTTGGCTATGTGTCTAATAATTTTGTTTTCCATAAGATATTCCTAAATATCACGTACTAAACCTTCGATTGGCTTCTCCACTATTGATGTCAGGCTTACAGATCTTTAATTCCCTGGTTGTGATCTACTGTACAGTAGCTCCCTTTTTAAATATAGGCACCACATCTGCTTTACACCACTCTTGTTGTACTGAGCCTATGGAAATGGAGTCCTTAAATATTACATGTAATGGTTTTGCTATTACTGAACTTAACTCCTTCAGAACTCTTGGATGTATTCTATAAGGAGCCTTATTTACTTTAATTTTATCAAGCTGCTTATGAACTTCTTCCTCGTTTAACCAATTGTTCATTAATATAGATGTTGTGGTTTCCTCCTGCGGCACTTCTATTGCAATTGATTCTTCCCTGGTAAATACAAAGGCAAATAATTTGTTTAATAATATGGTCACTCAGTCCTCCTCCAAACAAACCGTCAGAAGTAACGCATGGCCTATGCTGTCATGTATCTCCAGACTATCGCTGAAGAGTCTGAGGAGGGGGCTTGGCCATGCACATTGCACCACTCTGCAAGAGGTTCCGTACCTTGTTGATTTCATGCACTCTTGAATCCTTGTCGGGAAACTCAGTCCCTCTTAACTTGATTGGAAACTCAGTTCCTCTTGTCTTGGTGGAAAACTCAGCCCCTCTTGACTTGGTGGGAGTCGCAGTCCCTCTTAATTGGAGCAATAAATGTCTTGGTAGTGAGGAGTTAACTATGGTTTTGCTATACTGGTGTCCTCAGCCCTAAATGCACTACATCTTGATCCCGAGTCAGTTATATGTCATGCACACTGATTTCTCAAGAACTGTGAGGATCCATGAGTCTCGCCACCCTCAGTGCACTCCCTACTTATCCCAGTCCACAATTGGGTGCCCCGCTTCACCCGCCTCCTGCAAAGCGTAATCTGAGCCATCCACCAACAGCCGCCGAACTACAGGTGCGTGTGCCACATGTGCAGAGATAAATACACAATCTCCTGGTCCCACCTCCAGGTTGTGCCCACATGATGACACCATCAGCGCGCGGCACGCGCACGTGATGCACACTCAATGTGCCCATGTACTACGTCATCAAATTGCATCAGCAAACCAAACCACACCTGTCTCCTGCATCTTAACGGCCAATCAAAGATGGTGCTGCTGACGCGCCTGCACTCTGCTTCTCCCTCATTGGTACCTGTCTCCTTTATATACTCAGCCATCACACTGGCAATTTGGCTAAGCATAAACTTTTGTTGTTTCGAAGTGTTCATTGATACCCTTGCCTCCAGAGTCTTGTTTTGCTCCTCGGTTCCTAGCTCTCTGTTCTTGACCATGGCACTACGTTAGAAGAATGCTATCTTGGCTATTCAATAAGGCTAGAATTTGTAGTCGTGGACTGCCACATTTTTGAACATGCATTCATAATTTTGAACATGCATTCCTTTATCTGGGATTGCTGCAATTTTAGCTTTCGTGTATTGGGAAAGCTTTGCATATACACAGGCCTCAATCTTCCCTTCTTTTTATCTTTTCTTTTTAGAAGCATTACCGTCTTCCTTGACGGGAAGTGTACAATGTTGTCAAAGTCTACACAAAACAGACTCTTTGCCCTAAAGTTCCAAAACAAGCGAAACACAAAAACATTCTTCCTCTTTCTTTCTCTTGCTTGCCCAAACCCCACATTGGGCGCCAGGGGTCACATCCCTGCCAGGTTTCTAAGGTGATTACATTGGTGTACAATATTTGACTACTCAGCATATTCAGGTGGCATTATTCATGTCCCCAGGCATGAAAACACACTACATACATATGACAACATTGTACTATTTTCCCGTGGTTATTCATGAATACTGTGCTTCCTTAAGTGTCCACTCTTAACACTCAACGGGAGGTATATCTGCTTACTTTCTTTACTGGTATTGAACTCAGCTGCCCTTTCAACACTGGTATTGGCCTCAGCCCAAGTCCTAATCAACATACAGGAACATCACACAAACAAAAGTGAGTTACTTTTACATTTCAGATTACTATGTTTATAAACTCTAAATAAAATATAATTGAATAGTGTTTATAGTTGTCTGATCTTGAACAATTTTTAATCCTTCTGTCAATGTTTCACTTCTGTGCTTGAAGGACCTTCACCTATAATATAAATTAAACATGATGTCGGCTGTGAAATAATGTATTTTTCTGAGCACATAGCTTGATCAATAGATGATGCTTGACTACATTCAATGTTAGTACAGAATGAAGTGGAAAATGCATCCAAAATTACATTAGTAGGTAGGTTGTACATTTTTAATGGCCCACTGTTTCCGCAATAAGGTAGTCATTTGTTATGATATTTCTTTTTAAATATCTTAGGGGTGCAATGTAAATATGTAAGATTGTTTGTCTGGCTGAGTACAATTTTTTTTTTGTACAGTAGTTTTACATTCTACTAGTGGTCTCTTTTACTCCTGTGTGTTCAGCTATCCTTTCTTCTGGCAGGAATGTTAAAGTCTGTGTAATTTGCTTTATTTTATGTTTCTTGGCATTGTTTTCCTTGTATTTCTTTTTCCTAACTTTCCAGGTAAAATTTTAGTAAAGTTAAGAATCCGCTGTGTTCATAGTAAAGAACACAAAATCAGCGGAGAATCAAATGGAAAATTATAAAAACAACTAAACTTATTTTCTTTCAAGTGAAATATGAAACGGTACTGTCCCAAATGTCTGAGTGGTCCAGATCTCATTTTACATGTAACTTAATAAGTATTGCCTTTTTGTGTATTTATTTCCTTTAAATCATACTTGTTTTGGGTTACAGGAATACATACACACAGACATAGACACACATACACAATTGTAAACTAAAATCAATTTGAAAATCTACTCAGGTCGTAGCTTGTTATGGTTTAAAACATGCTGGCTAAATGCATAGCTGTCATCATGCATATATCTTGCATTCCAATCATAACCTCTGGCAGTGAGAACTCCCTCTCAAATTAAGGTTTATTGGAGTAGCAAAACCTCCTCAATGCTAAGCATTGAAATTACTGACCTTACCAATCCAATGACAGGATAATTGTGAGCTGAGGTAGTGTGAAATTTAAAGAATGTTCTCTTACAATTGTTTTGCCACAGTTTCATGTTATTAATGCTCTTCATTGAAATATTGTTTTCTTCCTTTAACAGAACGAGCAACAGTTTAGAAAATATATTTGACATACAATAAGTACATGCTATATTGCTTAAGCAGCTTACAATGTGATACAGTGCAGTCCCTTTTTATTTGAGCTAGACAATATGGCAGCCATCTTGATATTTTTTCACAAGCATCAATTTATGATTTATTTAACCTATAATTTTATATTTTACTTGCCTTCAATTAATATGCAAGGTTTATGCCAAGAACATTGATTTATTATATTTAGTTATACATTATTATTTTTATTATTATTATTATTATTATTATTATTATTATTAGTGTTATTAGTATTATTATTATTGTTATATTAACTATCTTACAAGTTTATTAATCAGATTTGTACATAATATTTGCTTTAACATAATTCAATTAAATATTGAGAAATATTTAAATATGTTTACCTTACCTAATTAGATTTAAAAAAACACATACTGCAATAGTTCCCCAATTAAAGTGATCTGGGCTGAGTTTTTAGGCAATGGTGAAAAAATGCATAATGCTAGTCTTACTTTAAAAGTTTCTCAAAATTTATTTTGCATCAATATTTGGCTAAAACTTCAAGCTGACAGGGATTTAATGATAATGTCACTAGTTAAATTGAAAATGTACATATGGGCAATTTGTACAAACAAAGTATGTGTTAAAGCTATACTGTAGGTGGCTAGTACTGTATGTTTAAAAATAGAAGTCTATGGAGCCTGTCCACCGAAGCGGCTAATCAGGCCATTTTCAACCAAAATTCCCTATCAAGTTCATGGGGATTTACAGCCAAAAACAACCAGATCTACTGCTTTGGAGGATATACTGTACCTGTAGAATAAGCCCCTAATTCTTCAAAATAAACTAATGACCCTGATCCTATTTTGAACGTGTACCTTATTTATGAAGTCTAAAATTTATTTACATGGGTAAAAGACCACAATGAAAACATATATATTTTTTTAAATAGAATATGTTTATATGTAAGAAGTAGTATTTTTTTTTAATGTAACTGAAATATATTTTGGCCAATAAACTATAGTGCAGTTTTCTGTGCTTTAACATGACACTTTTCAAAATCTACAGTGAGTTGCTGCCCTTCTGATCAATTAACACACACTCAACATATGCTACTGCATTTGGGGATGAATGATGGACATATAGAGATGTGTTTGTGTATTGGGACTAATACAGTGTTAATTATACATACAAATTAGATCATGCAGTAAAATTATGCCTAGTTATATCGGCAAAAGAGGGGTGTTGGGGAGGTGGCTTGGTGGTGGTGGAGGTGTTCATCGTGGCCGTAGTGGTAGCAGGAAAAGGCTATTAATGAGTGTTAGTAACACACCAGAGGACAGACTAGTAACTGCAAATTCCTAAACAGCAGCAGTTGTACTTCACCCTTAGCTGCAGCTTTGTAGCATGAAAAGTAATAAAATACAAAGCGCTGGTTTTATCAAAATTCTAAACAAAAAGGATCACCATCATTGTCTTCCTCCTTAGGTGAGGACCAACAGATGACCACCAGTAGGGTGAAACAGATTATAACACAAGAGAAAATTGGACTAAGCAGTCCTATGATCAGTGTGACAGAGAATTGAACAGGATTATATTTTATATGTCGGTATCTTAAAGTCCTATAGATAGAGCCAGATGATGCAACATGTTGATAGAAGTTAGAATGATTTCTTTATGCAAACTTAATAAGCAATCCATTTAAGTGATACTCATGATTTAGTAGATGCCATATGTATGGCTTTTACTCCAAGTGGGATTTATGGTTAATAGCGGAAGATGTAGCCTGTAAAGCTATTCTAACCTGCACCACCACACTTATGGGAGATAGTACTTAGAGTATAATGATAGTATAGGATCACATTGTATGACACAAAAACAAAACTACAAAAGTAAGTTGTACTCACTGATTGTAGAAATTATTGGCTCCAAGCGTGCATCCAATATGAAGAGATAATAGTATAGTCCTTGGTAGAAGAATGCAGAGCAAAGCATGTGGGGAAGAAAAAATTGGAGTACAGCACTTCAAAAAAATTTTAAAACTTTTTATTGAAAGCATGACATAGGAGACATCAAAAAAAGGGTGGGTATATGGAGCAACTCTGAATGAATTTCGGGCGTAGCATAAGAGTATACTCTTTGACAAGGGCAGGCTACGCCCGAAATGCATCAGAGTTGCTCATATACCCACCATTTTTTTTATGTCTCCTATGTCATTCCTTCAATAAATTGTTTTTAATTTATTTTGGAAGTGCTGTAGTCCAATTTATTCTTCCCTGCACGCTGCGCTCTGCATTCTTCTACTGGCATCATGCAGAGAGACTAGTCATTCATACCAAGCAAAGTGCATTGCTTTACTATTGCTATTGCTAATACTGGCCGTGTGAGTGACAGGGAATAGGACTCTGCTTAGGAGGAGGGAACTGGACAGGCCTTAACCTTTGACTGAGCAGTCCCAGTGACTGCTACAGCGCACGCCTCGGCATGCACTGTGTGTATAAGCACCGCCCCTAAATGGGGCTGGACCCAGTACGCACCTTCCCGCTGAAGGTGCAGCCGCGCCGTACTGCCAGGTTTTTTAAACTCAATGAAATTGAGTTTAGAACTTGCGACGGAGGCGTGGCCAATCCCCCGCTGGTGGTTCACCCAATGAGGGTGAACCAGCCACGTGAAATAATGGCCACACCCCCACAAAACCCCCACCATGCCCCCTCCCATCGCAATCTCCCTCTCTCCCTGGAAGACCGCAGTTCACGGTTAGCGCTGTGCACGCCCCCCACCCCCCCCCCCCCGCCAGGCACGCATGCCACAGTGCTGACTGGGATCGCAGTGTGCTAGTGAGAGACTCAAACAGTACATCTTCAGTAAAATGTGCACGGAGTAGAGGGGTGGTGCTGAACAGGATCTATCTCTTCGATTTCAAAACTCTCTGGTGGTAGAGGGATGGTTGAGTGAGAGATTAACAGTGTAGGAACATGTATTACAGGTAGATACAGGTCAGGGGGTGCTGAACCAGGGCCCAAATCTAGTTTGTTGTAAAACCCCAAAACAGGATTTGAATCATTGCCTCTGTTGCTAGTATCAGCTGAAGTACTTGATTCTGCTACACCAAGCAGCCCCTCGGCTTCTGCTCTTTATGCTCTATACTGAGCTGAGGAACCATCAGCAGTTGGTGATAGGTTCATGAAGAAGTGCAGATTAGAAATTGATATAACAGCAGTTGGGATTCCAGCAGTGACGCTACAGCTTGAAGTCTGACTGTGTTCCATGCATGGCTGGAAAATGTGACGGTAACATTGGGGTTAATGGCGGCTCTTCTCGTGAACTAACTGAGTAGCATCTGGGGGCAGGTGAGGTGGATGGCTCCTCTCCTAGACATGCTGGTGGACCCCAGGTCCCATAGAACCATGTAGACATGTCATGTGTCATGTGGACATGGTCTTTACCCTAGAGGAATCACCTAATTGGTGTGGGAAGTCTTTGAATTACCACGCCATGTCATGTTAAGTGACTCTGTGGTGGTCTACTGTGTCCTACTGTATGTGATGTAGCAGCATGAAAAAGCAGGAGCAGGTGCCACCTGGCTACAACTGCACTGCCACACCATCTGCAATACAATCACGTGACATCTGGGAGAGGAACCATCACCAATGATCTATGTCTGCTAATTCCTCCAGACACAACAATCCCTCTCCAGTCACATTAGGAGAGTCACCACCTCCTGAAGGAGGAGGTCACTCACATCTTCCCCAAGGCAGAATACCAGGTCTAGATGGGCTCCACAGATCCTGTTGGGTCTGACAGCATACAGTAGGTACCTAAGACTTGTAAACCCAATAAAACTATGTGGGCTGTGAGAAGCAAGTGTAATCACTTCCTGTAGTTTGTAGAGTTTTATTTACTGTAAAATTAAGTATTTCAGTGTGTCTGGCACTCTGGCAGATGGCACAGTGAATATTGTTCTCCCTATTCTGTTATACCGGAGCCATTTTAGTGCCTATCCTTCATGTAGCACTAAAATTAGTGCATATACCTGTAGTAGCTCACGCCCCCTGGTTTCATTTAAAGCAGTCCACTTCTTGGTTGACTGTTTAATGTTCCTTGTGGAGCATACCTGAGACCCGTGAGATGCACTAATAGCTAGATTAGCTACGTGTGAGCACTGAGCAGCACAAAAGAGGATGCAAGAGTAATTCTATCCATTAGCTTGTTTACTGTAGCTCACCAGTGATTGTGGTTTCTAGTGCGGTTGGGTCTAACACCATTCCAGTCACCAGGTGCCTTATGCTTATTAGCAACTCTATATAGTTGTAAGGAAATCCTTTCTGGGTGTGGGATGTGACTCATTTAAATATACTTTGCATATCCATTAGCATATCTCCTAGCCAGGTGCCTAAGGTGTGCTCCTTAATCAGCACACGCATGTCTCCCTAATTTATTTGGAGGGATGTTTGCGAGGATATACATATAACTGGAGACACTTATTAAATTCACTCTTGCTCTCTCCCTTATCCGAAAATGGATTCTTAAAAATCCACCTGGATTTTATTCAATGGCAAATTTTAATGAATCTGTTTGATTTTTAAGTATACAATCCATATGCAGATTTCAGTGTGCGGGTCGAATTTTGTAAAAATGATTCACGGAATTCTGGTGAACAAATTTTCACAGTTTCGCCCATCCCTACCCAGCACATAGCGAGCAAGGATATCCCCCATAATCCCTGTTTTGGTTAGTGTGAACCTGAAACTGTACATTGCGTTGCTCCTGCTTGTTCTGGACCAAAGAAACTTTATTTAACTCCTTTGTTCTGTCTGGTGCTTACAATCCTGTGCAATTGTCCTGGTCTCCCATAACACTGAAAATAGTGGGAGAGGCAATAAAGTATCAGAAAAAACAGTACACTATATTACATGTCATAATTTTGAGGTGGAGGTGTATGTTGATGATAATGAAGATGAAAAAGATATAGCAGGAATAGCTCACATAGGGAGAGGAAAAGGACAGCTCTCAGAAGACACTTAGGCCACCAGAAACATCTACATAAGTCTAGTTAGGGCAGCTCTCATCCTGTTTCTTCAAGTATTAAATAATCAATACTTTGCACTTTTTTATTATTATTAATTAATGTTTTTTGTTTGTGTCTTATCATTGTGATCCTAAGTGGAAAACTAGTAGGGCCTATATTGCCTAAGGCTGTTCCACAGAAGTACCAAGGGGCTGTAAAGTTGTGGACCGAGTTCTTGATCAGTCACACTGTAAAAAGGTGCATTTCCCATCAGACATATGGACTCGTCCACATAATGGAGGGACTACATTACAATCCATTGGGTGTGCTTTACTCTCTCTTGGCAAAAGAGGACACAAAGAGATGGGACAGTGTGTTGGGGGTGGTGGCAGTACTGATACTAATTGTTTTAGGGTCTCAGTATTAGCAGCACCTATAGGACGACTGGTTGATATTATGTGTATTCAGGGTTTTATTCAGAAGACCTACAAAGCACATGATATTCTTTTCAATTGCTGTGGACTATTGGGCATTGGCTTCCTCTGAGTGTCCTGGAGGTTGGGCTGGTGGCAGGAGATAATGGAAGCAATCCGACGGCAGCTTTATAACTAGTCAACCTGATTTACGTTCCCTGCTTTACACATGTGCTCAAGTTGCCGGAAATCCATTTTTTTAGACCAGTGTGAGGAAGTAAAGGGAATAATATCAGTTGTTAAAAATCTATGCCCACTTTAGACGCTCCTAAACAGCCCATAATGCCCTCTGTTGCCTGAAGCAGTGTAACAACTTGACATGTCACAAGTTCAAAACAGAGGGTACCACAAAGGTAGCAACTAAGTGAAACTCTACCCTGTACATGCTAGAGCAGCTCTATCAGCAGTGCAGTAAAAGACTATATTATGGCATGATAAATTCCAAGCTTAAACATGTAACAAATATTGGTTTGTTTTGTGACTGCTGCCACAGCAGTTGAGTGAAACGTGATAGCCAGGCAGAGCATTTACAAGCTAAGCAGCAGCTGCTCCTGACTTAGAGGAGGAGGACTCTGAGGTGGAGTATTCTGAATCTGACCAGGCATTATCCTTTGGGAGGTCAAGGGCAATTAGAGACCATAGCACAATCTGGTTCCAGTGGCTGCTTTACTTTGACGGTTTAATTATTATACCCCAAAAAATAAAACTGCATTATTCCAGTAAATTGTTAGTTTCACTGAGGGTGAGAGAGAGAAACTCTAAGCCACTTTATGGGATGAAAACCACAAAACTAGTGCACTCCTAGATGCATGACCTGGTTTGCAGGAAAAGGGAGACCACTCCAAGTGCTCCTATAGTGCATATCCTACAGATGTGGCCAGACTTACTGTTCTTGGTGCCACAATCATGGCACTGAAAACAGAAAAGATTAATGCTGTGGGGGTCCCTACTTCTGAATGGGACCACAGAAACCTTAATACTTCAGAGCCAGTCTGGAGGAGCTATGGTATACACACTCTTCTATGGTACATAAGCAGTCTCCATGAATGAGTGTACCATGTCCCAGAGCAACTGGGTAAGAACCAGTCTCCCTGTATGTACAACCCCTCGATGATGTAGATGCCGAAATGCGAGTATCTACGACATTATGAGGGGGAATACTATTGGACTATATTCGGCAATCTACGTCATGAAGCGCTATGTACATTAATGGCGCTATATAAATAAAGACATACAATACAGTACAATCACAGGGTTTAGACAGGACATTTAGCACTATTGAACCCCCTTAATGATGTAGATGACCAAATATGTCCTATAATATTCTTCTTCATGACATAGATACCCATATTTGGTCATCTAGGGGTTGGACAGGCACAGAGACTGCTTTTTACCTTCTGAGCTGCTCTTGGACATGGAGACTGCTTCAGTGAGTATGCTGTGTACTTATGAGCGGCTCATTCACAATGTCTTGTTTGGAAGGACTAACGCTGCACGGGTTACATCCAAAAGCATTGATACTCAGTAAAATCAATGATCAATAGCAGAAGCAGCAGTGTTTAACCCACGACAGAGGGAAACGCCACAGAGAAAGCAGCAGAAGTATAGTAATTACTGAGGATTTGTATATTGGACAATAAGAATAGTAAGGGATTGTGTATGCTACACCATAATTAATTTTAAGGGACAAGGAGTGAGAGTAAGATGAGTAGGCCAGAGGAATTCAGTTGTGATGAAGTCAACTGCTTTTAGGATGAGGATGAACAGAATGATGGATCTCTTTCTCCATGTACTTGGAGGTGCAACAGAAAAGACACAGCCTTCAGCATACCCTGAGTCTGTCCATAACCGATCCAAAGAATGGAACTCATGGGGGTAGCATTGACTCAAATGCTTGCACATAAACGCTGTCCATGTGCACTGAAGTACCTCACCCCTATTAACATCGTGCTCACAGAACCATCACATTGCATCGTTAAGGCCTGGCACGCAAATACAAAGCATGTGCAGTGGCACCACCCCGTCTCACTCTACCGCCTACTCTATCTTGATTTTCCTCCCAGACACTGTTATCTCTTTGGGTGTTGGTGGTGATTGTGGGGCAGCAGAAGGAGATTCCACAGGTGTGGTAATCAGTACAGGAAAAGCACTTGAGGTACTTCCAAAAGGACTCCTCATAAGAGCTAAACTCCCAAACGGGGAGGACTGGGGAGCAACATCTGGACCTGGTTTTATGCCTGGAGCTAGATGTGGGTGACATTCAGGGGGTGGTAGTAGTGACTCTCATGGTTATTGGAGTGTGATCCTTAAGTTTTGAGGCAGTAGCGGACGTAGATCAGTGCTAACGGCGTCTATCCCAGATATCACGATTGCACTACAGATGGTGTTGCAGTGTAGTTGTCTCGAGATGGCACTCGCTCCTGCCCTTTCATACTACTGCATCACATATGACACAGGAGACCACCACAGAGTCACTCAACAACATATGGCATGAGTAGGAGATGTGCGCAGAAGGTAAAACACCAGAGATGTTTTTAGGGGAAAATAAATATAGAATTTATTAACCAGCAGATTTACACAGAAAACAACTTCATATCAGCAAACAAATTAGAACAGAAAACAACAACCAGGCCTAACCCCATGTAGGTGACTGACTAACATTTAGCAGTTCCCTATCTGAGTACTGGAAGGCTATGCCTCTTACCAACCTTTGACACAGTACCAAAGAGAGGTAACTGTAGGCAGGGTGCTCTCTATGTCAGTCCAGGACCTGTGGTGGTGTCTGTTTGGGTTCCCTCGGGCAGATTCCAAGGACCGATGCTGCCTGAAACCGAGTCTGTCTTCCCCATGGATCTTTTGAGCAGCACAGACTTTTCTGTGCTAGAGATTCTGCCTGCAGTCAATGCTGCAGGCTTTTAAAGGAGCCAATGAGCCAGTTGAGCAGGTTTATTCAGACAGTCTCCTCTGAATTAACCGGTCAGTGCTGGGCTCATGTTCTCCACCAAGGATTTCCTGCAAAATTACTTCAGCTAAGAAGGTACACTGTTACACATGGTAATTATAATCTTCCCACACCAATGCTGTGGCTCATCTGGGGAAAAAACATGTCCACGTGAAAGCTGTGCACTCAATGAGCAGGATGCAATAACAGCCGATGGGCCAACCACCATGATGAGGAGAGGAGTCACCCCAAACCTCAACCTCACCTGTCCCAGAATTCTTCTCACTTAGCTTACTAGAGGATCCACAATTACCTGCAATGTTACCTTCACCTCAAGCCATTATTATTTATTTATAAAAAATGTTTTACCAGGAAGTAATACATTGAGAGTTACCTCTCGTTTTCAAGTATGTCCTGGATGCCCAATTGATGGGGCACTTGACCCAGTCATGCTTCTAACTGTAGCATTACTGCTGGAAATAAGCCCAACTACTGTTATACAATATTTTATCTGCACTGCCTTCTGAAATTAACAGCCCCTGCTGATGGTTCTTCAGCTCAGTGCAGAGCAGAAAGAGCAGCAGGAGAGGGACTACTTTGTTTAGCTGAATCAAGCCTGATACTAGCAACAGACACAATTATTAAAATTCTGTTTTGGTATTTTGCAGCATGCTATATTTGGGCCCTATTCAGCATCCCCTGACCTGCATCTACGTGTAACACATGCTGCTACACTGTTAATCTCTCACTCAGCCATCCCACTACCACCCCACAGTCATGAAATAGAAGAGCTGCAGCCTGCTCCACATCCATCTACCTACTCCCTGCTCATTTTGCTGAGTATGTATGAGTCGCTCACTATTCTGCTAGTTCCCTTGCACACCGAATGGTTGAGGGCTGTCCAGTTCCCTCCTCCACAGCGGAGTCCCCTTCCCAAACATATCCTATTCACACATCTGTTTAAACAAGAAACGTGCTTGGGCAGAAGAAGCATTAACACCCCCTGACACTACTGAGACAGAATCAGTTGAGGATGATTAGACTGCTGCTGCGAAAGCCCTAGAAAAATCACACTCTCAATCGAGGAAACAATCACATCCTCATACTGACCTGCTTCCTCTAATTCAGAGCTATTTCCAGAGAGTGAGGTTGAAGGAGGTGAAATAACTACCTCCTCTAAGCTTTAGGCTGCACTTATAGTGCCGTCGCAGGCAACAGCGATGCGACGGGCAACGGTGATGTCATGCTGCGGTCGCTGGAAAAATCAAATTGACTGCTTCAGACCTTGAAGGCCTTCAAGGTACGTGAGCTTCCTGTTTCCCCGGGAGTCGGAGGGCCACCGCTTCTAATGGTAAGTAAGATATTCTATGTTTGTAAATGTCTCTTTTTACAGGTCTATTTTTGGCTGTGTTTTTTGATTTTTTGGGGGAGGCACATTGACTGATAATATATTAATCTGTACCTCTTTCGGGTACAGATTAATACATTATTATGCCAATATTTGGGGGGCATTTCTCGCTTGTTATTGATGTGGATGTGATTGTTTGTTTATGGTTAATGTATTAAAAGGTTTGCGAATGGTGTTCGCTTGTACTTAAAGTTATATTATGTTAGCTAATGTGTTTTATGGATACTTCAGAGATAGTTTTAATGTATTTATTTGTCTTTTAATGGTTACATTAATTAATGTAGGATTAATTCATTGTTTACATTGGTTAGTGTTACTATTCATTTTGAGTTGCTTTAGGGATTAATTGGTTTGATTGGGTAATGGTTTAATTAATTCATTGTTGATGTTGTAATTGCTTCTATTGATTGGATTAGCTGGCTACTGATTTTATTTAGTGAAGTGTGTTTTTTGGGAGTATAGTTAGGTTTTATTACTGTGTGTCTTGTGTATTACTGTATTTTTATTAGGGTGCCCATTGAGTGCTATAGAGGCTTATCATGCCCATATTATTATTATATGGGTATGATGTACCACTATACTACTCAATGGGTATAGGGTGGGTATAGTCAGTCTGGGGTGGGTGCTTAGGCCTCACGGGTGATTGAAGGGGGTATTAGCCCTAAGGATGGGTGTTTAGACCTTGCGGGGGGGTAGCGGTTGGGTTAACCCCTTTATTACCTTAGCGGTATTAACCGCTAAGGTAATGAAGGGGTTAAATCCCCCCGCAACCCCCCGCAATGCCTAAACAGCCACTAAGGGCCAAATTCCTGCTTCACCCACCCCCGATAGCCACTGTATTGTATTGTACTGTATGTTTATTACAGCCTGGCACGGGTGTTTAACCCCTTCATTGCCTTAGCGGTTAGCCGCTAAGGTAATACAGTTGCTGTACATTCATGTTTCCTGCCTCGGATGCATGCCGGGGGGGTCCGGAGCTGTTATTAATGGCTATCAGCTCCGGAGACCCCCGGCATCAATCCGAGGCAGGAAAGGGGCCTGATTTCTTCTAAGTCCCGACCCATCGCAGCTCATCGAGGCATTTCCCCACCAATTGTCCAACATTTTTGTGGGGAAGTGGATTTGGGGAGAAAATCATTTTTTAAGCCTGCGATGAGCTGCGATGGGCCGCGACACCCGACTCGCGGGTTTCTGAATAGCGGGAGTTTATCAACCCTCCGAAAATGGTCGATAAGGGCCTGATCGCTGCTCAGTCAGCGAATTTCGGACGGAGATAAAAAATTTACGTCAATACAGGCCGTTATCGAGCACTTATCGAGGCTATCTGAATACCAGTAGCCATTTTGGTCGATAAGTGCTCGATAAGGGCCTTATCGAGGCTTTCTGAATAAGGCCCTATGAAAGGAAATCCCTGCCCGAAGAGCTTACATTCAAAGTGGTTTGCTGGGAGACTTACAGAGACAGCAGGTGAGGGAATAAGTGCAGTAGATGGCAGTGCTTGGTCACAATAGTTGGTATGAGCCCCTCTGGGTGTGGGACAGTAGGCATGAGTCTATTGAAATGCTTACTGTAATTTAAGAAGTGAGTTTTAAGCTTCAACTTAAAGGTGAGGAGGTAAGGTTCTTGGCGTACACCGAGTGTGAGGGAGTTCCACAGGTAAGGGGCAGTGAGGGAAAAGGGTTACGGTAGCAGCTAAAGGTCAGGAAACATTATCTAGGTTAAAATGTTTGCAATGTACCAGTGGATGTCTATTTTTCCATGCGCACACTTTAAGAATTTAGGTACCAAATCCCATGATTTAACTATTTAAATATGTTTCTGCAATTAATTAAATTTGATATTAAACTATTAATTTATCTAGGACATTAATTTATACCTGCAAAATAATTTACTTGTTCATGAAATCTGACTCTCCTTTAAATCCTTTTAATGCACTGTAAATTCTCATTGCATTGCTTGACAATGTTGAAATAACCAATTATTTGCCCAGTATTTATTTCTTACGTTTCAGGTTATCTCAGGTTGAGAATTTGACAATTATTTGAAATGCCACCAGTTTAAAATGTCCTTTTTTATCCTCCCTCTGTGTTTGTGTTTTGGCTGATATGATTAACCCCCAAGTCTCCTACTAATGGAAATAGATTGTATGATGAAGAATGGGCTTGATCTTTGACTCTGTACTAAAGTTTAATCTGATAAACAAACTCTTGAATTACCTGGCTAGTCAGGGATAAAAGCAGACAATAAACCAGACAGGAGCATTCAATGGTATAGTGATTGCAATCTTAAATTAGTAATTTGTTTGAAAACCATCTGTTGATTAGTTATGTTTCAACAAAAAAAACAACAAATTAATTAAACTGATGTGTAATTTAAAGCAGTGCAGAAGAAAACAATTTGAAAAGTAAAAACCTACAAATACAATACCTTTTGCAGGAAGACAACTGACTTATGAAAGAAATGATAGACTTTAAAATAGTTTAAACTGAAATTGATGCTACCCCTTATTCAACATTGGTAACCATGCATTACTCAGCTTTTCGCAATGTATTAACTTCCATTCACTTTAATATACTGTGTTAAAACATAATGAAGTGTGTTACACTGGCTTTCTCGCCATATTGAGTAGGGGCTCAAGCTTTCAGTCATCCATCTATAGATAATGGTTTTGTTTGCAGAATTACCCAAGGACTACTTCCTCTAGAATCTACAGTGAAACTTATTGTTCATTATTTGCCATTCTTTGCCACTCACGCATTGGTGAGCAGAAGGACAAGTGTTCACCATGATCCACTTTCCTGACCAACAATCATAACCCTTCTTAAACTGGAATGCCAGTAAATGCTTTTCTAAATAGGACATATTTTTGGGTGAATTCTCCACACATTATTTAAAAATTGTGCATATCAGTGAAACATTCCAGTAAAGCCTGTGTGGATTTACAGTCAAAAATGCAAACTTTGGGGGTTATGCACAAAGCAGTGATAAGTGTTTTTAAGTGAGATAAATGCCTTTATTTCTTAATATTGCGTGCAGCGTGATTCGCAGCAGTGATAACACTGCAGTATTGCGCTTAAAAGGCTTTTTATCATCAAAACACAGTCATTGCTAAAAGAAATGCACCATAAATTGCGCCATAAAGCACTTATCTCACTTAAAAACACTTATCACTGCTTTGTGCATAACCCCCTTGTCTCCAAAAAGTGGCAGGTTCACAGGTTCAAAATCTGAAAGAATCCCTTCAGAACAGGGAATTACTGGACAAAATTGAAGCATTTAACCCAGGCAGGGTATTATTGACCCATAATGCGCTATCCTGAGGGGCTTATTACTATTAAAGGCTAAATGTTAGTTTTTTTTTTCTTTGTTTTTCATACCTATAATCCCTATTTATATCAGTAATTTTCCCTCACTAAACCAAACAGAACTGTGAATATAATCCCAAGGCTTCGGCCTACATCAACCCAGAAACGTGTGTTTCTCTGGATATTGTTACAGCCAGCATTTTCTCCTTTTATTTCCTTCTTCTACTATTGTAAACTCCTCCTTCATACTTTAGCAGTGGTGGCTTCTGCTGGCTGTGTTAAGAGTTCATGCCCATTCCTGGTCATATGCAAGAACCATCCTGCATGGTCCTGTCAATGGTGTTCCGTGGCCAAACACCAAAGTAAGATGTAAATAGAGGTGAATGGGGCACTAGCTGTAGCTAGGGACCGAATATGGGGTCACATGCCGGGGCTGGAGCAAGCGGTGTGGGAAAGGGTGTGGGGAGAGATGTGTCCTTGGGTATGGGGGGATTCCAGTGCCAGTGGGAACAAAAGTCCAATAGAGGCGCAGCCTAAGACTGGTGCCCAGGTTTGCTGTAGTCCAGGGCTTGGGCAATATATTCTGCTGGTGTCTGGAGTAGTGAGAAGGAGGTACCACAATGTGAAAATTCAGAGCATGTGGTATTATCAGGGGTTAGCCAATAATAATTATTTAATTTCATCCTTACTCTGTTTCTTCCTATATTGCACCTCTCCTACCCACTTTATTTTTTTTATGCTTTATGTCCTAATTTTATATTTTAGTTTAGTTTTTTTTTTTTAAATAACTACTCATTATCTATTACTAACATTATAATCCATGACAAATTATCTCCCTGGATCGTTGTTTATTTATTCTTTAACAACATTTGAATGTTACCTACAGTACATAATACTCACATTGAAATTCTCTCTAAAATGCAAAATGTGGGACTACAAAGTTAAAGCTCATGTTAAAAATATATTAATGAAATAACAATTCACAGGGTGATAGAGAACACAGAATACCTTTGTTTAAAAGGACACTTTGTAGAAAATGTAATTTAATTGATGCAATCTCTCTACAAAGCTCTGCAGTGAAAGTACTGATCATTGCATTCAATTTTCCAGTAGGGTTCTGCTTTGAATAAGTAAATAGTGGGTAATGGTTTGTGTCAAAGTCCTTTTAACACTCCATTAAACATAAAGCATGACAATTTGATCAGATGTCTATTTTACAGTCAGAGACTGACTTCTGACTTTGGGAATCACTCAGCTGCATCAGGTCACATCATGAGAGTCCTATTCCCATCTTCTAAAAACCCTTCATAACTTTACCCGATAAATATTTTCAATAATTACATTCTGAGATCACTTTTTAACTTCCTTGACATAATCTAACACGTTCCGAATGAGGCTAAAATGCAGCTTGTTATATGCCATATAGGAGCCTTCTGTTCAAGCTGTAAAAGAATAAAGAGTAAATCAAATACTGTAAGCCAGGCTGCAAAAATAGCATGCCCTGCTGGACAGCACCTACCAATACCCACAAATAGGGCAGATAGTATATATGACAATCTAGGATGATAAATATTGTACTTGTAAACCGTAGTACATTGAGATCAGATGATATTTAAAAATACAGTATGTGAGATTCTGTAAACAGTTGAAACGTTCTAGTAGTAGTTCTGGCTACCCAGTGTGCTAATATTAGTCATTAAAATAAATATGAAATCAATGTATTATAACTATACCCTTTTATACAATTTCAGTGCAGACAGGATTTTAACGTGCTGTAAATCCACCTCTAATGAAGGAAATTCTTTGCAAATGCAGATATTTGGCACATGCTTATTACTATTTGAAGAAATCTGTCTATATGAATCAGTTTAATGGTACTGTGGGAATTGGTCTCTACTGTATGTTTCCTGATGTCAGAGCTGGCACCATAATTAAATTTTAATTTTCAACAGGGGCATAATTTTAACCATCAGATATTCCATAATAAGGTCAGTCAAGATTGTTCCATAAGCAGCTAAGTGCAATATTCTTAGACCATGGTTTAAGGTCTACGTCACAGTCATATCTGGTTTCACATTAGTCCCACAAATATCAGTTGAGTAGATTTAAAGTCACAAAGCAAAATTATACATTTTGAAATTTGTGCAGGAAAAATTATTCCGACATTTTAATTTAAGCGTAATAAAAAAAATGTTTTTAGTACCAGATTTCCTCATTTGATGAAAGCAATCTACTTTGATATATTTCTAGTATTTCTACTTGATTTCGCTCCATTAAAACTGTGGAATGTTCTTCAAAATGCAAACAATTTTTAATAAGCTTCATATACAGGTGTAGATACAGGTGTAGCCCTCTTTCCCCCTGTGCCAGGGCGACTATGTGTGCTGCTATGTCTGTGTGGCAAACAGGAAGCCTGATCCTCCACCACTGGGGAGCATGGGGTGTTTGTATATCTACTAAACAGCGCCTCCACCTGAGAAGGATCATCACATAGTAGGATAACCCCTCCCAAGACAATATGCCCTGTAATACACACACAGAGTATGGGGAACAGTATTTACTGGGAGGTAATAAACAATGACAACAATAGGAAAAGCAATAGACATATAGTATACCAGCCCGCGGAATATCCCCACAGTACTTGGGTGCAGGGGCACCACCAGTGTCCCAGTGTCCAGACCCCAATGGCCTTTCCCACCCCCAAGTGTGAGACAGTGCTGCCCATGTGAATGTTGGTGCATTTATGCGGATACCTTCCCAGGCGCTCCAGCTGTAGCTGAAAAACAATAAACAGGCAGTCTACTCCAACGACACACTCCACGTGGGAAGGTCTCCAGCAGAAGCGTCCCACCATAGATAGTCTCTGAACGTAGGTGGTCTGATCCCAGACCACAAGTTATGTGTCACCGTGTGGCGTAGACACTGTGTCCCTGATACTGCACAACACAGGGAAAAGGGGTCCCTAACTATGGGCTTCCCTATACAGCTGCAGGTGCCTACTGTGAGTCGGGGACTAACAGGGGCCTGCAGGGGAAAGCTGGCCTAGTCCCAGGGCTACTGGCACCGGGACCCTACCTCCTTCTTCTGTACCCTGCTCCCAACTCATCAACTACCCTAACTGTTATCACTGTTCTAACTGTTATCACTGTTTTACTGTTTTAAATTCAGCAGCCCTATTGACTGCCTGACAACATGTGGTCTGCAGCCCCTGAGTTTGCTGGGACTTGTAGTTCCCAGTGGATCTATGGGTGTAATGGCCGTCGCTGGCATTATACTGTGCATGCACCAGGTGTACAAAGATGGCTACTGCAACTCTATCTATCAGCGCATGCGCGAGCCTTCTCTACGCATGCGCATGCACACAAAAAATGGCTGCGCCCTCGGCGGAGCACCGGCGACCTGCTCGCCAGCTCACCATCTCCCTGAAGCAACCACAGAGCCGTCCCCCTCACACAGCCCGGAGGTAATAGGGGGTCCTGGCAACACAGGTGTAGCAAATATTAATGCATATGCTGGAGCACGCCAACAGGTGCAATATAGCAGTTGCCTTGACTCTTTTTCATGTACGACTTATCCTTTTAAATGGCGTCTGCACCTGTGTGGTGTGTGATGCTGCAAGGTACCAGCGGGAGCAATAACGTCTGCTATATCTGTACATAGGTCTTTCATCCGGGCTGTTAAACAGTTTACCGAAGGGGCCGGGTTAGAATTTATTTTGCAGTTGAAAGGAAGCAAGAGTATTGTAATGTAACCTTGGAAACATTTAAAGACGTACAAAATTATTATAACACCTGTACTAAATATATTTACATAACTTTATCTTATAAGTACGTTTCAGTGTGATAATATGCACTTGTCTCACTGAGCAACTATAAATAAATTAGCAGAGAGTAAAAAAGTTCACTCAAAAGGCCTTTGCTGTCCAAATTGCAGACACATGGCTTAGACTCTGTTGTTGTGTAGGAGGGGACATCAAAACGGTTTAGGACCTATACTTGCAAGGTATGACTGAGAACAATTAATCCATCTCTGAAATGAATCAGATAGATGACTCATGCTATCTACAGTATTTCTGCAACCCAGTTTCCCAAGCCCTTGTATGTAGTACGCACTTCCACTTTTGGATGTCTATTCAGTCATCATTTTTTAAGATGCTAAGCTTTCCTTCGTGCATGAGGTGAATATTTTTAAAGTGATGAAATGACCTATGGTTACATAGCTCTCTGGGGATTTATCGTCCCCTTTTTTTTTTACTCCATACAGTTTTTATTTCTATGAAAGCTTGTGCCTCATATTTTTCACACTCTTTCCACCTCTGAATATTATTTGGATGTTGTGTTTTGTTGTTTAGATCCGAGTTAGTTTAGTTTAGTAATGGTACAGTAATTTCTATAACCGTTATGGTGTCTGTTCATTTGCTTTTGATTGACTCAATGTGACATTAATAGGATTATCTTCAATCTGAGAGCATCTTTTGTAAACAGACCTGGTTCATAGAAATGTTCTACATGTGAACAGAAGAAAACAATAGAAGAGAAGACAACAGGTGGATAAAGTGTTTGAGAAATATGATACAAAAAATGGTGGAGTTGAAAATATGAAGTTAGGTTCCATCTTAGAAAACATATTGTGTTGTGTTATTTCTACAAAGCAAAAGGGGACATAATTGCAAAGTTCCACAGAATTTCAAACACATGTCACAGGTACAAGAGTGAGAAACTTGATGGAGAGGGCAATTATATTAAACCATAGTAGATAGAAAGAAAGGCTATTCCAAGAAAACAAATTGCAGATACCCAGGTGCTCTGTTATACAGTAACAAGCAGCTAGTAGAGCAAACTATTAGATGCTCACCAGATTTTTATAAATGAAAATAAATAGATGAAAGGGATAAGAAGTTAAATAGACGTTATTTTTATTTAAAAGAAAAAAAAATATTGACTGCCTACTAACTTGCTTGACCAGGGAAGCACAATCTTCCCCCCTTTCCCCTTTACTAATACCCACAAAAAACATAGAAATAATTTGAAGACACAATCTGGAGGTATAAAGGCCGCGGCATTGTTTGTTTATATACAGCGATAGCGTAACTGCTAGTCCCTGCCAGAATGCTCGGTAGTGGAATAAGTAAAATGTCCGCCGGGCCTTGGGCCGGCGTCATGAGAGGGCTCCTGGAAATACATTCCAGTGACTTGCCCCCTCACTTCAACCCCCCCGAGGCCCTATTGGCAAGGACAAGCACTTACCTCCCCCCCCCAAACTGCCGCCGCGACAAAAGCAACTTGGTCAAACGGACCCCTCCACCCCTCCTTCAGGAACTTCTGTCCTTGTTTTCAAAAAGTATTTCGAGTTTCACCCTGAAACAAGAGAGAAATGTTAACTATCTTGCCCAAAACATCTCGTCCCGAACCATTCATGCCCCGCTCGAAGAACAAGGTCCAAATTCTAAAATTCTTGGGATGGGTGGGAAACAATACCCACACAGAACATACAAATAATGAGAAGACACAATCTGGAGGTATAAAGGCTGTGGCTTTGTTTATTAATAAATAGCGATAGCCAGACTCGCAATGACCTTCTCCAACCCCTCCTGCAATTTGTTATTGAACATATCCGATCCGATATCCGATAAATGAACCCCGTCCTCTCAGAACCATCTGCTTATTCTGTGATTGAAATCGGTGTGATTGAAGACTCACCACCCACATTGTAGTACAATGTTCCCACCATCCTGTTCACTTTGATGTGCGCTTTGTCGACTCTGCCCGGGTTACTCACTGAGGCTCGATGGGGCGTTGCTAGCAACTGGGCAGGCCACCTCCCCCTGCGGGTGATACCTCAAGGTTTTGAGCGCGATTTTGGGACCTCTCCTCACGTGCCCGCTGTTACGCCGATGCTCGCCACAAACCGGGACGGGACCGCGGGGCTGAGGTGGGGTTATATAATCACCGACCTTAGTCCACGCAGACTGATCCGGAGTGCGCAGTTCGTAGTCGTACATCGCAGGGTCAGGATTGGAGAAGGCAGCATCGTCGTTAATGAAGCAGGAGTTCGGCAACAGGAAGTCAGGAGTTCCCCGCTTCAGCTTAGGAGCGTGAGCGCGGGGGTGGCTTCTGCGCGAGGAGTGGCCTCGGCCCATGACGCCGATCTCAGCAGGAGGAGACAGCAGGCTGGCCGAAGTTCACCGCAGGGCAGTGTCGGGAAGAACCAACGCTTCAGCGCAGAAGTCCAAGGCAGGCCACTGCAAGAGGATAGCAGCAGGCCGCAGGAAAGGAAGGGTATCCACTGCTAGGAGGGCATGCAGCAGGTACCAGTGCTGGCAACAACGCTTCAGCACAGACGTCCAGGGGAGGCCACTGCAAGGAGATAGCAGCAGGCCGCAGGAAAGGAAGGGTAGCCACTGCTAGGAGGGAATGCAGCAGGTACCAGTGCTGGCAACAACGCTTCAGCATGGACGTCCAGGAACAGGCCTCTGGATACTCAGGAACTTGGAAGGTAAGAACACTAGGAGAGAGGCCTGGGGTGGTTTGTGGCAGAGACAGTAACATAGAGGTAGGAATGGTTATGCTCGGCGCTGGTTCAGTGCCAATGCCTAGAATATAAAGGGCGGAGATCCAATCACAGGAGGAGGGTGTGTGAGTATTCCTCCAATGATGTAGCACAGGCCAGAAGCTTCAATGAGAGGCAACACATGTGCCTTTGATTGCCAGGGAAATCTTGCAACTGCATGATTCTGCAAGGCTATAGTCAAAGCCAGTAGTGGATTACTTACAGTACCCCCCCCTTCAGGTGAGACCTCCGGACGAACAGGAACCATCACAGATTTGGGGAACATGGAATTGTTCCTAAAACTCCTTAGGCGAGAGGTGGTGTTGAAAGCCCATAGTTTGTTGGGATTCTTTACAGTACCCCCACCACTGGGTGAGAAGCCTGGGTGGACAGGACCATTCATAGGTCTGGGAGACATTGAGTTGTTCCTGAAGTGTCTCCGGCGAAAATTAGGTCCACAATCCAGGTGTACATTGGCGAGTGCCATAAAAGATAGCGGTGGCACTGCAGTTCTTGGTACATGGACAATGGGACCTGAGGGCTCCGGAATGGGAACATCAGAAGGGCAGTAGCCAGGTGTCCGGTGCATAGTAATAGTCCAAGAGTATGGGACATAGGACACAGATTGTCAGACAAAATTGGCAGAGGGTTCTTCAGAGAAGGCAATGTCTTTAGTGAAATCAGCACGGAGGAAGTTGAGAAAGTCTTTACCTTCCAAGGAATTCCGGGTGATGGTTAGCGAGGGAATGGGGCGGGAGGGTTCACTACACACTATAGTAGCGGTACTTTTGATACAAAACAGGGTTGCTATCCCAGGCAATTTGCAAGAGTCTGTAGCAGTGTGTATGCAACCCTTAGTCATGGTACTGGCAGTTGAAGAAGGATCTGCTTCCTTTGGTTTGTGATCTTTAGAGAGAATCAACTCCGAAATTGTGGCCTTGGTGAAGGACATAATAAGCATGTCTATACCCATAATGGACCCATAGAGAATAGGGACGGACGCTTCAGGTAAAGCGACGAGGTCCAGTGAGATTATCTTCGTCTTAGAGAAAGGCCAAATGCCATCCAGAAAGGGCACTTTGGGCACCGCACAGAGACCTGCGAGTAAGGAGTCTGTTTGAAAGGTGAGAAAACAGATCTTATCCAAAAAAAAAGGCAGGCGGTTAAGCGGTGCATCAGCCTTAGGGAAAAAAGTCTTGGGGTTAAAGCTGGGTACCTCCAACACAGAGAAAGAAGACAGAGAACTAGAGCTTGGCTTCAGAGTGGAGGTCCCAGGTACCCAGGTTTCACATGATACTGTGGGAGAAGCAATGCAAATTGTTACTGTTTTAAACATAGGGTTTTTAACATCGGTAGCTCCAGGCACCTTCTTGAGAGGTAACCCTAGTTTTGGGACAGGACAGTCAATAGCAAGTACCCCAAGTATTGTGGAAGACACAGAGAAATATAAGTCCATCTTAAAGACGGAATCTTTTGAAAAAAGGGAAAGTTCCAAATGCGATAACCCTGAGTTTGTGGTAGTAGACATACAGTCAGTAGTGGATACCCCGAATACTGTGGGTGAATCAGCGTGAAACAGTATTATTACAGGAGTGGGCATCCCAGACTTAAAGTCATTTTTAATGATCCCGGAAGCTGTGGCATGATCCGTGAGAGAAACTGGAGTAGACTTTCCAATAGAAACAAGGGACATCTTGCTTGTAAGGAAATCAGAAAACATTGCGCTTGTTTCAGAATTAGGTCCCAGAGAATCCCTAGTGAGGGCATCAGACTCCATGGGAAACTTAGTGACAGGGTTTTTGGAACCAATTAAAGGAATTGCAGGTATCACAGAGTTAATAGGAGAAATACCTTGAAAAACAGAAATTTTAGTAAAGGTGATAGGCATCACAGAAAGGACAGACAGAAGTAAGCTAGGCAAGATTGCTTCTACAACAGAAGTTTTTGCAGCGGCAGAGCTTAACTCAGCGGCTGCTTGAGAACCTTTAACTACAGTGAGAAGGGACTGCAGGTTTACAAAATCAGGGATAAAGGGAGTTTTACATTTGAAAACTTGATCCTTTAAAAAGGGGAACCCTGACTGTAATTGTACTAAGTGAGCAACAGCAGATATGCTGATCTCAGAAGGGGTCACTTGGAAAGGGACATAATATGTACTGTTTGCTTTAAACCCTAGGATTTGAGAAAAGGAGACCACAGACAGTACAAGTGGGGCAACCACGACTGTGCTGGTCTCTGAAGTGGGTATTTGGGAAAGAGTGTCTGGGACATCAGAAACGACAACAGATTCCACGAAAAGGGGTCTATGCTCGGAAGCAGGGGTTTCAGCTCTCTGAGTGACAGACTGGGTCAGAGAAATACCTAGGAGTAGGGATTCTGCAAACAGGTTTAGAGAAACAAACGGCTCCAGAATACTCTTAACTGGAGCCAGTATTATTGTCGAAAGTTCAGGGGGCGTAGCCCTGAGAATTTTAGCCGAGTCAGAGGACATAAGGGGTTTATCCTCTGAAGCTAAGGAGGTGTCCTTGACTGACGAACTATAGGAATTTACCAAGGGATGTTCATAAGGCTGACCTGCAGGGGTTAAATTACTCTGTACCTGAGAATCAGAGAAATAGAAGCTAGTCTCCGAAAGTGGGGTCATAGGGGGTTCTGCTTCTTGCCCTAGGGACCTAACATTAGACTGCGGAATACTAGGGTTAGCAGTAGGAACCTCACAGAGCAGACTAACAGGGGTTAAAACAGAAAAAACCTCGGAAACAGAGCTTAGAATCTTTGGTTTAGAAAAAGAGGGCAAACAGGATTCATTCTCTGGTGCTAGGCAAGACACACTGACCTGGGGAATGCAGGGATTTACAATGGGGGACTCATAGGCCTGACTAGCAGGGGTTAAGACCGGAATAACCTTTGGGACAGAACCCAGGGAGGTTAACTCAGGATTGGGGAGCGTGGCAGCTTCTTCCTTAGTGGGCAACGACAGAGAGATGGTTTGACCATTCTTAGGAGAGGGAGATACCCCTACAGGTTTAGCAACAGGACTGGCAGCATAGAGAATCTGCCAAGCAGCAGCATAGCTGGCAAGGAGGGGATCCTGTTCTATTATGTAAATGTCTAGTGTTGAGGAAAGCACATGGAGTGTATCTTGAGACTGAGCCAACATGAGGAGGGCGCCCTGTTCTACTAGGTGAATGTCCAATGATAAGGCCAGGGCGTAGAGTGCCTCTTGGGCGTCGGCCAGTTCCATAGGGTACACGTTATCCCAGGTTATAGGGGAATCAGGAGAGCGAATACAAGCGGCCAGAGACTGTTTTAAGTTCTGGATGCAGTAAGCCTTAATAAAGAGATCACAACGGCATTGTCTTTGCAAAGGGGTTAAACCTTCATAGGTAAACAGTTCATCAATCAGGGGTAGTACTTCACACAAATACTGGCCTTCAGAGTGGGACTGGTACGCAGGCCGGGACATAACTTCAGTTGGTAAATTGCCATCCCCGCCACGGCGCGGTCCGGTTTTAAAGGGCCGAGCATACTGTTACGCCGATGCTCGCCACAAACCGGGACCGGACCACGGGGCTGAGGTGGGGTTATATAATCACCGACCTTAGTCCACGCAGACTGATCCGGAGTGCGCAGTTCATAGTCGTACATCGCAGGGTCAGGATTGGAGAAGGCAGCATCGTCGTTAATGAAGCAGGAGTTTGGCAACAGGAAGTCAGGAGTTCCCCGCTTCAGCTTAGGAGCGTGAGCGCGGGGGTGGCTTCTGCGCGAGGAGCGGCCTCGGCCCATGACGCCGATCTCAGCAGGAGGAGACAGCAGGCTGGCCGAAGTTCACCGCAGGGCAGTGTCGGGAAGAACCAACACTTCAGCGCAGAAGTCCAAGGCAGGCCACTGCAAGAGGATAGCAGCAGGCCGCAGGAAAGGAAGGGTAGCCACTGCTAGGAGGGAATGCAGCAGGTACCAGTGCTGGCAACAACGCTTCAGCACAGACGTTCAGGACAGGCCACTGCAGGGGGATAGCAGCAGGCCGCAGGAACAGAAAGGGTAGCCACTGCTAGGAGGGAATGCAGCAGGTACCAGTGCTGGCAACAACGCTTCAGCACAGACGTCCAGGGGAGGCCACTGCAAGGAGATAGCAGCAGGCCGCAGGAAAGGAAGGGTAGCCACTGCTAGGAGGGAATGCAGCAGGTACCAGTGCTGGCAACAACGCTTCAGCACGGACGTCCAGGAACAGGCCTCTGGATACTCAGGAACTTGGAAGGTAAGAACACTAGGAGAGAGGCCTGGGGTGGTTTGTGGCAGAGACAGTAACATAGAGGTAGGAGTGGTTATGCTCGGCGCTGGTTCAGTGCCAACGCCTAGAATATAAAGGGCGGAGATCCAATCACAGGAGGAGGGTGTGTGAGTATTCCTCCAATGATGTAGCACAGGCCAGAAGCTGCAATGAGAGGCAACACATGTGCCTTTGATTGCCAGGGAAAGCTTGCAAATGCATGATTCTGCAAGGCTATAGTCAAAGCCAGTAGTGGATTCCTTACACCCGCCAACCACTCTAAGCGGAAAATCCGGCCACAGCGGGAGGTTGGGAGCGGCCAGACAGCAACGAGAACGGTAGGGGTTGCCCCGCAACCCCCCTCTCACCTGCCCACACCACCCGAGCGGGCCAGCCCAGACAATGGATGCTGAGGATAGGGGGTGGATCAGGGGAGGCACCACTTCACTCACTGGAGACATACATTTCTGCTAGCACTCACCCAAGGCTAAGAGTAGGAAGGAGAGGACCCGAAAACCTCTGCCACCAGAAGCAAGTGACTGTCCTTGCTCCCGGCTGCTAGGCTAATTCTGCAAGCCCCTCCCCTGCACCACCCACAGCCGCTCCGGCAGTGAATCTGGACAAGGGAGGCCGCGCTACCTGGTCATGGCTTTTTGCCGCCTGTGCAGTCTAGGCAAGCTGCTTTACAAGCAGGCAATCATACGAACGGCTTAATATCCTTTTTCTTCTGGCCCCATATTATGTCACTGGAAACCACTAACATTTAGAATGATGAGAAGTTTGCATATTAACCCTTTCCGATTGTATCCTTTAGTGCTGATGACATTTTTTTTTCAGTACAGTATTTCCCACTAACAGTTTTCAATCCCCATTAATGTGTACATCTGCGTTGCCCCAAAGACAGACAGCCTGATGGGGCTCCCCAAGAACTGTTCCCTTCTGCACAGAACCAGCGTGCTATGGGTTAACATGTGCTTGTACTTTGTGGAACATCAACTCCACCCATTGGAATGTTAATGAACCAAGAGGACACAAATAACTTTTTGTTCACAGCTGCAATAGATTCAATGTCAACCACCCCAGTGTACATCTGCGTAGCCCCAAAGGCGGACAGCCTTTGGCACAGCCGAAGGGCAGCTAAAGGGTGTGAGCCGTTTGCTGCCATTTGCTGATGTTTGGTGAAAATTGCTCTATTTCAATATCTGAAACTCACGAGCCCTTTGTCCCCTGTACCCAATTTTCCAACTCTATCTGTCCATGAGATGTCTGTGAATTCACTGTATAACCCTGTCCTTTTAGTGTAACCATGTATTTTATATAACTCTGTTCCCAGGACATACTTGAAAACGAGAGGTAACTCTCAATGTATTACTTCCTGGTAAAACATTTTTTTAAATAAATAAAAATAAATTATAATATATGTGCAAACAAACCAAATAAATTATATATTTATTTTTTTGTAAGCTTTTGCATGTTGTATTACTACTACCTGTGGTTTACTGTTTTCTGGTCACATTTTTCATATTTTATTCTCCAAATGTTGAAAATAAGACAATTTTATAGGAAATGAATAAACTCAAGTTGTGTTATGTGAATGTCTTCAAATGTTTTACATCTTTTCTTGTATTTTACATTTTTCACATTTTTTCCCATTTTTATAAAAATTGCCATGGTTCCACATTTTTTTTAATGTTGCCAATTATACTAGAATTCTGCTAGAATGTTGCCTGAACTGTGCCACTTTTCAGCAGAATTTTACAAAAGGACAATGCAAAACGTTGTGAGCAGAGCTTGACGATTTCCACAAACATTTTTGCAAAATGAATATACTGTAGGAAAATGTTACCTGGTTTGCAAACATTTTGCACGTCTCTAATGTAAGGTCAATATAAACTTTTGTTTCTCTTCTATTTTACTTCATAAATGATATAAAAATATGTTTACTCTAATGTATTCTGCAAAAATACTGTATCTACAAACATTATTTGTCAATATTTTATTACCAGTACAAACTGCCTACAAATAGACATATGGAAAAAAATAATAAAATTCTCCCTAGCACTTGGTATGTTATTAAGATACTCCATAATAGGATACAATTACAAGGCACATCTTTTTGTTTTGTTTTTTTTTAAAATACAGATAGAACAATGAAAGCATGGGTTCCACGCTTTTGTAATGCAACAATGCCCTCCTCACCTGGGCAGAGTAGCGGATACCCCCGCACCATATCGTTGAAGGGGCTCCCGGCGACATCAGTGCCAGGGTGCTGCCATTTTGCGTGCGTTTGCGCATGCGCGGGAAGTCGTGCATGCTCAGTGTAGCCCCAGGAGTAACGGCGGCCATGTTGCGACTGGCGCAGAGTTCGCGCAGGCACGGTGCGTATGAGGAGTCGGGGCGGCCATTACCTGTAGTGCAGGGCCCCCTAGATGTTGCACATGTGCAGGAGAGTGGCGCGGCGGCCATTAGTCTAGCGCGGGCGCAGATCGAGAGAAGTAGGCGGCCATTAGAGAGGCGCCCATGCGGTCCTCATAGGGAAAAGCGCCAGAGTGGACTACAACTCCCAGCAGCCTCTGGGGACTGCCCTATGATCTCTGTCACATGCAGCCAGGCAGCCACTAAGGCTGACAGATTCTCATGCTGGAGAAAATACATTGTTGTGTGCAGACAGGAAGAGTTAGTTGGAGCTGGGAGAAGGGAGGGGGAGGTAGTGTGTAAGGAGCAAGTGGCTTCTTACACTAGGCCAGGTTACCCCCAGGCCCAGCTAGGCCCAACTCACCAGTAGATGTGTAGCTGCTGTGTAGGGAAGGCCCTAAGGTAGGGACTTTGCCCTTTTAGCAGTAGCTTAGCCAGTGAGACAGATGCTGCTGTGTGCTCTGACAAGGAGGTAGCAGTGTGACAAGTGTGTCTGTGATCAGACCTGCATCATTGAAGATAGGGACTGTGTGGTGATATTATCTGGATTGGGAGAGCACGCCATTGCTGCGGATTCAGCGTTGGACGTAGATGGGTTCTTTTCTATTGTTGCTGAACCGGGCGCAGGAGCCCCGGGCAGGTATTTCTACAAGTGTACCAACTGTAGCCTACATACCGGTTTCCTTACAGGCGCTGATCACGCCTAGTGGGTGGGTTACTGGACTATTGGGACACTTGGGTATAGGTGTAAGGGTATAGCCCAGTTAGGGGCAAGGTTATAGCTGCCAGCTAGTGGCAGAGGGTAACACGGCTGTGTTGCTATATGTGATTATTGATGTGATGTTATTGTTTTGCCCATATAGTAAACAGTTACATATATACTTCCTTGTATGTGTTTCCTATTTGTGGGTCCTGTGTCAGGGGTCATTCTATACACCTGGAATCCCTGCACAGGTGGAGGCGCTGTAAGCATACAATCCAGGATACACCCCAGGCTCCCAGTGGCGGAGGTTCAGGCCTCCTGTGAGCCTAACAGGTATTGCACCACACTGTTACATATGTAGATTTCCCCATATGGTCCCTATCTGCGATTGGGGGGGTGGGGGGTGGAGGAAAAAACCAATACATATATTCAAATAATTACAAAAACAGTGCAAACACAGGTTACTACATTTTCTGGATTATACCTGGATTATATTTGGATTTTAGCCTTGCCAATAGAAGAGAAACAAAAATGATGAAAAGAGCGATTTTGCCAAATGTTAGCTTCCCATTTGATATTTGTAGGAAGACTAAAATGCTACCAGTTTACAAATTGATGTAGATGTGAAAAATAAAAGTATACTGGTAGAACTATTAAAGAAACATACGGTATGCAATGTTGACACTTTTTGGTTTTAATGAGGTCATGAATTACTGCACGTTTCTTTTGATGAAATGTTTTATTAGTTATATTTTTTTGCATAACTTGTATGTATATGTATCTTTATTTATATGGCACCCACAATGTACTCAGCGCTTTACAAAACCAACAGTACAGTACAAAGAATTATAATACAACAAGTGCAACAAACAAATCAAGCAATAGGACAGGAAATCCCTGCCTGGAGAGTTTACAATCTAAGTGGTATGCTAGGAGATTTACAGAGACAGGAGTTCAGGGAATATTATATGTCTATACTGTATAAATTGAGGTTTCTTTGTGAAAGCACATACAGTATTCCTCCTAACCCGTAATATAGTGGGTGCGCACGCGCCTGTGCGAACACACATGCCGCACACTTTTTGTGTTTATGGGTCCATGCTGCTGTGAGCGACAGTCTTGGAAGGTACTGTGTGTTTGGGTGTGTGTGTGTGTCACTGGGGAACTGTGTGTGTGTATACGTGTGTATATATGTGTGTATATGTTTGTGTAGAGATTAAATTAATAATTAAAAATAGACATGTACTGTATGAATAAAAATTATTTTTATTGTGCAACGTTGATAAATATATATACACACATACACACACACACACACATACACACATACACACATACAGTATACACACATACATGCACACACATACATACATTACAGCGGCAGTAGCGGCGCGAATACATACTTTTCTGAATCTTCCCCCATGTCGGCAGGCTCCATGCTCACTGCCGTACGCGCACATGGCCCTTGCATACAATAGCTGGCTAACCACAGCCAACTATAAGTGCTGCGCGCACGACGCAGCGCGCACGCCCACTATATTACGGGCCTTAGAAGTGGTGCTGCTTGAAATGCTCTACGTATCAGGTTTTTAAGATGATGCAGCTTAATAATAAAAAGGTTTTTTTTAATTATCACATATATTAAATGTTTTCTAGCTTTTATGAAGATAGTTAATCCAATGTGTGTGTTATTGTTTGTGAATGTTAGGCTTACACCACCTAAAATCTTTCTGCGCAAATGAAAGAGAAAAACAATGACACGCAGTGCGTAAATCTCAATGCATTATGCATTATGTATTACAATGTGTGCAGTTAAAGAGGTAATCCAAGTGACACTTAAAAAATTCAATAATTTGTTTTAATATATGCAGCCTTGGCTTACCTTTATTAAAATCGAATTACCTAAAATGCCGACTGATTAGTTCCCCCATGATCGACCAGTGATGATCTTGCTTTCCTGGGTTCACTTAATGGCCGCCTTTCAGTTTCAATCAATCCTTCAGTCAGTGTAACTCAATAGCTACAATGTATCCTTGTAACATTTCCTATTGTTACAGTTTACAGCTCAAACTGCTGGGAACATTTGTAACAAATCACAAACAGGAAAATGTTGCAAAGATCTTGCTCTGCTGGGGATGTGGGCTAAACCTGCGATAGAACTCAAAGGATGCTTAGTATTTTAAAACATATAAAAATGGAATTAAGATTAAAATAATCATTTAAAATATGCAGTAAGTATTATCTAAATCTGCAGAATTGATTTACTAAAAAAACAAAAAAACATATGTAGAATATTGCTTAGATTGCTCTTAACTCCTCCTCAACCTGTACTACTGACACTACTCAAGTTACAAGCTAGGGTGGCCAGGGAAAATTGGAGCAACTTATTTTGATACATTGAAGCAGGATAAAATGCCCTAGTTTTGCTTCAAAATTGTCTAGATATACAGGTATAGACTCCGTCTCTAAATGACACCCTGTTTTACTACAATCCTTCCATTTGTTCTTGATATTCTTCTTTTTAAAAAGAATTACATTGTATTCCCATATTTCCTAAATGTGTATCATTTTCTATACTCTTGTATCGATTACAAAGTGGAAGGAAGATCCTAAGAACCCTCATGTTCTTCTCATGGAGTATAAATCTGCTCCCTGAACGCCCGGGGCTATTCTGCTCTATACTACATCTCTTCTGAAGATTATGAAGAATATTCTAGAGAAGAGTACTAGAATTTCTGAATAAACCAGGGATAGCGGAAAAATATGTTTTTTTTTTTAAAGACTCCTTTTCTCCTATGCAGGTCAAAGCGATGTGAATGATCATATTTTAAAAAGAAAAACTGCAGTGCAGTCAAGGCTGCAGTGACAGCAACAGACAAGGATTACATATATTCATTAATCAACACATCCTGTCATTTGGAATGCAAATAAAGGATAAAGCATTCAACAACAAAGTATCAAATATTATCTTTTCAAAGATACTTTACTGCATGCACCTAACTGAGAAAACAGATGGCCTAAATGTCCTGAAGCAGGTGATAGGGCCAAAGATCGAAACTGTCAAGATCTAATTAAAAGCAAAAACGAAGGCATTCTTTTCTTAATGAATTTCCTAGTTCATCCAGGTCTATAGATCTATTAGTTGTCAAAACAATTCAGTGTCAATTAGAGCAGCTGTTTAAGATTATGTTTTAATATTTCTCTTGGAAGAACGTATTGCAGTACTAATATTTGTGTCTTTATTGTAGCATCTTTGTAGTGGTCACATAGCTAATAAGGGAGATGGAGATTCTGGCTGTAAAGGAGATAAAACGTGTGAAAGTGTGTGGTCACAGATATTGGGTCTTTCATGTGGGAAACAAATTATTACAACCTTCAGAGCATTGATTTTCTTTCTATAATAAACACACACAGTTTAGCTTCACAAGCTTGGTTGCCACATCCTTGTATTTAAAAAAGAGTGATATTAAGCATTATCATATTGTGTAATATGAGAGAGAAAGGTTTTGATATGGTCATTGAGATGTCATGATATAAAACTTTAAAACATCCAATATCAAAACCGAGAATCAGATGGGATTTCCCAGGGCAAGGTTGCCACAGTCATAATAATTCAGAGCCCTACAAAAATGATTGATGTGAGATGCTTCCAGTATTTTCAGAATGAAACATGGCCTCTGACAGAGTTATTGCTGGCAACCTCATGCATAAGGAGAATGTTTTTCTAATGTGATTGTGAACCAATCACATTATTTGTTGTGTTGTCTGCAATGATGGTGCCAGCAACCATTGCTATTTCACAGAAAAGAATAATGCAGATAAACATCTCTGAACCAAGAGGAACTAACTCTATCATAGGAAGTGCAAGGTCATGCTCTGTGGTTCAAAATAGAAAAATAGCAAGGCTGGTACAATGTTTTTTTTAATATGATTAATTCCCATTTGTCTACAGAATTGAAAAAAAAAATGTAAATGGAATGAATACTTTGTCAGTGGATAAAATATTTTGCCGAACTGGAGTGTCAGTTAAAATGTTATGTTGCTATTTCAGTACTGTAGTTCTTGTTTATGTTCACTGTGGAATAACAGTGCCTAATGAAATGTACATATTTCAGGGTGAATTGGACCTCTTTTAAAAAATTATGATTTTGCTATGTTGATATTTTGAGATGTATTCAAAAATGGAATTATAAAAATACAGTATGATTACTGTTTTATATGATCATCAGACCTAATGAGGAAAAAATAATAGCTCCTTAAAACTTCACTGTAAAATATTGTTAGTCCAATGAAAAGGGATCACAATTGAAAGATGTGTTGATACTCTTCCTTATATATACCGTATATGTGGTTATTACACAAATGACTGAATGAGGAATGTGAATCGTCTGAGGTACAACCTAGAAACACAAGTTTTTTGTATAATCAACTCCTGTTTTTCTTGATAAAGGACGCTTGTCTGAAACGCGTAGAAGTGCTGTTCCCTTCTTTTTATGCCTTTCCAACAATAAATAATCATTTTGCTGAGACCTGATCCTCTGTTTGCTGTGCGCTGCACACACACACTTGTTTTGGACATCCCTGGAATTGGACACGGCTGCACGCTGAGGAGATATTCCTGGGACAACAGTGAGTACCTCATTACTTACCCATGGGTCATCCCAATTAGGAGGGGAGGGACACCATTTTTCTTAACCCCCACCTTCAGGGAGACATAGAGCCCCTGGCATGGGTCTAAGGGCCTCATGCAGTAAGCGTTGATAAGGGAATTATCACCATTTTATAGCCAAAATTGGGTTTGAGATTCAGTAAGCGCCGATAAGTGCTTGATTTCGCCAGGTTTCGGAGCCGATTATTTTGTTATGGCCAGTCGGCTGCCGATAAGCCTGTTTTCGCCACAGATCGCCACTTTTTTAAATCGGCTGGATTCAACAAAAAAAAACAGCTTATCGGGGCTGATCGGCACTACGAAATTGAGATGGTATGGCCGATTTCTCCCGCCAACTAAAGTTGGCAGTTTGGACGGGAGAACGATCGCTAAGGCTGCCGGAACGGCACTTAGAAAAAAAAAATCTTCTGTACATCAATGGAGTCAATGGAGCGGGGACGTATAACAGTATAGTACTGTTTACGTTTCATTGCTCACAATACAAACGTCATTTGCATTACAGTGTGGGGGGCATTCCCTGCATTGTGTCACGGCTGACGTGTATTATTTGCATAACATTATACTTTTACATGTTTGCAGCATTTGCGGGTCACATTACTCATCATGTGATGATGTGGCAAGGGAAAATACTATACTCAACTCTTAAAGAGAACCTCACATCATAGCACACATTTTACTGCATTGATCGACAATTGTTTACATGATGTTACACATGTCACACATGTCACACATACACCGTATATTCATGTTCCTTTACATTACACAATGCTTGTAATGTGTCACGCATCTTTAAACGTTCATGTACATCTAAATTCTCATGTTTACATCTACGTTTGGTCCTCCCTATTTTCATGACGTCACTTATTGGACGCTCAATCACATTGCATGTTTACATTGTAACCGTAGCATTACAAGCACTTCAACCTAACTTATACACACATGTACAGTAATTCAGCATTGGGACACCTTGTAAACTCATTCTATAGCAACTATCCTCCTTACAGAAATGCATGCATATGCACACGACTATTCATTGTTGGCAACATGTCACAATAACATGGCTAATTACACATGTTACACAAAACTTTTCCCACATCAATCTCAGCCTTTTTGTCTCATTACATGACTGACTCTTGCGTTCACAAGTTTTACATGCATTGCACATGCAACTATTTATTTGCAAGCAATGTTTCTACAAAGCATCACGTCACATCATTGGCAAATATCATCATTCCCTGCAGAATACACACAACAACTGCACACAGCTTGCCACACAAGTACTTTATTATGTTCATGTAAAACCTTGCATTTTACTATGTCACCTGACATCATTATACCTATTTAAAGGACGCCCATTACCTGCTCATTCACAGCTACTCATTTCAAAATGTTGAGATTGTTTAGGAGACGGAGGAACATTCTTTTCTATGACATGCTTGATGATGAAGACAATCATATAGGGCAAGGGAGGGACACACCGAGGGACAGTGACAGGGACAGTGACGCGGATACGACAGGGACAGGGAGAGGGACAGGCCGAGGGACAGGGAGAGGGACAGGAGATCAGAGGAGAAGACAGAGGAGACAAGTTGTGCCTCGTCCGCGTCTGTACAGGGAGAGAACCCTGTTAGATGGGATGAGTGAGGAGGAGATTGTAAGTCGCTATCGTTTGAGTTCAGCAGCAATCTTAGCTCTTTATCAGGAGAAAGGGGAGATTTAGATTTTTTCACAGCCAGAGGTCGTGCAGTCCCTGGGCTTGTTAAAATGCTGTGCTCATTACATTATCTTGCTTCCGCGTCATACCAGACAACTGTGGGCATAGTGGGCGGGGTCTCGCAATCTACATTCTCGCGGGCCTTGACCCAGTTTCTCTATGCACTCAATAGACGCGCTAGGAATTATATTCATTTTCCTACAGAGGCGACAGAGTGGCTGGAAGTCAGGACTGGCTTTTATAATATAGCAGGGATACCATGTGTGCTGGGTGCAATCGATTGCACACATGTTGCTTTGATTGCACCTAGTCAGAGTGAGCATGTGTACCGCAATCGGAAGCACTACCATTCACTCAATGTACAGGTGGTATGTGATGCGACGATGAGGATAATGCATGTGGTACCCAAATTCCCTGGTTCCAGTCACGATTCCTCTATCCTGAGGAACTCTTCAGTCTTCCATGCGTTCGAAGAGGGACATTTTGAATATGGTTGGCTGCTGGGTGAGTACACATTTACATGTTATAACACAAAACACATTTTTATTTAGGAATGTTGGCATTGTACCATTTGATCACTAATGTCAGCTTATGTGTGCTCCATTCATTATAGGTGACTCAGGATACGGAATTAGGCCGTGGCTCTTGACTCCGGTGCTAAACCCTCAAACTGAAGCAGAGGAGAGGTACAATGCAGCCCATATATCTACAAGATCTGTTATAGAGAGGACATTTGGCCTACTCAAGACCAGATTTAGGTGTCTGGACAGAACTGGTGGGGCTCTTCTATACAAGCCTCAAAAAGTCTCTGATATTATCCTTGCCTGTTGCATTTTGCACAATGTTGCACTCAGGCACAATGTACAATCAGACCTAGCTGAGCCTTTGGTAGACGAGCATCCCACCCATGTAGCTGCTGAAAATGAACAAACAGCCAGTGGTGGCCAGACACGCCAGAATCTCATCAATTCATTTTTTTCTTGTAAGTAAAAACAGATATGTTCCAAGTTCTACTTTTATACTTACATTATGTTATCTTAACAATAAATTTTTTTTATATAACCTTCTGTTAGGACACAGATGAATATGGGTTGCACACCTTTCTTTTCTCTGCTGTGTGCACAAAGGGATGTGGCACCGGTATGTTATTGTTGCACAGGTTATATAATCCCTCTTCAATTGTACTTTAGTTGTGTGTATGTGAATACAACTGGGGTAACAAAGCACTAATATTTTAGCATTGTGTTGTTCCTTATGCTAACACAATACACATATTATGCCCATACTCATTCATGCTTCTAGTATGCTTACATACAATGTTATTGGTGCAGTGTAACATGTACATCCATATGATGTGTACACCAGGCTCATTTACATTTTGAATGTCATTAAATATACATGGTGTTGCACATTTAACACCAAATACACACTTTGATGTGTTGTTTACGGTACTGAAGATGGCATGTCAATGTTTGCAATTTATATATTGTTCCTTTGCATTATAGGTATATTTGCAGTATGACTGATCATGGTATGTATATTTGCTGACATCTCTCATAAGATGTGGCTACCTCAATCTTCCTATAATTATTTGAACTAAAAACCCAACATATTGGTTTAAACACAAATGTTACATATATGTACTTTCTGTATCATGTATATGCATTTAGCTACTCTTGAGGTTTCATGTGCATTGTATTACAAAATGATTACTCACATTTCATCACATTTTATGTATGTTTCCTTATAATTTCCATTAATGTAATATAGAGGTGTTTGGAGAAAAGGGGATAACTGTACTTATTTGTTTACTTACGGGAGCACATTCATCACTAGCATAGACACACTTTTTAAGACAACTGTTTGTGTCTCTATCAATTGGTGTAGGATCCATGTATAACACCGACAAATGATAACACCAGCTTTATTATGGTAGCTTATATCATCATATTGACTATACTATGTATTTTTAAACGATTAATAAACACCGTAAACTATACTGCACCGACACACTTTATTCGAGCAAATACCCGGTATGTACCTGGCAGATACCTGGAATGCGCCACTCCTAACCTCTGACAAGCCCCGTTGCATTTGCCTTCCCAGCCTGGGTTCATGCCTGGCTGATGAGCGGCTGATCTGTTAAATGATAATGATTAGGATTTAATAGGCTGCAATGCTTCGCGTGTCTACCAGATGGCATAAATTCATGAATTGTAATGCAGTTTATATATATATACTGTGCAGTATTGCAGCCAGCGGGAATAAAATGCTTCAATCCCTGCTTGGAAAATAACTCAATGTACTCGGGCAGAAAACAGTCACAAACCTCAATACACCCGGGTATATCCGAATTCGTGGGACTAGCCAAGCTCGAATAAAGTGTGTCGCCAGTGTAGTTAGTTAGGTTAATGAAATATACACAGAAACGTACTTCATAACATGATGGTGATGTCATATTCAGAACATCATGCATTGGAGGGGACCATAACATCTGGCCAGTAACATTATTTGCTACAGTCCCAAACCATTTTATCTACATTCCCATGTAACAAGAGATTTTAAATATAAATGGCTACTTGGTTGTAAGTGTCCTTTACATTGGGAGAAGGAGTGGCTCAGTGAGTAAAGACACACACTGGCACTGATAGTTTGAAGCAGGGGAGTCAATTCCCGGTGTGGGCTCCTTGTGACCTTGGCCAAGTCACTTTATCTCCCTGTGCCTCATGCGGCAAAAAAACATTTGTACGTTCCACGGGCCAGGGACCTCAGGCTGAAACATGTGTCTGTAAATCGCTGCGTACAACTAGCAGCCCTATACATGAACATGCTCATATTATTATTATTATTATTGTTACATAGTTTCGACAGTCATACGTTCCATTACACAATAGAATACACAAATGTGTTAGCAGAGTGGGAATGGTTGTTATATAAAAAACACACCATGTCATAAAATGTTAGTAGTCATTAAAGAACACTCAAGAAAAATTCAAGAGGCACTATTTTGCAACATCATTATGTTAATTAAGTGCTTATGCAATATAGGCATAAGGGTATCACTTTTTTAATTGTTTGTTAATAAGCGCTGCAAGCAATATAAAATTAGTTCCATATGTAGTATAGTAGTCGGTGGCTCCTCCTCACAATCATCTCATATAAAGGTAGACTCTTCTGAAATCATACATTGATCCGATTGTATCTTCCCCGACATCTCTGAAATACAGCAAACACATGATGGTCAAAGATGGCACCTTACTATATATGTATCCGTGACAACGCGTTACACAGCTCTATATGATTGTGTACATACACACGTCACTCATTTATATGTTACAACTACAAGTGTACATCAGTATGTAATTTTTATTATCATTTGTAGCAGCCATAACTATGTATATGAAGTGAACGTTGCCTGTATACTGAAAAATGTGCGCGCACATCTTAGTGTGCGCACGCACTTCACGCTTGGCTCCACTAACTGTTAGCGCATGCGCAAAACAAAGCGAACGTTGTGCGTTCAATACATGTAGAAAATACCAGTAAACATCACATCTTTATTTCAAATACAATGAAGATGAAACTAAAATCATTCTAAACGAGTACATCTGTATTCTTTTAAACCAGACGTGTTTGGACAGAAAGGACGGCCGATAACACAATGCGCAAATGCAATACGTGTGACGTCATGTTAAGCCAGCGTGAAACGCACGCTAACACTCCTCCCACTCAATTAACATTCGGCTAACGCCCAGGGTACGCCTACAAACACTGAGCCGCACGCATCACACACTGCAGTTACCGTTACTATAACAAAACATGACAGCCAATAGGCTTTGAGGCGCGCACGTCGCTTGGGGGCGGGACTTACATCCGTAATCCTTTTTAAGGACGCCTTGGCCCATGACAAGGGTCCCACGTCATACGTGGTGGACCCGGTTTTCAATGTTGTAGATGTTGCATGATAACAAAACAGGTATGTGTTAGAGTTATGGAAAAATGTTGCTAATATGTTTAAAGGGATAGGAAAGTACGTATATGTATACCGTCAGCAATGTGTACTACTCTTTCAGGTTCTACTATATTGTATTAGGAAACAATTTGTTTGTGATCGCTACATGTTATGCAGTCTGCAATGTTACGCTGTATCCACGCATTGAAAGGGAAAATGGTGGTTACAAAAAAAAAAAAAATTTAAACGCAGAGTCAACGCATAACGATTGTTATATTTACCATTCTTCTAGAATTAACTCTTCGCCTGGCTGCAACTGGTCGCTCCAGAAATGCAAGGCATTTTCATCCACGCTTGACCCAACCGCTGAATCCAGTATGACACATATCTCCTCCAGGATGCGCTCATAGGAATCGCCACTGCTTTCTTCAAATAATTGGTCGGGAGGTAGGTTCATTTCTTCGGGTTCCCATTCCAATGCATTTTCAGCTGAAAGGCTTGGTACATAATCATAGTACTTTTGTTCTTGTACAATGTGGGTTTCAGGAATGGAGGCTGCAGATATTGCAGCACGTATCGATTCAAACGGATCAGTAGTAGCGGATACATTGCTATTGCCATTAGGAATAAATATGCCTTTCACGACAATATAAGTGCCGTCTTTCAGGAGAAATTGTTTTTCCGGGGCAATCTTCCAGAAACCATAGGTGTGTTGTAGCTTATCCTGGTCACGTTCAAAAAAGTCATTACTTGATAAAGTGAATCTTATTGAGGAATTAAAATTCCGTGCATGCTTACGGTCTTGGTAATAAGGATATTTTGCTCGAATGAAATCATCGATTTGGCGTGTGCTTGCTTTCTGTCCGCGACTGTTCAAGATGGCTTCACAGATCATGTACTTATACCCTAAAAGGGGATTAATATTGTTAACGAATTCATCAGCCATGTCTGAGTAGCACAAAAGCTGTGTGCAGGTCTGTGTTATTTGCTCATCAAAATGAATGTGCTGAATGGCTAACAAACTCCTGTTTTTCCTTGTCAAGGTCAACAAAACTAACTACTTTGACTCCTTATTTCAAACGCCAATTGGATTTGTTTGTCTAATTGGGTTAACAGTTGTGGTTTGTGATATGGGACTGTGGGAGAAACATTTCTCCTTCTTTTATCTCGTTTGTGAAAAACATCCCTAGAATTTGAATGCGTTCACATAGTGTTTTTTTGAAAACTAACAAAGACCACTGTGTGAAAATATTTCTTAGCCAGGCATATCAGTACAAACACACACCTGCAAAAAGAAATGTTTTTTCCCCGCTTACATTTCTGTGTGTATGTGAAAGTCTGGTTAACTCCCTGTCTGCATGAGTTTAAATACGTGTGTATATATATATATCTAAATATATCTCTCTTATAAAAATATATATATTTATATATTATATTTTATTTATTTTAATATTGCAGGAGTACACACAACATTGATGGCAGTAAGTATACCTTGTATGAAACCTATTTAAATGGTGAGAAACATGATTGAATGAAGTAATAAACATTTGTTTAAGCACAATACTGTTAGAGTCTCATACTTAGGATATTTCTCAAACATTATGCCTGTATTATTAAAATAGTGTGCTTTCACAAGGAAGCATGAAGTGTATTAGTTTGTAAAATACATGTATACCAGTTTATATAGTACTATATATATATATATATATATATATATATATATATATATATATATATATACACACACACACACACACACACACACACACACACACACACACACACACACACACACTCAGTGTGTGTGTATATATATTTTTATACATTCTGAGATGTTATTGAAACAAGAACACACAAATGATTAAAGGACAAAATTAGAATGCCCAAGCAAGGCAAAGGTAAGTAATAATTTACACATAATCCTGCTGTACACGTACAAGAAAGATGTTTGCAGTTACTTAGGTGTTTTTATAAATGCATGTGACTAATATGCATATGCAATTCTTACATCAATTAACACACCCAAATGCAATGTTTTGCTGCAAAGTCAATGGCAGCTTCTCTAAACTTTGCAACTGGTTCCAGGTGGACCATTACTGAACAGACGATTAATACATAAATATTTATAACACTATTCATTAATTGAGTGTTAACATTTCCAAAACTTCACGTGTACAAGAACATACTTGAAAGTTTGGAAACAACACAGTCTTCAGCATACATACAATAGTAATTAGATAATGTGAAGTCAACAAAACAAGGCCAAAGACATATTTTCTGAATTATAACATTTATTTTTTTTGTTCCTTTTGCGAGCGCGTAACAGGCCTGCTTGTTGTCTCTTGAATTTTCCTTTTTCTTTTGCCACCAACTTTAGGCACAGCAGAGCCACTTTGAGTGGCCTCTGGCACTTCACGGGCAGGGCTTGTGGGCAGTGACTCACCTACAGGGCTTTTGGGCAGTGACTGTTCACCTACGGGGCTTGTGGCCAGTGACTCACCTACAGGGCTTGTGGCCAGTGATTCACCTACAGGGCTTTTGGGCAGTGATTCACCTACAGGGCTTTTGGCCAGTGATTCACCTACAGGGCTTTTGGGCAGTGATTCACCTACAGGGCTTTTGGGTAGTGACTGTGAGCAAGTTGGTAGACACTGCACAAGTGATGGTTGGTCTGTTTCATGTGTGTCTTTTGTTGTTTTTGACCAAAAACTGGTCAGTAGTAACTGCTTGTATTTTGTTTTTGTGGGCTCCTTTGTAGGTGTCAGCTGCTGATTTTGTACAGATGGCAGTGGTAGTATGTCGTCAGGAACCTGCACAGCAATGTCTGCTACTTGACCGGTAACATTTGGGCCTGGTGAATGAATATCAGATGAATGTGGTGAAAACTGACCTGCATGAACAGATCCTGGCTGTGAGGTGTTGAATTGTGGTACATTAGTCATTCTCCAGTAATTAGCTTGTGTTTGCTGAACAACTAATGCTTCGAATGAGGTGTTGATTTTTTGCAACTGTTTCGGCACTTCAATGAAGACTCTGTGGAGATGTGCCAATTGTGAAACTGTTTCTTCCTGCAGTGCAATCATCCTTTCCAGCACTGTCATGAAGTCAGAATGGCGACGATTTTCTGCTTCCACAATTTTTCCCTCAGAAGCTACAATTGCATCGTATGTCGTATTTGCTGGACGATTTGCCGGTAAAACAGTTTCAATTGGAACGTCTTCATGGTCACTTGCTTCTATTTGTGTGTGTATGGCGGTGGCGTCATCATCATCATCATCATCATCATAATCCTCTTCATCATGTTCTACAAATAAATGTACAAATTATTAAATGTCATGTTAATCTCTGCTGTGTTACTATGTAATTGTACTGTGTCATAAGTAACAACTAACATGTTTCCATACGTTTTATAACCTCACATTAAAAACTACCTTGACTTAAGAATAATGTTTGGACTCAGTATGAAATATGAGTGAATGAAAACTTGCTGTAAACTCAAAACTCCTACATGATAGTTAACATCACTAACACAATACAAGTTGCCTTACACTTCATTTTCACTGACACTAAGTAATCCTATTTAAAGAAGATGTGCAAAACAAATAATGAACATGACAACATAACATATAGAAGAGCACATATTATATGGCCACCAACTGATACACTCACCTTCTAGGTGTGTTGAGCTGGCTGACCCAGGTGAAGACACTTGTTCAGTCTCAGGTGACACATGTCCTTCAGGGGCAACTATATATAACAATAACATAAGTTTTACATTTACATGTGTAAATATTGAACAAACAGTTATTGTATGTTCTGTATTTATGAGTATCTAACAGCATCATTTCCTTAACCCAAAATGTGTGTGTGAAAGTGAACATAAATAGTTGTAATAACAATGTACATGCCTGTGTACTTAGAAGTTTTGAGTTCCCTAACATACAACATACTATGGTTCTGCAGTAATGCGTGAGGAAAAATACATTAAATTTGTACATAAAAATCATATGTTGTGTAGTGATATCAGTATCATAATGTACATAACTATCATGAGATGACCATTCACAATGGTTATCATGAAGGTGGTCATATTGCAAAAAGTGTTGTTTTTGGTAGAGGATATGTGTGGTACATTAATATAAGATGTGGCACACATGAATGTGGCTGTGACTAAACAAGACAAGACATGCAGTGTGTGATAATGTGTCTTTGATAGTAGTTCAACTATAGATATGAGTGAACTAATGTGTGACGTACGGTTTGATAAGTAATGAGTTGTTGGGGCATTTAGTAGCTAAAGTGAAGCTTTCAAATGAGTGTGATTAACTTCAGTTGTGCTAGTGAGGTTGTAAGAACGGTTTTCCCTTCCCCAAAAAGCCTAATGAGCCACACCTTTCAATTACTTGAAACAGGTGAAAATGGTGTGAACTAAGTTGCCCCTAAAATGAGGCTGTAATTAGTGTGTGTGCTGAACCCCACCCCCTCTGTTGAAGTGTATGCTGTGATGAGATATTAATTGCAGCTGCTTTAACACAATGGTAGATGAGCTAAATAGTCGTGTGCAGTTTTGAAGTTATGAAAACAATGACATAAAATATGATACGTGTGCCTCATTATGCTGTCTGTATATGACTTAAAGCAAAAATGGACCTTTTCATAAACAACTATAGATGTGTTAGTGCAAGTGATGTTTGTAGGCCGTTGCATGCAATATATTTGATGCATGCTTAAAATAGGCAGTAATGTCATGTTTGTCGGAGTAAAATAAATAAATACACAATAATATTCTACATATTTCTGTTCTGTACCTGTAGCTAGTAATAATTTCTGATTAACATGTGTTACACATGTGTACTACCCTGTTGTTCCCCATCTTCGCCCACCATCAATTGCTTCCACTGCAGCAATGCATTTTGGGAATTCACATGTAAATGAGCACGCAATGGCACGTGCTATATTAGTTACTGCTTTTAGTAGGACTACAACATATATGTCTATTTAGATATATATATATATACAGAATCAGACATATACATATATAGATGCAGGTATGCTTATATTGTGAAGACAGTATAAAAAGCAGTGTAACTATGCAAAATAACTGTAAGCAACGACACGCCTAGTACAGTAATATTTCTCACCTGGTGGAAATTGTGAGGGGTAAATTCCTATATCACGGTCACCAGGTAAGCCTTCCACGACGACGGGAAGTAATTTTGCCCGAAGCAGCTCCTCCAATGGACTTAATATGAGACGTTGTGGTGTGGGCCCACCTCCAGTGCCAGTAGCATGCACGCGTTGGTGTTGTATTTTCTTTTTCAATTTGGACCTAATATCATCAAATCTCTTGTGACAATTCCGCTTGTCCCTCACATGATTCCCACACGCATTGACACCAATGACTATTGTGTCCCACATTTCTTTTCTGCTTGCTGAACTTGTCCGCCCTTGAAAAACATATCAAATATATGAGGTAAATGAATAATAATATAAGCACCAGTTTCCTACACTGCTAGCTGTTCCAAGAGATAGCAAACATGCTGTTTTATGTGTAATATGTGAAGCACATGAGCATTCACTACTAAACCTATACATGTAAGCAAGGTTGCATTCATATTGTATGCAGTTATGGCAAATTGACCGCCTGTGTTTAGTTGTCCTTGTAAGGCATGCTAAAAAGCTGTGTTTCCAGACTAATTAACATAGAAAGATATTGTGAAGCCATATTTGCATATGAACAAAACTCAGATGACCTAGGATCACATGTATTTGAATAATAAATGTAAATGTACACTTACCTAGTAAATGTCCATATATACTGTCATAGTGCTCCAGAATGCCAGTGACAAGAGCTGTATTTTCCTGGTCATTGAAGCGAGGATTACGTGGCTTCTCCACACGTTTCTTCCGAGCAGGTTTAGGGTCAGAGCTTGGCTGGTGCTGACTGGACTCTCCTTCTTCCAATGGAAGAGCCTCCAAAAGCTGCCCACCAGCAAGCACGCCACCACCATCCACCCCATCAGCAACTGCGCCACCAGCAGCACTCCCAGCACCAGCACTCCCACTCCTAGCACCAGCACTCACACTCCTAGCACCAGCACTCACACTCCTAGCACCAGCACTCACACTCCTAGCACCAGCACTCACACTCCTAGCACCAGCACTCCCAGCACCAGCACTCCCACTCCCAGCAACAGCACTCCCACTCCCAGCACCAGCACTCCCACTCCCAGCAACAGCACTCCCACTCCCAGCAACAGCACTCCCACTCCCAGCAACAGCACTCCCACTCCCAGCAACAGCACTCCCACTCCCAGCAACACCACTCGCAGCACCAGCACTCCCACTCCCTGCAACACCACTCTCACTCTCAGCAACATCACTCCCCTGAACAGTACGTTCACTCCGACGCGTACTCCCACGAGTAGCACTCCCACTCCCACCAGCATCACTCTTCCCACGCTTTGCGGGCATACTTCCAGCACTCACAAAAAACAGACAAGAAATGTACAGCCAATCACACGAAACACTTCCACATATAAAACAAGACAAAGATGTAAACAAAACAACAATGGACAAAGCTCACCCAATACACAACAAGTCTCTCAGTCAATATGCAAATCTTCAAACAGCCAGCTCTGTGCGTCTCTCTCTCTCTCACTCCCAACAACACAGAGAATGATTAGCAGTACACGTTGCCTTTAAATATGGCGCGCAATCCAAAACATGCTTGTTTCGCCTGATTCAGCAAGATTTGTGATTGGGCAACCTAACAGCACCCCGCCACGCACGCCGATACACCTGTGTGTGATCGGCTAATCATCGTGAGAGTGGGCGGATTTGTTTTCGGGTTGATTTTGAATGTATTCGGCACTTACTGCATACGGAGAGGAAAAAACGCCAATAACATGACTAATCGGTAAGATTGCCGATTTCACATAATCGACGCTTACTGCATGAGGCCCTAAGACTGTGACTGAACCACTGTTCTATTACTTATAGTTCCCAGTGCTAGTTCTCCTTTCATTATTGAATATTGCTATGGAGACAGGACCAAGCACTTGAGAACTACCCATTCCACATATTCAACTCCTGTTTTCGACTGTACTTTATTACAAGAAATGGGCCCTTCTTTCATATATGACACATCTTTATAAGTATCTCTGCTTATCGTCCAATAATTACATATTTTTCCTCCTCAAATCATAATGCATAGGCATACACACAGGAATCAACCTGATTAGTGACATCAAAATGTAAATGTTTGTGTGAATAGCAAACAAACCTTCTAAAGGACTCGTATAAGGGCAGTTGCTCCTAAGGCACAAAGAGAAGTGGAGTATACTCCACCTCTTGATTATGTTTACTGCTCCAAGGGAATGGTGCACACTATTTCCCCATAGAAAACTTCGAAAACTAGCTTGATATTCCCTATACCTCATAATGGGCCTCTGGCATGGTGGCGATTGTGATGTCATATGGGCAGAAAAAGGCTAAGTAACTAAAAAGGGGTACTAATATTATGGCATTCATAAACCTTTTTCAACTTTTCACTTTGTGTATGGGGTTGGAATGATACATTGTTTTCATTTTCATTAGATATCATCAAATCTTCTCTTCAATAGTTTGCTATGATAATCCTCTACTTATTTGCACTTTATTAGAAGGATGTGGCATATTGCTTGAATGTCAGTCAGATATGATTTTTCTAAGAAAAATATTCTCTATTGGGAGTTGAAATGCAGGCATAGGGGATTGTTTTCATTATTATTTTTAGAAGTCTATTAAACTTTCCAATATGTATTGACTACATATATTTTTAATACAATCCTGAGTGGCTTTTTCTCTAGTGAGTACAGTTTTTTCCTTTTTGCTCAAAAAGAAATATACCTTTGTGCCTTAACATGCCCATATAAATAAAGGTTGGCGGGCTTGAATCATGTTTTGATGAAAAGATGCAACCAAATGATTCTTTTGTTACACAGACATGTAAAAATGTCACTAGTATATTTTCGCCCAATTGGTAAGAGTGCAGGAATTGTTCTATGTTTTCCATAAAGATATATCTGCCTGCAATGTTATATCATATGTTTAAAAGCAATTATTATCCAAAAATGTATTAATGTGGTATATTGGTAATATAAACTCCAATGATTTTATTGTACCAAATTAAAGTACATTTCTTTAATGTCACTTCTGACATAATAATTTATCTAAATTCTTTTTAGCAAGTAAATACAGTGGGGCCGAATAACTAAGCTACGTTAACTAGCGCTAAAATGTGTTATATCGCTCGGCCGCAAAAGGCTGAAGCCATAAGCGCTATTCACTAAGGCTGCTCGGCGCGTTTACGGACGGCCTTAGCCAAAAGGGCCATAGCGCACGATCACCTTTTTCCCCCCTGTTATTGTGCTAAAAGTTATTTAGCATGATAACTATTATAAACAAAGCAGCCTGTAAGAACTGCATGGAGACGCTGCGTCTCAATGCACGGTTCTTACAGGCGATCGTGCTGGCCAAATATGATTTTTAATAGTAGTATACATGAGCAGGGGGTCCTCTGAGATGAACCGCATTGGTTTCAGGTCCGAGGACCCCCTACTTCAGGAGATATAGGCCCCGTTATGGGGTGCCGGTATCCCCTGCAGAATTTCAATGTCCCGGTCACGTGACGCGGGAGCTTTAAAGTGCAGGGGAAACCGGCACCCCATAAAGGGGCCTGTAACTCCTGAAGTAGGGGGTCCTCGGACCTGAAACCAATGGGGTTCAGCTCAGGAGACCATCCGCACATCTACACTAGTATTAAAAAATAGATAACAATAAATAATAATTCATTACCATAGCGGCTATCCGCTATGGTAATGAAGCTGCATTAATGTACATTTTAATAATAGTGTGTGGGAGCAGGGAGTCCCCTGCTAACACACAATATTAATAAAAATATATTAAAGCAGCTTCATTACCTTAGCGGCTATCCGCTAAGGCAATGAAGGGGTTGAGGCATAATAGCATGTTTATTGGGGACAATTGCCCCCAATAAACATAGAAATTTACCACACACATCCCCCCCGCCCCCTAACACATACACTACATTAATATGCAAAATTACTATTACCCACATATGGATAATAATGCTTTTGCCTATTAAATATACATTAATACAATAAATACATTAAATACATGTTGTACTCACCCTTGTCCGGCACCCACGATGAAGGCCAGCCGCATCTTCCTCCTCATGCATACACTGGGGTGCTGAAAAATATACAAAATAAGAACAAGTGCCAAACTAATGTCCCCTAACCCCTTAATGACATTAGCGGTTATTAACCGCTACAGTCATTAAGGGGTTAAGCCAACCTGACCCGATACCCACTTATTTGTACTGTGGCTTCATCATGTATATATATATATATATTATAATATATATATATATATATATATATATTACTGTATGTGCATGATTAACCAATATACAAATAAATACTGTACATGGCCAAATACAAATCTCTCCCAATATCAAACATCACCAAGCTCAATCAATATCTAATAAATCAAAATACAAACACTGAATTTGACAATGTGTACACGATACAAATAATATTTGCATCATATATACTATGTCAAACAATGCTCCAAATCAAAGACACTAATCCAAACAAGATACAGATACAATCATTAAAGAAAAACAAAGCATCAACACAATTAATTTACCATCAATTAATCCAATCACCAATCAATTACAATCCAATTCAATTACACACTTCAAATCCTACATTCAAACCATTGTGTAAATTAATCTATGACAAAGTAACCATCAAACAACATCTATATGCCAAAAATAAGCCAATAAAATAATCTATAGAAACCAGTCTTTAACTAAACATTTGCAAACATTAAATGTACATTAGGAACACATTTGTACACAAAGCAGCAAATTACCATTCAATAAAACATCCAAACAAGGCAAGCCAACACGTTTTTATTATACCTGTATGTATGTCCATCTATAGTTTACAGACATAAATACAGGTGCAATAAAAGAGCATTAAAAACAATTTAATCACATTAAAAATGAACATACAATACAACTACTGAGTTATCCTGTACGTATGTATACCCATAGTGACATACATACATACATTCAGGACAAATAAATGGACATTAAAAAACATGGACGTCAGGGAAAAAAGTCCAAAAAGCCTGTAAAATAAAATTAAAATACATTTTCTTTTTTTACTTGACCAGTGGAGGGTGTGACAGTCCAAATACAGTCCTTGGGATGCTGAATAGTGATGATTTCAACTCAGCAGTGTATATGTGGAAAAAGAAAAGAAAAAGATAATGGTGCAGTAAATCAACACAGGGGGGGGGGGGGGGGGGGGGAAATGCACAGATAATTTACAGATAATGACAAACAAGACATACAAACATGAAACAATAGCACGGCCTAAATATTAATAAAAAGCAATTTATTTGTGTGGAAAGTGCATGAACCGCATCCGGAGGGGTAAAATTACAACCCTACTCACAGAATGCTGGAAGGGTACAGGCAATGATCTGGTGCGTGCAGCTGGGCTCTCAAGATGGCGACCGGAGCACTTGGGCTGGCGTCTACACGTGACTGGAATGCCAGGCTGGTGACTCAGATGACGGGACCTCTGGGCGGACGTGACGTCACCTCCGTTGTAATTTCTCCACCGGCTCACAGGTCTCCAGTCCTCCAGTCCTCCTCAGCAGCCGCAATATCGCCGCACCGGTTTTAAAACACTTTTCAGAGACTGCAGATTTCTCCTTAGGAACTGCAGACTTCTTCCAAACAGTGAAACACTCTAAAAACTTGGAACTTCCCAACGCGTTTCGTACGCATGCGCGTACTTTTTCAAGGGATGTGGATGTGACATCCCTTGAAAAAGTACGCGCATGCGTACGAAACGCGTTGGGAAGTTCCAAGTTTTTAGAGTGTTTCACTGTTTGGAAGAAGTCTGCAGTTCCTAAGGAGAAATCTGCAGTCTCTGAAAAGTGTTTTAAAACCGGTGCGGCGATATTGCGGCTGCTGAGGAGGACTGGAGGACTGGAGACCTGTGAGCCGGTGGAGAAATTACAACGGAGGTGACGTCACGTCCGCCCAGAGGTCCCGTCATCTGAGTCACCAGCCTGGCATTCCAGTCACGTGTAGACGCCAGCCCAAGTGCTCCGGTCGCCATCTTGAGAGCCCAGCTGCACGCACCAGATCATTGCCTGTACCCTTCCAGCATTCTGTGAGTAGGGTTGTAATTTTACCCCTCCGGATGCGGTTCATGCACTTTCCACACAAATAAATTGCTTTTTATTAATATTTAGGCCGTGCTATTGTTTCATGTTTGTATGTCTTGTTTGTCATTATCTGTAAATTATCTGTGCATTTCCCCCCCCCCCCCCTGTGTTGATTTACTGCACCATTATCTTTTTCTTTTCTTTTTCCACATATACACTGCTGAGTTGAAATCATCACTATTCAGCATCCCAAGGACTGTATTTGGACTGTCACACCCTCCACTGGTCTGGTATTTACCCCCCTTTGGCGCCGGTTTAACCTTTTTTCTCATTTTGCTTCCCTGACTGGTTGTACTACCAGTCATCCACCTGGCTGCCTGAACATTTATTTAATTTCAATCAATATCATTAGCGCTGTTTTGCACCTTACCTTTTTTCTGTCTTTTTTTACTTACCATTAGATGAACCAGTCACAGCAATCAAGGGGAACCGGAACCACTGGAGCAGCTAATCCAACAACAAGAACCAGGTAACCATAAAATAAAAAATCCATTACAATCCACAAGTGTCTTTATCTACTTTTTTCTATTTGTAATCCATCGTGGGGTCTTCTCCGTCTTCTTCTGGGGTCTTCTTTCTTCTTCCGGGGTCTTCTTATCTTCATCCGCCACGCCCTGGTCTTCTTTCTTCATAGGATCTCTTTCCTCCTCGGCGTCAAGCCTGAAAATGAGACGACATAGGCTTTTAAGGGCCTATGACGTCACATTTTTCGTCAAATGGTTCTCACGGCCCTGATTGGGCCTTGAAAACCAGTTGTTTTGGCCGACAAAAAAAAAATGATGACGTCATTTAAAGGCAATGAAAGCACAGCCAATCAGAAATGGCTGTGCTTCAATTGCCTTTAAGATGACGTCATGAACTGAAAGATGGCCGACCTCACATGGTACGGTAGCCAATCAGAGCTTGGGAACTCCATCCCAACTCTGATTGGCTCAAGTAGATTATTTGTATATTGTTTAATCATGCATATACAGTATATATATATATATATATATATATATATATATATATATATATATATATATACAGTGTTCGACAAACCTATACATTTGCTCGCCCCGGGCGAGTGGATTTAACCCCCGGGCGAGTAAATATTGGCCCAAGCAGCACACATTTGGTACTAGGTGGCGAGTAGATTTTTTTGTGTTGCGAGTAGATTTTTTGGTGATTTGTCAACCACTGTATATATATATATATATATATATATATATATATATATATATATATATATATTTTTTTTTTTAATATATATATATTTTAATATATATATATTATATCCAGTTAAAATCAACCCCACACTGATGAGACCCATCAAGGTCGAAACAGCTGTCTGTGGGTGGTTTTCTGGGTATGCACCTTAACCCTGGCTGTGCTCAAAGCTGTGACCATGCAGCAAGCTTAAGCCTATAGGGAACCATGTTAAAAATGGTTTTTGAGGCAAAAAGTGACACTGTGTGCTCATTTGCATGTCATTTCCCAGAATCCCTTGCTGCAGTGGAAGTGCTGTATGCTGGGTGATAATGGGGAAAGGTGGGGTTGCAGACCTGCCTAAGACATGCAGATGAGCATACAGTTGTATTTGCATATTATAATATATATATATATATATATATATATATATATATATATATATATAAATATATATATATATATACATGATTAAGCCACTGTAAAAATAAATGGGTGAAGGGTGGGTATCGGGTCAAGGTGGCTTAACCCCTTAATGACTGTAGCGTGTAACCGCTAAGGTCATTAAGGGGTTAGGGGACATTAGTTTGGCACTTGTTCTTATTTTGTATATTTTTCAGCACCCCAGTGTATGGATGAGGAGGAAGATGTGGCTGGCCTTCATCGTGGGTGCCGGACAAGGGTGAGTACAACATGTATTTAATGTATTTATTGTATTAATGTATATTTAATGGGCAAAAGCATTATTATCCATATGAGGGTAATAGTAATTTTGCACATTAATGTACTGTATGTGTTAGGGGGCGTGGGTAATTTTTTACAGTCTTGTTTAATTTTTGGAGGCACACCATTGGTACCGCAGGCCCGCGGGGACTCCCGGACGCCCCAGGACAGCCGCGGGAATCCCCGGATGCTTCCGGCCGGCCGCGAACACCCCCAGACACCCCCGCGGGGACCCCCGGACACCCCCGCGGGCCTGTTGTATGGATGGTGTGCCAGCAAAAAGGTAAACAATTAAAATTTTTCTAAGTCCAGCTTCTTTTTCTGGCACGTTTGTTTGGCGCATTTTTTAAGGCCGATTCACTTAGCGCTGCTTAGTGAATCGGTAGTACTGGCAAAAATCAGCGCAATAGGCTGATCGTGCCCATTTTGCGCCGAGGGCAAAAAAATACCTTTTAAGACCAATAAAGCGCCGTTATCACTGCTAAGTGAATCGCAATGCAGCTTTATCGGGCTTAAAGGGTACTTTGCGCTTCTACAGCCACTTAACGGAGCTTAGTGAATCGGCCCCTGTATGTGTTAAGAAATAACAGAAATTAAACCACGGCATGATACCTTGCAAGTATGCTATTGTTAAAAGGCAGATTACTGGTTTGAATTTCTCCCTGATGGAAGCAAACTCAGGCATGTAAACTAATTCGTAAACAAATTCTCTTGATGCCAGAGGCAAGAACTTTATTTAATCCAGTATTCATGATTGCAAACTGACAAACTCTCACCACAAAGACACCCAACCTCTTTATGTAAACATCTTAAACTCGTATTCAAAATGTACATAAACTGCAGTCAACACTGGAAATGTAGTTTTTTTCTGAGTTTGCTGCTTAAACATTACCACTTCCTGGAGCAATTTATTGTATAACATAATTTAGCTACGTATATTTTTCAGTTCTCATTACTAGATATGGGTGAATCTGCCCAAATCCATTTCCTGGATTTTCTGTAATTTTCAATCCAAAATCCGTTTTGTGATATAAAATTTGCAAACAGTTTTGGTCGCTTTTAATCCGAGCAGATTCATCAGAAACCGTCATTGGATACAAACCGTGGATGGATTTGTAGAATGGATTCAGCAATCCGTTGCCGTATTCATAAGAATCCACCAACAGATTGCTGAATCTGCGGATTGGATTCTACAAATCCATCCACGGGTTGCTTAATCCACGGAATTTATTGTTAATAATAATAAAAAAAAATCTCAAAAGACAAATCACCCTTTCTGAGATTGACCCGCTGAAATCCACGGACCAAAGAAACCAGCTAATCCACTGCAGATCCAAATTCACCAAAACAATTTGACCACCTCTACTTTTCATACTTTAAAAATATATGTAGTAGTTAACTTATACAGGAGTGCCCCACTAATACAGCGAGTTCTGTTCTGAGGACCCGCCGTAAAGCAAAAATCGCCGGAAAGTGGAACCGCCGATTTTCGTTAGGTGCGCACACGCAGAATGGCAATGCGCTGTTTTGCGCATGCGCGACAGAAGGAAACCCCTCCATTCTGCGCATGCATGACCCCGGCCCGTTCTGCGCATGCGTGACCCAATTAAAAAATTATGAAAAACAATTACTATAATTGATGTTATATATCCAGTAAAGCTTTATTTCAAGAGAAACACCTATGTCTTAAGAAGATGCCACACATTTGTAAAATGATGAAGAAAACGAAGCATGTGAAAAAGAAACTAAATAGCAATAAGTCAGATGGCCTATTATTTATTCCCCTATGGGGGCATTAAACCTCAATAAACACTGTTGCTCCCTAGGAAGATGTTTAATGACATAACAATATGTAGCAGTGCTGCTTCCTATACATCTGGAAGAGGGGAAATATACTTACAAGAACACATTGAATAAAAGGATTATCCCTATTTCAGAGACATTTGATCAGCAGGATGCTGTTTCCTAAACATTCTGGCTATGCTACAGTACTTTAACTAAAGAGAGAGATTTTTTTTTAAATAATACAAAGTGTACATTATGGTATAGTGCTACATAGTAAATCCAAATTACTTCTTAACAGCCTTGCTTAGGCATTTTACCATTAGTGATATTACACTTTGTATTTCAAAGCTGCTACTTTTATATCAGGTTTGTTTATATAAGCTACTCTTGAAAAATAAAATGAACTTCCAGGTCTTAGCACAGTGATGTAAACTTAAAAATGAAAAGGGTGGAAAGGGGATTTAAACTAAATCCCTTTAAAACATTAGCAGAGCTAATAGTAACCTATTATCCTCATGAGCTTTTAACTTTTTTATTTTTAATATCCACTGGGCTGCAAAAGCAAATTCTTTTCCAAATATTTGGTGTAACTCGAGTTTTACCAATATCCTTTCTTCTTGCTGCCTTCAAGAAGATTTTCTGTAATTGTACCCTAAGGAGAACTCATTTCTTACCAAGCACAAAACCAGGTGTTTAAAAGCCTTTATTAAGCACAATCAGCAATTAGCTTGTGGACATGTATTCTGTTTGATTCATATTCTTTACAAATAATATGATTTGTACCAGTTAACACATTTGTTCTTAAGATTCTACTAGAAGAAATAACAAACACAGTGCATATGCTGAATCAGCATGTAATGATTGAATGCTAAGCAGTATGGCTATGGTTATAGGCTATATATAAGATATTATAACTATAAATTAATGGGGTGGTGGGGGGGGGGGGAACAGCAGCACTATGCAACCTGAAGGTAGCCGACAAAAATATATTGTGTTTTAATTCATTCTGATTTTTATTACATTCAGACTAGTTTATTATAAAGATTAATGAGGACTATGTGTAAAGGGAAGCACTTTACATCTTTGCCACATAACATTGGTTCTTTCTCCCTGGACAATCCAAGCACTTTTATTTTTTACACAGGATTGAAGCAGTGGGTTTCCGAGCTGACCCATTAATTTTACCTCCAGGGAACCTTGCTTGAAGATACTTCAATACTTACCGCTGGAGGGGATGACGGTATCTCTCTGCTTTTTCAAAAGCTCCACATCACGTGGGCCAGTAGGCAGTCACACTGGATGACGTTACGGCTTACTATTGGCCTGTAGTGTGTGGGAGATTTGAAAAGTGGCCATAATGTAAGGCCTTTGACAATGTCCCCCAAGCCCACCCCCAATTGCCCCCCATGCCCACCCAATTTTTGAAATTCTATTTAATCATACCCTTTTCTAAGCCCGTCTTGGTTGCTGGCAACTACCACACCCTTAAGCCCCTCTACATGACCTGACTGATATCACCCAGTTTATTGGCTCCATTTCCTCTCTGAATGAGAAGAGTGAGCTGTTAGTTATTGGGGATTTTAACTACAATTGGCTCGACCCTAAAAATAACAAAATTCAGATACAACTCATGTCACTTAACTTAATGCAACTCATTTACCTATCCACACAGACAAACCTGAAATATCACAACCATTCCTTGCTAGACTGGTATCTCTCCTCAAATCCCATCAGAATCCAATCCTCAGGCATCCTTCCTGACATTTTCAGTGACCATGCAATAGTGTACTGTGTAAGGAAAATTAAACCACCCCAATCAAGCCCTAAAGTTCTCCTCACTAGAACATTTAGAAACTTTAAGCCACAACAGTTTCTGGCTGACCTTACCAAGTGCCCTTGAAACAGAATCAACTTAATTCCCAACCCTTATTCTGCGTTCGACTATTTCCAATCTGAGTTTTTAAATCTCTGTGATACCCATGCTCAACTACACATAATAAGAGTACAGGGGCAAACCTTCCGTGGTCTACAACTGACCTTATAGCACTCTATCATTTCAGTGATGCCTTGTGGAAAAGCTACAAAGTAACTGGCACTACCAAGGATCTTAATAACTACAGATGCCTGCGTAATATGTGCACAAGGCAAACAAGACATGCAAAAGCACAGTATTACTCTGACAATCTTCACCAGAATACACCAAACCCAGCTAAATTCTGGAAGGTTATCAAAAATATATTCCAGCCTTCTAGCCATCAACCAAGTAATATCACTAAGGAGGATATTACTCTTACTCTGATATTACACTGACATTACAAATGCATTCAATGATTACTTTGTGGGGTGTGCTAATAAGGCAACCCAAACCACAAACATGAACCTCATTCTGAGAGTACCCTAAAGCCCCACCCTCTCCCAACACACAATTTTCAATTTGTCCTAGTATCCGAAGAGGAAACCAATCACTCTTCTCCCAATACTATCCAAAGTCATGGAAAAAAGTGTTCACTCCCAATTAAGCGATTACTAAACCAAGACAAATTTACCTAGCCAATTCCAATCTGGCTTTCACCCCTACCCTGCTAAAAGTTTACAATGAAATCCAGTGTGGATGGAACTGGGACAACTCACGGGTGAAAAATTCCTAGATTGTGCAAAGGCTTTTGATACTGTTGATCATGTAATCTTGCTTAACAAACTCCAGTGCTCTGGAATAGGGAAGGGTGCTTTAAACTGATTTCATTCCTACCTATCAGGTACTGTAGATCCCAACATGCATCTATTTCAGGCTCTAACTCCAACCCCTTGGATATCACCTGTGGTGTCCTGCAAGGCTCTGTTCTGGGACCCTACTCTTCTCAGTGTTCAGCAATGATCTTCCTACAGCTTGTAAGGGAGCTTCAATACACATGTATGCAGATGAAACAATCATATATGCACACAGCCCTAGCCTCGCCGACCTTGAACACATACTTCAATCTGACTTTTTGAGACTTGAAAATTAGATTTCCCAAAACAATCTGTTTTTAAACACTGACAAGACTGTAACAATGGTATTTGGGACCAAGGCTACATTTCTAAAGCTTCCAATGACTGAGCTCCAGATCAGAACAAACGCTAAAACCACCCTAACTCCGGTTACTAGTTTTAAATACCTGGGCATATGGTTTGACGTCCATTTGACTCAACATTCGGGATGCACATTGATACCCTGACATACAAAACCTATGCCAAACTAGGTGTACTTTATAGGAACAAATCCTCCCTAAGTCTGCTGGTCGGAAAGCGTATCAAAGCCCTCTCCTTGATAAAGGCAATCTTTTTGCCGAAACGTTGGACCTTTGGTGGCACAATAAACTGCACCTTTAATAAGACCGTGTGCCTGCTTCCATTCCTTTGCGGAAAGCGTATCAAACAGCAGATGCTAATGCAGTTATCGACTATGGGGACATAGTATGTGGCTCAGCACCCCAAACCCACCTTAGCAAAATTGACATCCTCTACAATTCAATATGCTATTTTGTTCTCCAATGCAACTACAACACACATCACAGTGAAATGCTCAAAGAACTAGATTGGTGATCACTTGAGTCTAGGCGCAAAGTTCATCTTTCCTGTCTTATCTTCAAATACTTTCTGGGCAAGCTACCCATCTATCTGAACAAGCTCCTCACCCCTACCGCATGCAGCACTTATCATCTGAGAGCTGACTCCAAAAGACTGTTAATGGTCCCAAGGTTCAGCAAAGTATCCAGCCACTCCTCCTTCTCTTACCGTGCACCCCAAAACTGGAATAATCTCATGGAGACTCTCACAGCCGCCACCAGCCTAAGTTCTTTCAGAACTAAAGCTGGTCTGACTCTGTCACATATGCCTATAATATATATTATCTCTAACTTTGCATGAAATGTCTTGTACATAATGTATACCCTGTTCACTTATGTTACTATGTATTTGCAACCATGTATTATTTATCATCTGAACTCTCTGTTCAGGACATACTTGAAAATGAGAGGTAACTCTCAATGTATTACTTCCTGGTAAAACATGGAAAATGTAAATAAATAAATAAAATATTCCACGTAGACGATTGATAAACAAATTGCCGTTTTTGGGTTTGGATTCTATGGTGGTTTAATGGAAAAGATATTACACTGGCGACACACTTTATTCGAGCTCGGCTAGTCCCACGAATTCGGGTATACCCGGGTGTAGTGAGGTTTGTGACTGTTTTCTGCCCGAGTGCATTGAGGTATTTTCCAGGCAGGGATTGAAGCATTTTATTCCCGCTGGCTGCAATACTGCACAATATATATATATATACTGCATTACAATTCATGAATTTATGCCATCTGGTAGACACGCGAAGCATTGCAGCCTATTAAATCCTAATCATTATCATTTAACAGATCAGCCGCCCGTCAGCCAGGCATGAACCCAGGCTGGGAAGGCAAACGCAACGGGGCTTGTCAGAGGTGAGGAGCGGCGCATTCCAGGTATCTGCCAGGTACATACTGGGTATTTGCTCTAATAAAGTGTGTCGGTGCAGTAGTTGAAGAATAAGCGAAAGAAAATCACCTATATTCTTTAAACCTAACCACTTTTTAGCAAGGTGAGTATGAACAGATGGCGGCCTCCCTAGCCATAGGCGGGGGGGGGCTTCATGACCAGGGGGGTCTGGCCTTCCCCTCGCTGGCCCGCCCCCACACCTCCCTCCCCAGCACAGGGGAGGAGTCCCCAGAAGGCCTATTTAAGGCCAGGCTGGCGGGCAGCACGTCCTCTTTTGCTGCCTGCCAGACGATTTTCCCCGCTTCTTCCCCTGGGGGTGGGGGCTACCTGCTCCCGCAGCGTTGTGCGGGCGGGTGCCTCCTCCATCCTACCCTCTGATCCCTGCAGTGGATGCCCGGCGGGGAGGGGCAGAAGGGTGCTGGTTGCGGGGAGGGGGTGTCCGGCCGAGGCATGCGGCCCGCGTGGAAATTCGCCGCGTGTGGCCCATGCGGGCAGCGGAAGGGGGTCGGGCGGCTGCTCGCAGCCCGCTCGGGAGGGCAGAGGCGCGGCCTCATGCCTTCCCATGTGGTGTGCACGCGGCTGGCGGGCAGGTTTCCCCGCTTCGCGGGCGTGGCTGCGTGGTAGGCGGTGTTCAGACCCCTTCCCCCAACCCTCACAGATGCCTCAGGGCTGTCGGCGCGGTGGGTCTGGTGGCCGCTCAGGGGGCTGAGGCACGGCCTCCTGCGGGCTCGGGCGGGGAAAGAGGGTGATGTGGGGGCAGCTTCCCTTCCTCCCCTTCACCCCCCTCCCCCTTCATCATTGTTATGAGCCAAGCTGTTGGTCTGGGTTCAATAGACTCTTAAGCCTGTCAGGTTTTAGATAAGTAAATGTTACTGCGGTTATAATGAGTAAGGGAATTGCATGGCGCTGCAGGGGCAATGGGGACAGAGGTACGGTTATAGTTGTGCCACATGTTGATGGCGAATCGGTTTGAACGGGGCGATCTTGTCTACCTCTGTCCAGCTAGGTGACATACTCTTTAAATTTGGTTTAGCAGCAATTTGCACTGCATTTCCATTGAATAGTTCTTCAGGAGTTCTGTTAATGTCACCGTTTTGTTATTTAAGCTGTCTAATAGTGGATGCGGTTTTGATAGTTGATTCGGGTATTGGGTTAATGTTCTGGTTAAGCGGTTTTCGTTTGATGGAGGTGTGGTGCTGCCTTGAGAGCAAGGTTTAAACAGCACAGTTGGTGTGAGGTGCTGGTGACTCACAGGACGGTATACACACCTCAAGACACTTTGAGTCAATCAGAGGTATTACCTCATTCCATGATATGGTGAAAGGTGACCCCCACCTACGTTATGGTCCCTTGGCCAGGTATGGTGGCAGGGGAGGCCGGATTAAGGGTGCGCTTGAATGTTCTTGCTAGTGCAGGCCCGAGCAGAGGTGTGATTTTCAAGCGCGGAACATGACAGCGCTCTGTTGATGGTTGCATGGCTTATTTCAGCGGTGTTCTTTGTTTTCCCCTCTTGGATTTATGGCGGCTCTGGTGGTCAGCATAGTTGATCTAGCTTGGCGAGCCATTTAGACAGTCTCAGCAAGCACACATCGCAGCGTAGTTAAAGTTGAGGTCCGGGGCACGCGCAGTTCAGTGGGTATTTGCCGCGCGAGGCGATAACTTAACGAGGCGATAACTTAACGAGGCGATAACTTAACGAGGCGATACCTTAACGAGGCGTGCTTGGACCGGCGGCTGCGTGCATTGTTTCAAGCACACCAGCGCATGGTGGCAGACAAGGCCGTGGTGGCTTCTCCACAGGTCACGCGCTGGGCAGGAGTCAGGCGCCAGGGTCGCTCCCCGGGGTAAGGGGGCGTTGCAGCACAGAGTGCGGCAGTGCAATGCGTGAGGCAGGAGTTAGGAGCGCGGGCAGGGCAGCGGCCTTCGTCCAAAGGCCGCAAGGCAGGGCGTGACGGTGGGTATGTTGGCCCCAGCAGTGATGGGGATGCTTACGGCCACTGTGATGCAGGACAAGGCGGTTCGGCGCAGAGGTCGGGCCCCAGCGGCGAGGGGGAGGCCTCCTGCCACTGACGCGGGACAGGGTGTCATGGCACGCCAACGGCCGCCCGCTGCTGGCGCGGGCAGTGTCACTGTAAGGAGATCGCCTGCAGAATCGGCAGGGTCGAGATGACCAGAACGGCCACCCGCAACCGCGGGCGGCGCCACTGCTTTACTCGATGGACGTAGCAGCAGCTGAAAGCCCCAGATGCCAAGGATGGGTAAGGAACCTACGGCGGTAAAGAGGGGGCGAGCGCGTTTAGGAATAGGGTTGGCGGGCAACACCAGGGCCTGCACTGGCTCTACACTAACGACATAGGGGACGGCAGGGAAGGCAATTTTCATGGCAGCGTTAATAGGCATGCTGAAAGCTTGGAGCCTCAGGCGTTAGTCTCCTTCGGCGCAGGGACGACAACAGGAGCAGGGAAGCCATTCGCAGCGTTAATTGCGGCAGCATGGGGGGCATATCGGTGGGGGACGACGGTGGCAACAGATCCCGTTCCGGCAGCCTCCAGCCTGACCCTGGTGTCTCTTAACCACGGCCCGGGGTAACTGGCACCGTGGATCCCATCCCAGTACCAACAGCCATCAGCCTGACCCCGGTGTCTTTCAATTCTACGGCCAGGGTCATGGGCGCGGTAGCTGACCCACCCGGCAGCATCACGCGCTGCACAGACGGTGGGGCAGCCCCTGCGGGCGGTGGATGGGGACACGCCGTGGAAGGTATGGCGTATCATGTAATAGTATGGAGTCGCGCTTAGGGCGGCATCGAGGAGATAGGGCAAAGCGTCACGGTTTGCAGGGTTCGACACAGAGCAAGCAAGGGAAGAGGCATGGCCCAGTCCACCGCCAGGGTCGCTTCCCCAGGGGTCGCTGAGGGTGGGTAAGAAGCCTGCAGCAGTAAAAAAGGCCGGCTGTGAGACAGGATAAGCGCGCTTGCAGGTTGGTTAGCTTCACAGGGGGAATGGGCAGCTTGCAATGCGCAGCGGGCAAGGATCAAGCAGGGGGAGAAATCCCAGATAGCGCTGGGCAGAGGCGTCCTGCGGCTCCGGAGGCGGTGCAGGTCCGGGACCGGATGATGGATAGCGCAGCGGAAAAAGCGATTTTCAGGGCATCTCTAAGAAGCATGGCAAGTTGTGTAACTGCTGCTCCAGGCGCAATTGGCATCCCCAGGTGGAATGGTAATGACAGACCGGGCTGGTAGAGGAGCATGGTTCCCGCTGGTAGGCATACCAGATGGGATAGACTTATTTAAGTTTGCGGGAGGGCTTTGAGGGGGTTCTGGCAGGGTTGGCGGTACGGGCCTAGTTTAAGGGGAGTTAAATAGGCCCGTCGGTGGTGGCTCTTGGGGGGTAGGTGCTTGTTCTTGCGAGACTGGGAGCTGGGCCGTTTGAGCCCGGGGGGAGTACGAGTGGGCAAGGTCAGTTATCCATGACTTCGAGAGCCCGCTCGCGTAGGGGACACGAGGTCAGCGGTTCGAGGGCCGGCTGACCATCCCCTCCCCCTCCTGTCAAAGGAGCACTCTGACAGGGAGTGCATTTACCCCATTATTTTTTCGGTATAAATAAATAGCCGCGGCCATTTTACCTCCAGCTCCCGTTTCCTGTCTTTATTTGTACGTTGCATGTGGGTACAAGGCGGGGGGAGAGGGGAACCGCCTGGACCCTCCCTGGTCAGGTGATAAGGAAACAAATAGAATATAGGGCCTCATGCAGTAAGCGTTGATAAGGGAATTATCACCATTTTATAGCCAAAATTGGGTTTGAGATTCAGTAAGCGCCGATAAGTGCTTGATTTCGCCAGGTTTCGGAGCCGATTATTTTGTTATGGCCAGTCGGCTGCCGATAAGCCTGTTTTCGCCACTGATCGCCACTTTTTTAAATCGGCTGGATTCAACAACAAAAAAACAGCTTATCGGGCCTGATCGGCACTACGAAATTGAGATGTTATGGCCAATTTCTCCCGCCAACTAAAGTTGGCAGTTTGGAGGGGAGAACGATCGCTAAGGCTGCCGCAACGGCACTTAGAAAAAAAAAACTTCTGTACATCAATGGAGTCAATGGAGCGGGGACGTATAACAGTATAGTACTGTTTACGTTTCATTGCTCACAATACAAACGTCATTTGCATTACAGTGTGGGGGCATTCCCTGCATTGTGTCACAGCTGACGTGTATTATTTGCATAACATTATACTTTTACATGTTTGCAGCATTTGCGGGTCACATTACTCATCATGTGATGATGTGCCAAGGGAAAATACTATACTCAACTCTTAAAGGAGAACCTCACATCATATCACACATTTTATTGAACTGAGCGACAATTATTTACATGATGTTACACATGTCACACATGTCACACATACACAGTATATTCATGTTCCTTTACATTACACAATGCTTGTAATGTGACACGCATCTTTAAACGTTCATGTACATCTAAATTCTCATGTTTACATCTAGTTTTGGGTCCTCCCTATTTTCATGACGTCACTTATTGGACGCTCAATCACATTGCATGTTTACATTGTAACCGTAGCATTACAAGCACTTCAACCTAACTTATACACACATGTACAGTAATTCAGCATTGGGACACCTTGTTAACTCATTCTATACCAACAATCCTCCTTACAGAAATGCATGCATATGCACACGACTATTCATTGTTGTCAACATGTCACAATAACATGCCTAATTACACATGTTACACAAAACTTTTCCCACGTCAATCTCAGCCTTTTTGTCAAATTACATGACTGACTGTTGCGTTCACAAGTGTTACATGCATTGCACATGCAACTATTTATTTGCAAGCAATGTTTCTACAAAGGTTCACGTCACATCATTGCCAAATATCATCATTCCCTGCAGAATACACACAACAAATACTTATAACAAGAATTGCACACAGCTTGCCACAGAAGTACTTTATTATGTTAATGTAACACCTTGCATTTTACTATGTCACCTGACATCATCACATACCTATTTAAAGGACGCCCATTACCTGATCATTCACAGCTACTCATTTCAAAATGTTGAGATTGTTTAGGAGACGGAGGAACATTCTTTTCTCTGACATGCTTGATGATGAAGACAATCATATAGGGCAAGGGAGGGACACACCGAGGGACAGTGACAGGGACAGTCACGCGGATACGACAGAGACAGGGAGAGGGACAGGAGATCAGAGGAGAAGACAGAGGAGACAAGTTGTGCCTCGTCCGCGTCTGTACAGGGAGAGAACCCTGTTAGATGGGATGAGTGAGGAGGAGATTGTAAGTCGCTATCGTTTGAGTTCAGCAGCAATCTTAGCTCTTTATCAGGAGAAAGGGGAGATTTAGATTTTTTCACAGCCAGAGGTCGTGCAGTCCCTGGGCTTGTTAAAATGCTGTGCTCATTACATTATCTTGCTTCCGCGTCATACCAGACAACTGTGGGCATAGTGGGCGGGGTCTCGCAATCTACATTCTCGCGGGCCTTGACCCAGTTTCTCTATGCACTCAATAGACGCGCTAGGAATTATATTCATTTTCCTACAGAGGCGACAGAGTGGCTGGAAGTCAGGACTGGCTTTTATAATATAGCAGGGATACCATGTGTGCTGGGTGCAATCGATTGCACACATGTTGCTTTGATTGCACCTAGTCAGAGTGAGCATGTGTACCGCAATCGGAAGCACTACCATTCACTCAATGTACAGGTGGTATGTGATGCGACGATGAGGATAATGCATGTGGTACCCAAATTCCCTGGTTCCAGTCACGATTCCTCTATCCTGAGGAACTCTTCAGTCTTCCATGCGTTCGAAGAGGGACATTTTGAACATGGTTGGCTGCTGGGTGAGTACACATTTACATGTTCTAACACAAAACACATTTTTATTTAGGAATGTTGGCATTGTACAATTTGATCACTAATGTCAGCTTATGTGTGCTCCATTCATTATAGGTGACTCAGGATACGGAATTAGGCCGTGGCTCTTGACTCCGGTGCTAAACCCTCAAACTGAAGCAGAGGAGAGGTACAATGCAGCCCATATCTCTACAAGATCTGTTATAGAGAGGACATTTGGCCTACTCAAGACCAGATTTAGGTGTCTGGACAGAACTGGTGGGGCTCTTCTATACAAGCCTCAAAAAGTGTCTGATATTATCCTTGCCTGTTGCATTTTGCACAATGTTGCACTGAGGCACAATGTACAGTCAGACCTAGCTGAGCCTGTGGTAGACGAGCATCCCACCCATGTAGCTGCTGAAAATGAACAAACAGCCAGTGGTGGCCAGACACGCCAGAATCTCATCAATTCATTTTTTTCTTGTAAGTACAAACATATATGTTCCAAGTTCTACTTTTATACTTACATTATGTTATCTTAACAATAATGTTTTTTTATATACCCTTCTGGTAGGACACAGATGAATATGGGTTGCACACCTTTCTTCTCTCTGCTGTGTGCACAAAGGGATGTGGCACCGGTATGTTATTGTTGCACAGGTTATATAATCCCTCTTCAATTTTACTTTAGTTGTGTGTATGTGAATACAACTGGGGTAACAAAGCACTAATATTTTAGCATTGTGTTGTTCCTTATGCTAACACAATACACATATTATGCCCATACTCATTCATGCTTCTAGTATGCTTACATACAATGTTATTGGTGCAGTGTAACATGTACATCCATATGATGTGTACACCAGCCTGATTTACATTTTGAATGTCATGAAATATACATGGTGTTGCACATTTAACACCAAATACACACTTTGCTGTGTTGTTTACGGTACTGAAGATGGCATGTCAATGTTTGCAATTTATATATTGTTCCTTTGCATTATAGGTATATCTCCAGTATGACTGATCATGGTATGTATATTTGCTGACATCTCTCATAAGATGTGCCTACATCAATCTTCCTATAATTATTTGAAGTCAAAACCCAACATATTGGTTTAAACACAAATGTTACATATATGTACTTTCTGTATCATGTATATGCATTTAGCTACTCTTGAGCTTTCATGTGCATTGTATTAGAAAATGATTACTCCCATTTCATCACATTTTATGTATGTTTCCTTATAAATTCCATTCATGTAATATAGAGGTGTTTGGAGACAAGGGGATAACTGTAGTTATTTCTTTACTTACGGGAGATCATTCATCACGGATGAAATTGACTGATCATAAAACTCCATGCATGAATGCCTGCAATCACAACAATGCGTACTACATCTTATATTTAGCAATGTTGGTGTTTTGTAATGCTAGGAATTAATAGTCAACATTAATTTAAATTTGTGACATGTGTATGTATAAGTCACACGTGTGTGGATGTGTCCTACATGTACCAAGTGTTAAACTGTTAACAGAGAAGACAAATTTGTCACTAATGTTACTGTCATTTAGCATTTCTAATTTACCAATATGACAATGTTGGTAATATTTTTGCAATATAAATCACGTCACTTCATCATTATCATGATGATAATTATCAAGTATTGTCACAATTGTAACGTCAATCACGTGCACATTAGCATAGACACACTTTGTAAGACAACTGTTTGTGTCTGTATCAATTTGTGTAGGATCCATGTATAACACCGACAAATGATAACACCAGCTTTATTATGGTAGCTTATATCATCATATTGACTATACTATGAATTTTTAGAACGTTTAATAAACACAGTAAACTATAGTTAGTTAGGTTAATGAAATATACACAGAAACGTACTTCATTACATGATGTTGATGTCATAATCAGAACATCATGCATTGTAGGGGACCACAACATCTGGCCAATAACATTATTTGCTACAGTCCCAAACCATTTTATCAACATACCCATGTAACAAGAGATTTTTAACAAGAAATGGCTAGTTGGTTGTAAGTGTCCTTTACATTGGGAGAAGGAGTGGCTCAGTGACTAAAGACACACACTGGCACTGAGATTTTGAAGCAGGGGAGTCTGGTTCAATTCCCGGTGTCGGCTCCTTGTGACCTTGGGCAAGTCACTTTATCTCCCTGTGCCTCAGGCGGCAAAAAATACATTGTAAGTTCCACGGGCCAGGGACCTCAGCCTGAAAAATGTGTCTGTAAAGCGCTGTGTACAACTAGCAGCGCTATACATGAACATGCTCATATTATAATTATTATTATTATTATTATTATTATTGTTACATAGTTTCGACAGTCATACGTTCCATTACACAATATAATTCACAAATGTGTTAGCAGAGTGGGAATGGTTGTTATATATAAAACACACCATGCCATAAAATGATAGTAGTCATTAAAGAACACTCAATAAAAATTCATGAGGCACTATTTTGCAACATCATTATGTTAATTAAGTGCTTATGCAATATAGGCATAAGGGTATCACATTTTTAATTGTTTGTTAATAAGCGCTGCAAGCAATATAAAATTAGTTCCATATGTAGTATAGTAGTCGGTGGCTCCTCCTCACAATCATCTCATATAAAGGTAGACTCTTCTGAAATCATACATTGATCCGATTGTATCTTCCCCGACATCTCTGAAATACAGCAAACACATGATGGTCAAATATGGCACCTTACTATATATGTATCCGTGACAACGCATTACACAGCTCTATATGATTGTGTACATACACACGTCACTCACTTATATGTTAGAAGTACAAGTGTACATCAGTATGTAATGTTTCTTTAAATTTGTAGCAGGCATAACTATGTATATGATGTGAACGTTGCCTGTATACTGAAAAATGTGCGCGCACATCTTAGTGTGCGCACGCACTTCACGCTTGGCTGCACTAACTGTTAGCGCATGCGCAAAACAAAGCGTACGTTGTGCGTTCAATACATCTTGAAAATACCATTAAACATAAAATCTTTATTTCAAATACAATGAATACGAAACTACATTCGTTCTAAACGAGTACATCTGTATTCTTTTTAAACAGACGTGTTTGGACAGAAAGGACGGCCGATAACACAATGCGCAAATGCAATACGTGTGACGTCATGTTAAACCAGCGTGAAACGCACGCTAACACTCCTCCCACTCAATTAACATTCAGCTAACGCCCAGTTGACGCCTACAAACACTGAGCCGCACACATGACACACTGCAGTTACCGTTACTATAACAAAACATGACAGCCAATAGGCTTTGAGGCGCGCACGTCGCTTGGGGGCGGGACTTACATCCGTAATCCTTTTTAAGGACGCCTTGGGCCATGACAAGGGTCCCACGTCATACGTGGTGGACCCGCTTTTAAATGTTGTAGATGTAGCATGATAACAAAACAGGTATGTGTTAGAGTTATGTTAAAATGTTGCTAATATGGTTAAAGGGATAGGAAAGTACGTATATTTATTCCGTCAGCAATGTGTACGACTCTTTCAGGTTATACTATATTGTATTCGGCAACAATTTCTTTGTGATCGCTACATGTTATGCAGTCTGCAATGTTACGCTGTATCCACGCATTGGAAGGGAAAATGGTGGTTAAAAAAAAAAAAAAAAAAAACATTTAAACGCACAGTCAACGCATAACGGTTGTTATATTTACCATTCTTCTAGAATTAACTGTTCGTCTGGCTGCAACTGGTCGCTCCAGAAATGCAAGGCATTTTCATCCACGCTTGACCCACCCGCTGAATCCAGTATGACACACATCTCCTCCATGAAGCGCTCATAGGAATCGCCACTGCTTTCTTCAAACAATTGGTCGGGAGGTAGGTTCATTTCTTCTGGTTCCCATTCCAATGCATTTTCAGCTGAAAGGCTTGGTACATAATCATAGTACTTTTGTTGTTGTACAATGTGGGTTTCAGGAATGGAGGGTGCAGATATTGCAGCAGGTATCGATTCACACGGAACAGTAGTAGCGGATCCATTGCTATTGGCATTAGGAATAAATATGCCTTTCACAACAATATATGTGCCCTCTTTCAGGGTAAAATGCTTTTCCTTTGCAATCTTCCAGAAACCATAGGTGTGTTCTAGCTTATCCTGCACATGTTCAAAAAAGTCATTAGTTGATAAAGTGAATCTTATTGAGGAATTAAAATTCCGCGCATGCCTACGGTCTTGGTAATAAGGATATTTAGCTCGAATCAAATCATAGATTTGGCGTGTGCTTGCTTTGTGTCCGCGACTGTTTAAAATTGCTTCGGAAACCATGTACTTATAACCTAAGAGGGGATTCATATTGTTAACGAATTCATCAGCCATGTCAGAGTAGCACAAAAGATGTGTGCAGTTCTGTCTTCTTTGCTCATCAAAATGATTCTGCTCAATGGCTAACAAATTCCTGTGTTTCGTTTTCAAGGTCAACAAAAGTAACTACTTTTACTCCTTATTTCAAAGGCCAATTGGATGTGTCCTTTTAATTGGTTTAAGTTTTGTGGTTAGTGATAGGCGAATGTGGGAAAAACATGTATCATTTTTTTATCTCGTTTGTGAAAACATTCCTACACTTATTTCAGTAACATTGAGTTTTCTTGCAAAATAACAAAGAGCAGTGTGTGAAAATAGTGCTTAGACAGCCTTATCAGTAAATACACACACCTGCAAAATGAAATGTTTTTTTCCCACATACATTTGTGTGTATTTGAAATTCTGGTTAACTACCTGTCTGCATGAGTTTAAATACGTGTGTATCTATATATATATAATTATATCTCTCTCATAAAAAAATATATATATATATATAAAGTGTATATTGTACTATATGTATATATATATATATATATATATATATATATATATATATATATATATATATATATATATATATATATAATGTATCTTTTTTTTTTTTTTTTTTTAATATTGCAGGAGTACATACAACATATTGATGGCAGTAAGTAGGCCTTGTATGAAACCTATTTAAATGGTGATAAACATGAGTGAATTAAGTAATAAACATTTGTTTGCACCCAATAATGTTAGAGGCTCACACTTAGTATAGTTGTCAAACATTAGGCCTGTATTATTAAAATAGTGTGTTTTCACAAGGAAGCATGAAGTGTATGTTTTTTGTAAATACATCTATACCAGTTTAGATAGTACTATATATACACACACACACACACACACACAGTGTGTGTCTGTGTGTGTGTGTGTGCATATATCAATACATACTACATATATATTAGTATCAATTCAGAGATGTTCTTGAAACAAGAACACATAAATGATTAAAGGACAACATTACAATGGCCACCAAAGGTAAGTAATATTTAACACAAAATCCTGCTGTACACGTACAAGAAAGATGTTTGCAGTTAAATAGGTGCTTTTATAATTGCATGAAAATAATATGCACATGCAATGATTACATCAATTAACACACCCAAATGCAATGTTTTGCTGCAAAGTCAATGGCAGCTTCTCTAAACTTAGCAACTGGCTCCTGGTGGATCATTACTGAACAGACGATTAAAACATAAATATTTATAACACTATTCATTAATTAGGAGTGTTAACATTTCCAAAACTTCACGTGTACAAAAACATACTTGAAAGTTTGGAAACAACACAGTCTTCAGCATACATACAATAGTAATTAGATAATCTGAAGTCAACAAAACAAGGCCAAAGACATATTTTCTGAATTATAACATTTATTTTTTTTGTTCCTTTTGCGAGCGAGTAACAGGCCTGCTTGTTGTCTCTTGAGTTTTCCTTTTTCTTTTGCCACCAACTTTAGGCACAACAGAGCCACTTTGAGTGGCCTCTGGCACTTCACGGGCAGGGCTTGTGGCCAGTGACTCACCTACAGGGCTTTTGGGCAGTGACTGTTCACCTACGGGGCTTGTGGCCAGTGACTCACCTACAGGGCTTGTGGCCAGTGACTCACCTACAGGGCTTTTGGGCAGCGATTCACCTACAGGGCTTTTGGGCAGCGATTCACCTACAGGGCTTTTGGGCAGTGACTCACCAACAGGGCTTTTGGGTAGTGACTGTTCACGGACAGGGCTTGTGCCCACTGACACATGTGAGCAAGTTGGTAGACACTGCACAAGTGATGGTTGGTCTGTTTCATGTGTGTCTTTTGTTGTTTTTGACCAAAAACTGGTCAGTAGTAACTGCTTGTGTTTTCTTTTTGTGGCCTCCTCTGTAGGTGTCAGCTGCTGAATTTGTACAGATGGCAGCGGTAGGATGTCGTCAGGAACCTGCACAGCAATGTCTGCTACTTGACCGGTAACATTTGGGCCTGGTGAATGAATATCAGATGAATGTGGTGAAAACTGACCTGCATGAACAGATCCTGGCTGTGAGGTGTTGAATTGTGGTACATTAGTCATTCTCCAGTAATTAGCTTGTGTTTGCTGAACAACTAATGCTTCGAATGAGGTGTTGATTTTTTGCAACTGTTTAGGCACTTCAATGAAGACTCTGTGGAGATGTGCCAATTGTGAAACTGTTTCTTCCTGCAGTGCAATCATCCTTTCCAGCACTGTCATCAGGTCAGAATGGCGACGATTTTCTGCTTCCACAATTTTTCCCTCAGAAGCTACAATTGCATCATATGTGGTATTTGCTGGACGTTTTGGCGGTAAAACAGTTTCAATTGGAACCTCTTCATGGTCACTTGCTTGTATTTGTTGGGCCTATGGCGGCGGCGGCGGCATCATCATCATCATCATCATCATCATCATAATCCTCTTCATCATGTTCTACAAATAAATGTACACATTATTAAATGGCATGTTAATCTCTGCTGTGTTACTATGTAATTGTACTGTGTCATAAGTAACAACTAACATGTTTCCATACGTTTTATAACCTCACATTAAAAACTACCTTGACTTAAGAATAATGTTTGGACTCAGTATGAAATATGAGTGAATGAAAACTTGCTGTAAACTCACAACTCCTACATGATAGTTAACATCACTAACACAATACAAGTTGGCTTACACTTCATTTTCACTGACACTAAGTAATCCTATTTAAAGAAGATGTGCAAAACAAATAATGAACATGACAACATAACATATAGAAGAGCACATATTATATGGCCACCAACTGATACACTCACCTTCTAGGTGTGTTGAGCTGGCTGACCCAGGTGAAGACACTTGTTCAGTCTCAGGTGACACATGTCCTTCAGGGGCAACTATATATAACAATAACATAAGTTTTACATTTACATGTGTAAATATTGAACAAACAGTTATTGTATTTTCTGTATTTATGAGTACCTAACAGCATCATTTCCTTAACCCAAAATGTGTGTGTGAAAGTGAACATAAATAGTTGTAATAACAATGTACATGCCTGTGTACTTAGAACTTTTGAGTTCCCTAACATAAAACATACTATGTTCCTGCAGTAATGCGTGAGGATAAATAGATTAAATTTGAACATAAAAATCATATGTTGTGTAGTGATATCAGTATCATAATGTACATAACTATCATGAGATGACCATTCACAATGGTTATCATGAAGGTGGTCATATTGCACAAAGTGTTGTTTTTGGTAGAGGATATGTGTGGTACATTAATATAAGATGTGGCACACATGAATGTGGCTGTGACTAAACAAGACAACACATGCAGTGTGTGATAATGTGTCGTTGATAGTAGTAGTTCAACTATAGATACAGTATGAGTGAACTAATGTGTGACGTACGGTTTGATAAGTAATGAGTTGTTGGGGCATTTAGTAGCTAAAGTGAAGCTTTCAAATGAGTGTGATTAACTTCAGTTGTGCTAGTCAGGTTGTAATAACGGTATTCCCTTCCCCAAAAAGCCTAATCAGCCACACCTTTCAATGACTTGAAACAGGTGAAAATGGTGTGAACTAAGTTGACCCTAAAATGAGGCTGTAATTAGTGTGTGTGCTGAACCCCACCCCCTCTGTTGAAGTGTATGCTGTGATGAGATATTAATTGCAGCTGCTTTAACACAATGGTAGATGAGCTAAATAGTCGTGTGCAGTTTTTAAGTTATGAAAACAATGACATAAAATATGATACGTGTGCCTCATTATGCTGTCTGTATATGAGTTAAAGTAAAAATGGACCTTTTCATAAACAACTATAGATGTGTTAGTGCAAGTGATGTTTGTAGGCCGTTGCATGCAATATATTTGATGCATGCTTAAAATAGGCAGTAATGTCATGTTTGTCGGAGTAAAATAAATAAAATACACAATAATATTCTACATATTTCTGTTCTGTACCTGTAGCTAGTAATAATTTCTGATTAACATGTGTTACACATGTGTACTACCCTGTTGTTCCCCATCTTCGCCCACCATCAATTGCTTCCACTGCAGCAATGCATTTTGGGAATTCACATGTAAATGAGCACGCAATGGCACGTGCTATATTAGTTACTGCTTTTAGTAGGACTACAACATATATGTCTATTTTGAGATATATATATATACAGAATCAGACATATACATATATAGATGCAGGTATGCTTATATTGTGAAGACAGTATAAAAAGCAGTGTAACTATGCAAAATAACTGTAAGCAACGACACGCCTAGTACAGTAATATTTCTCACCTGGTGGAAATTGTGAGGGGTAAATTCCTATATCACGGTCACCAGGTAAGCCTTCCACGACGACGGGAAGTAATTTTGCCCGAAGCAGCTCCTCCAATGGACTTAATATGAGACGTTGTGGTGTGGGCCCACCTCCAGTGCCAGTAGCATGCACGCGTTGGTGTTGTATTTTCTTTTTCAATTTGGACCTAATATCATCAAATCTCTTGTGACAACTCCGCTTGTCCCTCACATGATTCCCACACGCATTGACACCAATGACTATTGTGTCCCACATCTCTTTTCTGCTTGCTGAACTTGTCCGCCCTTGAAAAACATATAAAATATATGAGGTAAATTAATAATAATATAAGCACCAGTTTCCTACACTGCTAGCTGTTCCAAGAGATAGCAAACATGCTGTTTTATGTGTAATATGTGAAGCACATGAGCATTCACTACTAAACCTATACATGTAAGCAAGGTTGCATTCATATTGTATGCAGTTATGGCAAATTGACCGCCTGTGTTTAGTTGTCCTTGTAAGGCATGCTAAAAAGCTGTGTTTCCAGACTAATTAACATAGAAAGATATTGTGAACCCATATTTGCATATGAACAAAACTCAGATGACCTAGGATCACATGTATTTGAATAATAAATGTAAAGGTACACTTACCTAGTAAATGTCCATATATACTGTCATAGTGCTCCAGAATGCCAGTGACAAGAGCTGTATTTTCCTGGTCATTGAAGCGAGGATTACGTGGCTTCTCCACACGTTTCTTCCGAGCAGGTTTAGGGTCAGAGCTTGGCTGCTGCTGACTGGACTCTCCTTCTTCCAATGGAAGAGCCTCCAAAAGCTGCCCACCAGCAAGCACGCCACCACCATCCACCCCATCTGCAACTGCGCCACCAGCAGCACTCCCAGCACCAGCACTCCCACTCCTAGCACCAGCACTCCCACTCCTAGCACCAGCACTCCCACTCCTAGCACCAGCACTCCCACTCCTAGCACCAGCACTCCCACTCCTAGCACCAGCACTCACTCTCCTAGCACCAGCACTCCCAGCAACAGCAGTCCCACTCCCAGCACCAGCACTCCCACTCCCAGCAACAGCACTCCCACTCCCAGCAACAGCACTCCCACTCCCAGCAACACCACTCGCAGCACCAGCACTCCCACTCCCTGCAACACCACTCTCACTCTCAGCAACATCACTCCCCTGAACAGTACGTTCACTCCGACGCGTACTCGCACGAGTAGCACTCCCACTCCCACCGGCATCACTCTTCCCACGCTTTGCGGGCATACTTCCAGCACTCACAAAAAACAGACAATAAATGTACAGGCAATCACACGAAACACTTCCACATATAAAACAAGACAAAGATGTAAACAAAACAACAAAGGACAAAGCTCACCCAATACACAACAAGTCTCTCAGTCAATATGCAAATCTTCAATCGTCCAGCTCTGTGCGTCTCTCTCTCTCTCACTCCCAACAACACAGAGAATGATTAGCAGTACACGTTGCCTTTAAATATGGCGCGCAATCAAAAACATGCTTGTTTCGCCTGATTCAGCAAGATTTGTGATTGGGCAACCTATCAGCACCCCGCCACGCACGCCGATACACCTGTGTGTGATCGGATAATCATCGTGAGAGTGGGCGGATTTGTTTTCGGGTTGATTTGGAATGTATTCGGCACTTACTGCATACGGAGAGGAAAAATCGCCAATAACATGACTAATCGGTAAGATTGCCGATTTCACATAATCGACGCTTACTGCATGAGGCCCATAGTGTCGTTTGCTCTGTTTAGTCTTGCGAGATTTGAACATAGTGATGCACTCACATTTACTACCTTGTGACAAGCGAAGAGCTTATTCTCTATGGATGTTGGAGCTTCCACTCTCCCTCTGATGTGATACCCACAGACTTCAGGAACAGCTTTGCAAATCCTGGGATCTCTCAGAGTGACGTCACTATTGCAGTTCTGCTACTTTCTGATTATTTGACTGACTATTATCTGACTATTTGAAGTCACTGCCATTCGCCTCTGTCATACTGTCCTTTGCAGTGCCAGTATTTTGCACGTTTTAATGTACATATTTACTGGTTGGAGGCTGCCAAGTTGGATCCAGATAGGGAGAACTTTTACTTTTAGTCATTCCCCGATGCCCTACTAAGATTTCAAACCTAACCTGTCTATTATTTTAATTTCACAGCATTTCATAAGACTTATTTTTTTTATTTAGAGGTCTCAAAATGTGTATGAATTACATTAAGAAATTACCAATTTGAGTCCTATTCAATATGATTTAAAGCAGGATAACATGCATGTAACAATACATTGACTTCCATTCACTTGAATTAAACTTAATATAACATTAACTGGCTAGTACCCATCTTCTTTCTTCTCATCATAATTAATAGGGAGAGTTTAACATAAAATTACTGATGCTTTAACTTAATTTCAGATTAGTTCTCTCCACTTCACACAGTAATGAATTTGGGAGATCATTTTTTTCGCCCACACATGCTCGGTATGTTGCACTGAAGGGGTTAAATTGTTTAAAAAATTGTTTCAGCTTGTCGACATATGTTTTCAGGGCAGATATAGATAAAATCCCACAGAGAACCACTACATTTAGGTGGATTGTCAGATAGAAGTTATGGCGATAGATAAGATGCTCTGGACATATTTAGCCTTGAAGAAAGATTAACAAGAGATACCTTTTTAAGATAAACAGAGTAGAAAAATAGCAATTATTTCACTATGTTGTTTTTCTCTCTATAAAATGAATGGACACAGAGTCAAAGGGAAAGAAGCAAATAGTATGTTAGACATACTGTAAAGAGCAATGTCAAAATTGATGGTTGCAGCACATAATGCATAGCGATACTGTATAAGATTTTTGAAAATTGAAAACGTAAAAATGATATGTAACGCAATGTGTGCTAGTTAATGAATTCTACAGCATGACATTTCTTTTTCCCCAGGCTCAGCTTGTACATACATAACTTGAATATTAATGATAAGGTTTCATTTATATACAGCACTGACAGTGTATGCAACACGGTACCAAGTATTCCACAGGCATATTGAGCCAATATAACAATTTAATAATTGCACCCTGGTACAAGAAATTGTGAGTTCTCGAAGGTCCCAAATGATAGTTCATCTCAAAATGCTTTTCTCTGCCTCAAAACGGAGGGTCTCCTAACAAAACATGGTCCAAGACACAAAGGTAAATAACATTTCATTTTATTTTTTTAATTGAGTGAGTTCTGCTTATTTTACACGGATAAGGTATGACGATATGTTAGATACATAAAACATACTTCTCTGTGATGATGAATCTAGTGTTATAAAACTTTAAATCAGTGTTGCAAGGTGCCAGCAAGCATCTTTCCCTACTTTGAAAAGACCTTAAAAATCTAATCTGGCTGAATGTAATAAAACAAGCTGGTTGCAGGAGAATTGTAGTTATATGGAGGGGTTTTCAAGTGAAAGCATATTCTCAGTGGATGTGCATGTACCAGACATAAAGAGCCACATTGGTGTGAGGATTCAGGGGTCATGACGGCTGCAGCGTGACCTCCCCACACCTCATGTTGCGCCCGCTGCTGCAGGGCATCCCCCTCGCCGATCCTGTCTTGTCCCCGTAGTTGGGGGACTCCCTCCTCGTCCCCGGCGGGCGGCCGCTGTTCCGCAGGTGGCTGGGGCTATGGCGGCTGCTGCTGCTCATGGGCGCGTGCTCCCCCTCGTTAAATTATTCACTGCTCCTGCAGTGAAGCCCCGCCCCCAACACACATACAGCCTACAATCATGCCCTAAGACTGCCCACCTGCATTCTTCTCTAGGCAGCTTATCCAGGACAGCTCCATGCACTCCTCCAGGTCTGCCTCCTCTTCCTATTCGCCAGCCGCACTATATAATGCCTGTCTTGCCATTCCCACATCGCTCAACATAGTCTCTGCTTACGGACGTCTATTCTTTGCTCTTCGTTTATTCAGGTTGCGACCCGGCTTGGTGGACGTTCCTCTCTGGCTCTGGACCCGGCTCCCACTTGACCTTGCAGCTTCTCTCATCCCTCAACCACAGCTTGGACCTCGACTTCCCGGATCTCTCTTTCCCTGACCTTGGCTTACGGCAATGACTCCATCTCTTCTGTACCGGTACCGGCAAGTATTACTACACCTATTCCCACCTGGCCTGGCAACGCCAAAACACAACACTCCGGACACGCTCCTTCTGCTGCGGGTGCGTGCACATATACATCCCCACCTCAGTATAAGGGACGAGTCTGGTCTGCGGGCAGCACCGGCGTAACAATTGGTTACATGGTAACTCAATGCAAGACCATGGAAGATGAACAGATCTCCTACCTTTTCTCACCACTCTGGAGCTCAATCCCTCCGACAATTTAATATATAGAGGTCTGATGCTTCAAATTAGTTAATTAATTCAAAAATGCATTCATAGTTCTTATAATTAACATATCTAGATCAATTTATTGATGTACAGCATAATGTTGAGTCCAGTTAACTCTGATGCTTTTTGTACAGATGTAGCACAACTGATTATCTCCAGCGCCTCATTGAAAGAAGCTAAAGTCTTTGGCGCCAAAGACAGTGGGGACTATGCACTAAGCTCCGCGTTTTTGCGCCCGATTGGAACATTTTTGCTCGGCCGTAAAAAAGTGAAGCCAAAGGTGCAATTCACTAACAAGTTCAGCGCGTTTTGGTCCGGCCGAGCAAAAATATGCCAGATCGCACAGGCTACTTTTTCCCCTGCTATCATGCTTAAAGTTCTACAGCGCGATAGATGATAGAAAAAAAGCAGCCTGTAAGATCTGCATGGAGACGCTGCGTCTCCATGCACTGCTCTTACAGGCGATCGTATGGCATACACATATATTTTAATACTAGTGTACATGTGCAGGGGGTCTCCTGAGCTGAACCACATTGGTTTCAGCCTCGGGGACCCCTACTTCATGAGATACAGGCCCCGTTATGGGGTGCTGGTATCCCCTGTGCTTTTAAAGGTCCCGCGTCAAGTGACCGGGGGATTTAATTTCTGCTGGGGGATACCGATACCCCATAACGGGACCTGTAACTCGGGAAGCAGGGGTTTCCCGAGGCTGAAACCAATGCAGTTCAGCTCAGGAGACCCCCTACTCATGTACATTAGTATCAAAACACACATCACAATAAAAAACAATTCATTACCGTGATGGATATCCGCTAAGGTAATGAAGCTGCATTAATGCCATTTTTATTATTAGTGTGCGGGAGCAGGGGGTCTCTTGAACTGAACCGCATTGATTTTAGCTTCGGGGACCCCTGCTTCTCGAGTTACAGGCCCAGATATGGGTGCCAGTATCTCATTATTTACATGTCAAACGTCACGCGATGTGGACGCAATAAAAATTGAGGCGACACTGGCATCCAATGCCCCCTACCGGGGCCTGTAACTTGGGAAGCAGGGGGTCCCTGAGCCATAAATCAAAGCGGTTCAGCTCAGGAGACCCACTGGTCCCACACACTATTAAAAAAAAAAAGTTAAAGCATCTTCATTACCGTAGCGGCTATCAGCTAAGGCAATGAAGGGGTTAAGGCACAATAGCATGTATATTGAGGACAAATGCCCCCAATAAACATTGCAATATACAACACATCCACCCCCTGTGCCCCCAACAACCCCTATACCCACTAACATACATCAAATAGCTTATTTATTTATTTTGGATGCACAGGAATTATATTATAGGCCGGCGGTGGATCTTGGGTGGTCCCGCAAGTGTCCTGGGGTCCCCGCTTGCCTGCAGTACCAATCCTGTGCCCAAAAACAATAAATGAAAAATACATAAATACTTTAAAATAAATTCACCCCCCCCCCACCCCCTAACACATACACTACAATAATGGGAAAAATTACTATTATCCACATATGGATAATAGTGCATTTGCCTATTTAAAATACATTAATCAGCACAAATAGTAGATAAATCTGTACTTACCCCTGCTAGGCTGCCACGATGAAGGCTGTCCTCATCCTCATCACCATCCATGTCCTCCGTCGCTACAAACAATACAAAACAATTAAAAAAGACAATCTAATGTCCCCTAACCCCAAAATCACAGTAGCGGTTAGTAACCGCTATAGTAATTAAGTTCTTAACCCACCCTCCCCCACTACTCACCCTTGAGGCAAAAACAACCTCCACCACTACCCACCTGGTAGGCCGAACCCCCACCCTTGGTGTGAGGAATCCGTTCCTGGGTTTGGCGGGAGCTAACTCTTGCAGAGCTAGTGTGCTTTCAAAAAACCTCCCCTTGCAATTGCAAGCACTGTAACCTGTGTTTGCAATCATGCTGCTCTGTCTCTCTGCTCTGATATTGGAAGAATTCCCACACACCCCTGTCTTGGGATTGTCTATCTGCCTTTCTTATACTGGCCTATTTCTCTGACTCCTTGCCGAGCATAATCCAAATTTTCTTGGATGTAACAGTGTTTGCCACACTCCGCCTTGGCCGTGTTCCTGAGACCTGCTCCAGAGGTCTGCTTTCCTGTGCTGAAGTGCTGGATCCGCAGTGCTACTCTACCCTTTTCCCGAGACCTCCTGCATTCACCCCAGGCAGAGGTCTGCTTTCCGGAACCTGTGCTGGAGCTCTGGATTCCCAGTGTCTACTTATCCTGTTCCAGAGACCTCCTGCATTCATCCCTGGCAGAGGTCTGCTTCCTGGTACCTGTGCTGAAGCGCTGGATCCCCAGCATCAGCCATGCCTGTTCCCTGAGGCCTGCTGCCTTCTCTCCTTGCAGAGGGTTGGTTCCTGGGGCCTGCTGTATATCTCCATTGAAGAGGCTGTGTCCTGGTTCCTGTGCTGAAGCACTGGAAACCCAGCGCTGACCTTCTGCTTCCCGTTTCCTGAGGCCTGCTGCATTCCTGCCTTGCAGAGGCCTTTGTTATGGGCCACTCCCGCTCTTCACATAGAGGCCATTCCCGCAGTACGGCTGCTAAGAATGACTATGAACTGCGCACTCCAGAACCGGCTTTGTGGTGTAAGGTCGGTGTATTCATATCCCCACCTCACCACCACGGTCCGGTCCCGGTTTGCGGCAAGCACGACCGTTATACTTGGGCACAATACCCCCCTTCACCCACCCCCGCTACCCACAATAAAAAAATACACACAACAGCCCCAACTACCCACCTACTAGGCCCCCAATATCATTACCATATTTAATAAACAATAAATAACCCACGCACCCCCTGTGCCCCCCCATAAAAACATGATTTATTATTATACATACAATATTAATATAATGGGCTCGGCCGGTGTCCGCAGGCCCCACAGTGCACCTTGGGAGTACCCAAGAGTGACTGAGGACCTCCAGGTGGTCCCCGCTAGGCTCCATGGGCCTCCAGGTGGTCTCTGCGGGTCACAGTGTGCCCCAATGGGGTCCATGAGTGGTCCCGCAGGTGTCTGGGGGTCCCCGGGTCATCCCCACAGGTGTCTGGGGGCCCTCGGGTGGTTCCCACGGGGGTGTTGGGCCCTCATGTGGTTCCCACAGGGTCTGGGGCCCTTGGGTGGTGCCTGCGGGTCCACAGGGCCCCCACAGATGTGGGGCCCCTGGTTCTTCCACACAGGTGTCCCCTGTGGGTGTGCAAGTAGTACCCGTGGGTGTCTGGTGGTCCTCGGGTGGTACACGTGGGCGTCTGGGTGTCCTCAGGAGGTCTCCATGGATACCTGCAGCCCTGCGGTACCAAACCTGTATGTAAAAAAATAAACATGTCAAACATATAAATCAATACAGCCCCACCACCAAGCACACACAGTACAGAAATGAGCAAAACAACTATTATCCAGATATGGATAATAGATTATTTGCCCATTATTTGTTTCAAATTTTTTTATTAGGCATTGATACAGCATACAGTGTGACAGTTATATCTTAGCCTAATACAGGATTTTTTTGTTTTTCCTTGACACAGTCTCAACATGCCCCCGGCCCTTCTTCTCGGGCCGTAGGGGCTAGCGAGGGGGGGGGGAAGGAAACAGAAATAGAGAGGGTAGTAGGGGGGGGGTGGGAGGGGCTGTGGGGGATGTCCCATCCTCCTCAGTGTCCCGTATGGAGTCTCTCCTTTGACCTGATTATCCTTAACTGTGGGGGGGGGGGGGTGGGGGTTGGGACAAAGTTAATTTGCTGAACGAATCAGCCACGGTTCCCATACTTTGTAGAAAGAGACCGTAGTCCTTTTCAAGAAGGCTGATAGTTGCTCCATGAGCATGACCTCTTGGATTCTTTTCTTGACTGTTTGCTTGGGGGGGGGGACACCTTCTTCCATGAGGCGGCCACCGCACATCTAGCCGCCGTGAGTATGAAGGAGATTCATTTCCTTGTTGGGCGTTCAATATTCTCAATTGGCCTTGCCAACAAGTAGGTCAGCGGATCAATAGGTATGGTGAGGCCTATGACCTCTTTAATTATAGACTGTATGGTTTCCCAGTATTTCTGAATTTCCGGACATGTCCACCAAATGTGTGCCATGTCTCCCTTTTGTCCACAGCCTCTCCAGCATAGATAGGAGGCCAGGGGGTAGATTTGATTTATTCTAACTGGGGTAAGATACCAGCGGAACAGTATTTTATAAATATTTTCCTTGATTGTGGTACATATGGAAGTTCCTGAGGCTGCTTCCCAAATACTTTCCCAGTCCTCTCGGTCTATAACTATGTTCAATTCTGCTGCCCAATGCAGCATGTAGTCATGGGTGGGGGCATCTGTTGCCCTTTCCAGTTCCGCGTAAATTTGTGTTATGAGACCTTTTTGGTGGGCTGTTTCCCTGCACAGCCGTTCGAAATTAGTGAGAGGGGGAAATTCCAACGTTGGGATAGTGTTTGGATAAAGTGTCTAATTTGCAGGTATTTGAAGACGTTCAGTCCTGCCATTTCATATTTGTTTCGCAATCTTTGGTAACTCATGAACTGCCCAAAGCTCAGGAGGTTAGCAACTGTTCTGATATTTTTAACTGTAAATTGGTCAAATTGTTTAGGCTCTCAACCAGGCGGGAATTTGGGATTTCAAATAATTGGGATGAGTTGAGATTTAGAGGTCGTGAGCTTAAATTTAAGTTTGCATTTCGTCCATATCTCCCATGTGTGTTTCATTGGGCCCAATTTGAATTTGCTGGTCTGCATATCTTCCCTGCTCAGGGACCAAAGGCATGCTGGCAGTGAAGGCGTGCCGGCGTATTGCGATTCTATATCTAGCCAGCAATATTGGCTCGGGTTTGCGTTCCAGACTACTACCTGTCTCAGCTGGGTGGCTTGGTAATATCTCATAATGTCTGGGACTCCCAGACCCCCTCTCCCCCTTGAGGCAAGCAGAACTGCCCTGGAGATTCTGGGTTTTTTACCCTGCCAAATAAAATGAAAGATCTGTTTTTGTATAGTTTTCAGTTCTGAGCCAGGGATGTGGATAGGGAGAGTCTGGAAGAAATATAACAATCTGGGGAGTATATTCATTTTGACCGAGATCATTCTCCCGATCCATGATATTTGGTATCCTCCCCATTTATCAAGATCCTGTTTGATTTTCCGGAATAAGGGCGGGTAATTATGTTGGTACAGAGAGTGGTAGTTCCTCGGTATCTTTACTCCCAAATATTTGATTCAAGAGGAACTCCACCGGTAGCTAAAATTTAGCTTGAGGAGTTTCACCTCTGGCTCTGGCAGGTTTAGATTTAACGCTTCGGATTTATCGCTATTAATTTTATAGCCTGATATTTTCCCGAAGTCTTTGAGTTCTTTTTGGAGATTGGGGAGGGAAAATTGGGGTTGGGAGAGTGTTAATATGATATCGTCTGCGAATAGAAATATCTTATATTGTGTTTGTCCTATTTCTACTCCTTGGATGTCCCTATTGTTTCGAATTGTGGATGCCAGGGGTTCTATGGTGAGGGCAACGAGGAGAGGGGATAAAGGGCATCCCTGTCTTGTGCCGTTTTTAATATTAAATCTCTGGAAACTGCCCCCTGGTAATTTTACCATTGCTGACGGGTCTTGATAGAGGGGGGGAGAGGGGGGAGGGGGAGAGGAGGGGGAGGGGGGGAGGGGAGGGGGGAGAGGGGAAGGGGGGGAAAGGGGAGGGGGGGAAAGGGGAGGGGGGATGGGGGGGTGGGGGGGTAGAGGGGAGGGGGGGAAGGGGGGGAGAGGGGGGAGGGGGGAGGGGGGAGAGGAGGTGGGGGGGTGCATTCTCTCCTGCCGTATTGGTACACATTCTCTTTCTAGGAGGGCCTGGCTGGGGTATAGGGCTGCCAACATTTCAACTTCAGTTCCACAGTGTGCGCTAACCTTTCTAGACTCCAAAATGTTTAATTACATTCAGTTGTGTAACGTCCTATTTATTCTCTCGTGCCTTTAAGGGAAACTGCTCACTCGGGTTTAAACATGACAGTAAGAGTATCAACACATTCCAGCTCAGGTTCAATTGCTTATTATAACTTTTCCTATTACAACATAATTGGTATCATCCCCGCGGGTTGAGCATAGGAGTGCTGCATTCGGGTCCTCTTATTGTTCACCTCTTGTGCTCGCTCTTCCTATTACCTTAGAGCCCTTCTGATCTCCATTGTTTTTTTTTGGGGGGGGGGGGGTACACGGGGGAAGGAGGGGGAGGGGGGGGAGGTGAGGGGGAAAAATAAAAAATAAAAGGGTGGGGAGGGGAGTGTGGGGGGGGGGGCCTGGGAGGGAGGGGGGTTGCTATATAGCATATATTAGCATACATAAATTAACTATATACATCGTAGGTGAAGTCCCGTAGCGTTCACTTCTACCACTTCCGCTATAGTCCTGTGGGGGTGATGCAGTGGGACGAGTGCTGTACCCTTAGTAATTTAACCCCTTAACTGTTATGGTCCGCCTATGCGTTCCTGGTCGGACCGGCTGGGTAGGCCCAGAGTACTCACGGTTGTTGTGACGTCGAGCTCGGCATTCGGGGCTGAGGTCAGGTAGACCTCCAGGTGCCGGTAACTATTGAAGCGCTTACTAGGTACGTAGGTCCCTTTTCTCTCACCCTTGCTGCGGCAGGGCGCATGGCTTAAGGGTAAAAGGCCGATAAACAGCAACAAGAGGGGAAGGAGAGGAGGGGAGACAAAAACCGAGCGCTCACCCTTCCTCCCTTCTTCGGGACCCCCGTTCACGGGGTCAAATACTCCCGCCCCCCCTCCATTCGAAAAGCGGTGATCCTCCGGTTTCCTCGCGGGGCTTCTCTAGGCGGCTGAACATGGTTGGCGTGGAGAGTTTGGGTGCGTCGTTCCTCCGTCTGACAGCACCCTTCCTCGCAGCGATGGTCTGATAGCGGCTTCAGTCAGGTTTGTTTCCTTTGCTTCTCCTGCGCCATCTCTGTAATCGATGGAGCTGTTTTTAACTTGAGGGTTCCAACTTCAACTGGGTGTGGGGTGCAGCTCCAGAAACGTGTGGGACAGCATTTTTATTTATTTCCTTTGCTGTCTCTGGCCCGCCAGTCGTTCTGAGGCCCTGATCGGTAGCTCCACTCCGTCAGTTCCTTGTGACCTGGCGGGGTCTGATTTCCAGCTAGAGGGTGGGTTGAGGCCCAGCGCCCGGGCAAATTGCTCCATGTCCTCAGGCTGTCTAATGGTCAGGAACTTGCCATTTCTGAGTTTGAACGGGAACCCCCACTTGTATTTGACTTCATTGTCACGTAGTAGGAGGGTTAGGGGCCTCAACTCCTTGCGGTGATTGAATGTGACCTTTGATAAGTCATTAAAGATTTGTAAGGGGTCATCCTTAAATTTAATGGGTTCCTTGGCTCGGCAGGCCTCCATTATTTTCTCCTTTATGGAGTATCTGTGTAGGCGGACAATAACATCCCGCGTCCTGTTAGGATCATCGGACCGAGGTCCCAGCGCATGGTGTGCTCTGTCCATCTCCAAATCTTTGTGGTCTAAATCTCCACAGATTGAGACAAAAAAATCGAGCAGGTAAGTTTTTATTTGGCCTGGGGGCACTGATTCCGGTATGCCGCGTATCCTAATATTTTGCCGCCGGTCGCGGTTCTTGTGGTCTTCCAGGCTGTCACGAAGACTGTTTATCTCTGCCCCCAGTCGGTAAATCTCTGTATCTGCCGCTTCCTGGGCTTGCTGGGCCTCTGCTCCGTTTTCTTCCGTGAGGATATCCTGTTGTTCTGTACTGTATGTATTTGGTGGTGGTGGGGGCTGTATGTATTGAAATGTATGACATGTTTATTTTTTTACATACAGGATTGGACCACCCAAGGGCCTCAGATCCCCGTGGGAACCACCCGAGGGCCCCCAAACACCTCTGGGGATGACCCGGGGACCCCCAGACATCTGCAGGACCACCCGTGGACCACCTGGAGGCCCACGGCACCTAGCGGAGACCAACTGGAGGCCCCCAGACACCTGTGGGTAACACCCAGGGTGCACTTTGGGCCTGTGGAAACCCGTCGGGACCACCGTGGACCCCCGACGGCCTAGGGTATTAAGCCTGTATGTAAAATAATAAATCATGTTTTTATGTGGGGGCACAGGGGGTGGGTAGGTTATGTATTGTTTATTAAATATTGTAATGTTTATTGGGGCCTAGGAGGTGGGAAGTGGGGCTGTTGTGTGTATTGTTTTTATTGTGGGTAGCAGGGGTGGGTGAAGGGGTTATTGTCCCCAAGGGTGGGTGGTTAGGCCTACCGGGTGGGTAGTGGGGGAGGTTTGGTTAACCCCTTAATTACTCTAGCAGTTACTAACTGCTAAGGTGATTAAGGGGTTAGGGGACATTAGATTTTCACATTTTATTCTTCTGTATTGTTTGTAGCACCGGAGGGCATGAACAGGATGAGTATGAGGACAGCCTTCAACGTGACAGCCTGCAGGGGTGAGTGCAAAATTTATTTACTTTATTTGTGCTGCTTATTGTATTTTAAATGGGCAAATGCACTATTATCCATATCTGGATAATAGTAATTTTGCCCATAACTGTACTGTATGTGTTAGGGGGTGGGGAGGGGGGTGGGGGCGAGGAGGGTGTATTTTTTAAAATGTATAGTTTATTTTTGGGCGGCACACCATTGGTACCGCAGGCCCGCGGGGACCACCGGACTTCCGCGGCAATTACCCGGTAACACCCACGGGGATCAGCCGTGGACACCCGCTGGCCTCAGTAAATCCAAATATATGATCATAAAACTGATTGATTAGTGCAATTGAGAGGGAGGTACAATCTGTGTGCTAGAGCAGTGGTGTGCAAACTGGGTGGCTTTATTGGGGGGGTGGTTACAGAGGCCCCGCACTGAGAGCGCGAGGCCTCTGTAAATTTACTTACCGGCTTCAGTTCACGTGTCTCCATGGCAAAGCGGCATCAAATGATGCCTGTTACCATGGAGACGTGATGTCATATGACGCCGAAGGTCACGTGACATCACGTGACCCCACAGCGTCATTTGATGCTTCATTGGAGGTAAGGTGGGGCGCAACCGAGTAGGAGAGAAGGCAGGGGTGGGCGCAGAGCAGGAAGTTTGTGCACCCCTGTGCTAGAGTATTGTATTGTATTGTATTGTATGTCTTTATTTATATAGCGCCATTAATGTACATAGCGCTTTACAGTAGTAATACATGGGGTAATCAAATAAATAACAGATAATATAAATAACAGATCATGGGAATAAGTGCTTTAGACATAAAAGTAACATTAAGGAAGAGGAGTCCCTGCCCCGAGGAGCTTACAGTCTAATTGGTAGGTAGGGAGAACGTACAGAGACAGTAGGAGGGAGTTCTGGTAAGTACGTCTGCAGGGGGCCAAGCTTATGTATCATGTGTTCAGAATATCCACAGTGCTATTCATATGCTTCTTTAAGCAAGTGTGTCTTAAGGTGGGTCTTAAAGGTGGATAGAGAGGGTGCAAGTCGGGTACTGAGGGGAAGGGCATTCCAGAGGTGTGGGGCAGTCAGTGAAAAAGGTTTAAAGCGGGAGAGGGCTTTAGAGTAACAATACTCCATTATCAGTCTCTGTATGGTAATACTACAGTAACCCCAGATATTAAGATGGATGAGTCCCTAGTTTTTAACTAAAGGTTGGGCGTATTGTAGGCAATTACATTGTGTTAATAATAATTACAAATATCATACTGTACGTATACTTATTTGGCGTGAGAGTGGGGTCATTGTGATTCAAACGCACTATTTTATGTCTAAGTACTGTATGTGATTCAGAGAGGGAACACTTCCTATAATTCAATTATATATATATTATTCTTTTGAAAATGAACTGCCCAAAAATGTTGCATACATTTGTGTTCACATTTTATTTATTTCACTTTCACCAGACCCGATACACAATAATGTTTGACAATACACTTATGTTTGTAAGAAAGAAATCTCTGCCTCAGACTGAAGCCCATTTTAAAATGCATACTGTACATGAAAACAAAAAACATTTTTGTTACGCATAAGTACGGTCAGCATAGTCACCATTTGTCTGATAGTTTAAAAGGACTCACGCAAGGACCCTTCTGTTGCATTTTGTAAAAGGTTGGAAAATCATAGTTATATGGCACTGCAAAATGTAAAAACAAACTCCTATTTTCAGCAATAAATTGTGTATATCTTGCTAGACAGTTGACACAGTTATTACTAATTAAAAATTAAATTGCAGAATTGTGAATTTTCCCTTGACCAAGCCGGTAGTAAATACCTTTACAACTTAAAGGTTACAGACACAGAGGGATTGTATCAAAGCAAATTTTGAGCAAAATTGACCAAAATTGTGTAATTTTCATCTTGCTTCTTGCATCAATGTATTTGTTCCACATCTTTGTGCCATGTATGCGATTTAGGGAGTGACAATTATAATGCTGTGACCAGTGATTATATGTGCAGCTGTAGGCCCCTTCCCCAAAAGCCTAAAATATGCCTCCAGCTCCACTCCTCATTCCCCCCCTTGCTGCTAAAGTATCCTCCACCCTCCCCTCCATTTTCAATAACATTTAATCCTAGAGTGGGCCCAGTTTTCAGGCCTAGCCCACACTTACCCCTAGGCCAAAGTCTACTCCCATACCTAATCGCATCATTCCTCCCAAGTGCCCATTCCACCCAAATCAAGATGTTACTCCCAAAGGGTTCATTCCTAAATTTACCGTAGTAAGAAAACCCAATAGGAAGAATTATACAGGAGTTGCATGCTGCTTATTATAATGAAATGTACTGTATTAAATGATATACACTTTTACAAATTAATGTTAAAAGTAACCTTCTTTTAATATAATGTTTTTCAGTAATATTTTGGGAAAGCTTTAGATAGCAGAGCATTTTACTTTTGGTAAGATGTTTCTTTATTTTAGGATAAATTGCCTTCTAAGCATTCAATATTATTTTATTAAACTGATTCTTTTAAACATTAGCTAAGTCTGTAGCATGTTAAAAACATTCCCATCAGTCTAATGTGTGGGCATTTCAGTAAATCAGTCAAAACAATGCATGTGTGAGATTTTATTTGCATAGCACTCCTAAGCAACTGATAAAAAATACCATCTGTGCTTTGCAGTACCCATTTTGAAAAGCTCATCGTTGGATTAAATTATTGCCTTTATTTGCTTTCAGTAATTGTTTACTTGTATTTGTCTCTCAGTTTAATTTCCAATTTTCTTTGGTCTTTTGTTCACAAACTACTATGTTAATCTTGAATTGGGTGAATCAAGACCATAAGGGTGTGCATTAAAAACCACACACACATCGATAGTGTAGGACCTACTGAAATAGGTTTTCCGTGACGTGTTTGTAGGCTTAAAATATTTTGACCAAAGTATTAAACTAAATGACCGACATTTATGAAGAATGAAAATAGATAAATACATATTAATTTAATAAATAATTTGTAATTGGATGTAGCATTGGGGAATTTGTATCTCTTGCTCTATACAGGCATACCCCACATTAACGTACGCAATGGGACCGGAGCATGTATGTAAAGCGAAAATGTACTTAAAGTGAAGCACTAACTTTTTTCCACTTATTGATTAATGTACTGTACTGCAATCGTCCTATATGTGCATAACTGATGTAAATAACGCATTTGTAACAGGCTCTATAGTCTCCCCGCTTACGCACAGCTTCGGTACAGGTAGGGAGCCGGTATTGTTGTTCAGGACGTGCTGTCAAGCGCATGCGTGAGCTCCCGTTTGCCTATTAGGCGGTATGTCCTTACTCGTGAGTGTACTTAAATTGAGTGTCCTTAAACTGGGTATGCCTGTACATACAAACCCAGTAGCACTCCAAATGATACACATGATACACTCACACTAGTGAGTAACCACAGTGAAAAAATAATAGGAAAGTCAACAAATACAGATACCGTGGCCGTTATCCGATCATTTACCGAATTGGTTTTTGAGATTTCCCAGAAATTCTCTCAAATCCTGTGGGTCATGTGACCGTGGGATCTAAACAAAGCAGAGGGATACCATACCGGGGCCTGTAACTCGGGAAGTATGGGGTCCCCGAGGCTGAAATCAACTTTGTTCAGCTCAGGAGACACCCTGCTCACGCACACAATAAATAAAAATAAAAGTAAGCAGCTTCATTACCTTAGTGGCTAGCTGCTAAGGCAATGAAGGGGTTAAGGCACAATAGCCAGTTTATTGGGGTCAGAGGGGTGGTGTCCAGGGATTTATTTATTTATTTATTTATAAAATATTTTACCAGGAAGTAATACATTGAGAGTTACCTCTCGCTTTCAAGTATGTCCTGGGCACAGAGTAAAGACAAATAATACATGATTACAAATACAGTTACATTATATACATTATATACAAGACATTGCATGCACAGTTAAAGATAATATATATTATGGACGTATGAAACAGTTACAGATCAGGTTAAAATGTGTGACAGCCTTAGATTTGAAAGAATTTAACTGGTGGTGGATGTGAGAGTCTCTGGTAGGTTGTTCCAGTTTTGGGGTGCACGGTAAGAGTTGGAACGTCCGGATACTTTGTGGAGCCTTGGGACCATGAACAGTCTTTTGGAGTCTGATCTCAGATGATAGGTGCTGCATGTGGTAGAGGTGATGAGCTTGTTCAGGTAGCTGGGTAGCTTGCCCATAAAAAATTTGAAGGCAAGACAGGAAAGGTGAACTTTGCGCCTAGACTCGATTGATGACCAATCTAGTTCTTTGAGCATTTCGCAGTGATGTGTGTTATAGTTGCATTGGAGAACAAAACGACAAATTGAATTGTAGAGGGTGTCAAGTTTGCTAAGATGGGTTTGAGGTGCCGAGCCATATACTATGTCTCCATAGTCAATAATTGGCATTAGCATCTGCTGTGCGATACGCTTTCTGACCAGGAGACTTAGGGAGGATTTGTTCCTGTAAAGTACCCCTAGTTTGGCATAGGTCTTGGTTGTCAGGGTATCAATGTGCATCCCGAATGTTAAGTCGGAGTCAAACCATATGCCCAGGTATTTAAAACTAGTGACAGGGGTTAGGGTGGTGTTAGCGTTGGTTCTAATCTGGAGCTCAGTCGCTTGAAGCTTTAAAAATGTAGTCTTGGTCCAAAATACCATTATTACAGTCTTGTCAGTGTTTAAAAACAGTTTGTTTTGGAAAATCCAGTTTTCGAGTCTCAAAAAGTCAGACTAAAGTATGTGTTGAAGGTCAGAGAGGCTTAGGCTGTCTGCATATCGGATTGTGTCATCTGCATACATGTGTATTGAGACTTCCTGACAAGCTGTGGGAAGATCATTGATGAACACTGAGAAGAGTAGGGGCCACAGAACAGAGCCTTGTGGGACACCACAGGTGATATCCAGGGGGTTGGAGTTAGAGCCTGAGATGGACACATGTTGGGATCTACCTGATAGGTAGGACTGAAACCAGTTTAAAGCAGGGGTTGGAACCTTTTTTCTGCCAAGGGCCATTTGGATATTTATAACATCGTTCGCGGTCCATACAGACACAGACAGGCAGGCACACAGAAGGCATGTAGGCACAAAGAACCCCATCCCCCTACCTCTGGTAGTTGCTGCTGCTTCTGGGGGGATCGTGTAGGGCGGATGCTGGGGTAAATGTGGGGGGAACTGCTGGAGAAGCATGGGGGAAGTGCGGGGAATGCTGCAGGGGAAGTACGGTGGCTGCTGGGGGATTGCTGGGGCTAGCACAGTGGCTGCTGGGGATCGTGTAGGGCTGCCGGTGCCTCACACCACCTCCTCCCTCCTCCCGATTGGGCGCGCGGCGGCCATTTAAAAAAAAAATTATTGCGTCCCCAGTTATAGCAGTTGCCTTAGCAGGGCCAGACCAAATGATTTCGAGGGCCTTAAACGACCCTCGGGCCTGATGTTCCCCACTACTGGTTTAAAGCATGCTTCCCTATTCCAGAGCTCTGGCGTTTGTTAAGCAGGATAGCATGAACAACAGTATCAAAAGCCTTTGCAAATATTGGAATACTGCACCAGTGAGTTGTCCCCGTTCCATTCCACACTGGATTTCATTGCAAACTTTTAGCAGGGTAGTTACGGTGGAGTGTTTGGGGCGAAAGCCAGGTTGGAATTGGCTAGGGAAATTTGTCTTGGTATAGTAATCGCTTAATTGGGAGTGGACACATTTTCCCATGACTTTGGATAGAATTGGGAGAAGTGAGATTGGCCTGTAGTTTGAGACAGTGTTTTTGTCCCCACTTTTGAAGATTGGGACAACTCTGGCAGTTTTCCAGATCTTAGGGATTGGGCCTGCAGACAGGATAGAGTTGACTATGGAAGCAATTGGTTTGGCAATGGCTGGGGCACCAAGTTGTAGGAACCTAAATTGTAGTAAGTCAGGTCCACATTGGCTGCTTAGTTTTAATTTGAGGAGCGCTTGTGTAATCTCCTCTTTGGATACTGGGCCAAATTGAAAATTGTGGGCAGTGTTGGGAGCTTGTGGGGCTATGTGGGTACTCCAAGGATGAGATTCAGGTTTGTGGTTTGGGCTGCGTTTCGCTAATAAGTTAGTGGCACACCCTACAAAGTAATCATTGAATGCATTTGCAATGTCAGTGGGGTTTGTCAGAGTAATATCCCCCTTAGTGATATTGCTTGGTTGTTGATGGTTAGAAGGCTGGAATATATTGTTGATAACCTTCCAGAAGTTAGCTGGGTTTGATGTATTCTGGTGGAGATTGGGTTTGATGTATTCTGGTGGAGTTGTAACCCATGGAAGGTGGGCCCCCCGTACCCTTATTTTGCGTAATGGAGCATGGGTATCGCAGAGTTTTAAGAACTCGGATTGGAAATAGTCGAGCACAGAATCAGGGTCAGGAATTAAATCGATTCTGTGCCATGGGATGATGGTAAGGTCATCCAGAAACTGTTGTGGGTTAAAGTTTCTAAATGTTCTAGTGAGGAGAACTTTAGGGCTTGAATGGGGCGGTTTAATTTTCCTTACACAGTACACTATTGCATGGTCACTGAAAATATCAGGAAGGATGCCAGAGGATTGGATTCTGCTGGGGTTTGAGGAGAGAATCCAGTCTAGCAAGGAATGGTTGTGTAATTTCAGGTTTTTCTGTGTGGGTTGGGAGATGAGTTGCGATAGGTTAAGTGATTTGATTTGTATCTGGATTTTGTTGTTTTTAGAGTCAAGCCAATTGTAGTTGAAATCCCCAAGAACTAGCAGCTCACTCTTCTCATTCAGAGAGGAAATGGAGCCAAGAAACTGGGTGATATCAGTGAGGGATTGTAGAGGGGTTTTATGGGGGCGGTAGATGCCAGCAAGCAAGATGGGCTTAGAAAGGGGAGGCAGATTTTGTCAATTAGAATTTCAAAAGAGGTTGGGCTTGGGGGGCAATTTAACAGTGTAAATTGTAAGGTGTCTCAATATAAAATAACACCCTCCTCCTCTCTTTGACCTATCTCTCCTAGAAATGGAGTATCCCTGAATGGCGATATATGCATCGGGGGTTTTAGGGGTTAGCCATGTTTCTGTAAGAACGATGGCTTTAGGTTTATGCATAAGTCACCATGCCCTTAGTTCGTCCAGTTTGGTCAGCAGGCTCTGGATATTTATATGGGCGACAGATAGCCCTTTTTGGAATTTAATGATGGAATTCTCAGAGGTATGGGACAGACCTGAAATGGTAGGACCTGGGTTAGGTTCAATATGACCTGCTAAAGAGAGTAATATTATGAGTAGAAATTTGGGTAGTTGTTTGCAAGCTGTAAATTTGTGATATTTACCATTAGAGTGAGCTGTGGTTAGCGTGTTGGTTTTTAGAGTTCTCCACCAACATTCAATAGATAGTGCTAGATTTTTAAGTGGTCCATGATGTATGGTGATGTTGGGTGTGGGCCAGGAGGGATGAGTTTGTAGTGGATAGAGGGAGTAACATCTTCATGAGGCCAGGAGAAATAAAAAAGTTAAGATACATAGTAGGTTCATTATGTCAGAGGTAGGCAGTGCTGCATGGAGCTGTTGTGAGCAAAGTGAGTGTGTGCAGACTAAACAGCAGGAGTGTGCTTCTTCCTTGTCAAATGTTTTGCTGCATTGCAATGCTAGAGTCAATTCAGGGTTTCAGTGGACCGAGTGGGTGTGGGAGGTATTTTTCTGCAGTCAATTTTGGGAGAGGCTGCAGTGAAATCAGTTGTAAAGGGGTGGGGGTTAAATTATGCAAGCTAACAAGCATGGGATCATAGTGTGGTCATATAAGCTCACCGTTTGTTGCCTTGAGTAAAAGAGTTTGCAGAAAGATGAAGTCCCCAGTCACCTCTAGTCAAACTATAGTCGAACTAAATATTGTCACTTAAAATGATCACTTTAAATGCATCACTCTTAAGATGCCAATGCAATCCCTGCCAATGCAGGGGGGATATTTGTTTTATACATCAAAAGCAGTCACATGACCCTTCCCCCTCACCAATAAATCAGCTTGTTCCAGTTGGTCAATTAGCAGCACACAGTTTAGAGGGGGAGAAAAAAAAATTCCACCATTTGATATTAAACATTCCAAAAGATCATATTACAAGCCGGGTGGGTAATTCTTTTAAACCAGGACTTGCAGATCAAGGACATACCAAAAGATCAATATTACAAGCCGAAGGGTGGTTGCCGTGGGTGTCCGGGGGACCTTTGGGGGTCCTCGAGTTGTCCCCGTGTGTGTATTGGGTTCCTCAGGTGGTTCCTGTGGGTCCTCCAGAAGTTTCCTGCAGGTTTCCTGGTGGCCCACAGGGGTCCTCGGGAGGTTCCCGCGAGTGTTCGTGGCCTCCAGGTGGTCCCTGGGGGTCCTTGGGTGGTTCCTGTGGGTGTCCGGGAGCCTCCAGGTGGTTCCCGTGGGTGTCCGGAGGCCCCATGGAGGTCCTAGGGTGGTCCCTGCGGGTGTCTGGGGGCCTCAAGGTGGTCCCCGGGGGTGTCTGAGGGTCCTCGGGTGGTTCCCGTTGGTGTCCGGGGGCCTCCAGGTGGTTCCCATGGGTTTCTGGAGGCCTCATGGTGTCCTTGAGTGGTCCATGTGGGTGTCTGTGGGTCCTTGGGTAGCTCCATCGGTTGTCTGGAGGCCTCCCATTGGTGCACGTGTGTCTGGCCATCCTCGGATGGTTCCCGTGGGTGTTCAGGGGCCTCCAAGTGGTCCCTGCGGATGTCTGGGGGTCCTTGGGTGGTTCCAGCGCGTGTCCGGGGGCCTACGAGAGGTTCCTGCAGGTGTCCAGGGCCCCATGGGGATCCTTGGGTAGTCCCTGTGGGTGTCTAGGGGTCCTTGGGTGTTCCCACAGTTGTCCGGGGTCCTTCAGGTGGTTCCCGCAGGTGTCCGGGGGTACCCGCTGGCCTGCGGTATCAATCCTATGCATAAAAAAATGCAATACATTCAAATAAATACCCCCCCCCCCCCCCCAATACATACAGTACAGTAATGGGCAAAATTACAATTATCCAGATATGGATAATAGTGCATTTGCCTATTTAAAATAAAACCTAAACCTGCAGCATAAAGTAAATTAAACTGGCACTTACCCCTGCCATGATGAAGGCTGTCTTCGTCCTCATGACCGTCCTTGTCCTCCGTGGGCATCAACAGCAACAGCAAAATAAAAATACAATCTAATGGCCCCTAACCTCTTCATTAACTTAGTGGTTTGTTACTGCTACGCTAATTAAGGTGTTAACCCAGCCTCCGCCGCTGACCACCCACCCTACCCGGGGACAACACCCCTGCTACCCATTGATTGGCACAGTGTTAAGGCATGCCCACAGTATTACATAGAAAATAAAAACACATTAAAATTGCCAAAAAAAATTGATTGGCATGGTGGCACTCCCATGCCATGTGGACATGAGCTGCCACTATGCCAGGCAAAATACAACGTATAAATCTTGAAATAAAGCCTCTGATAAAAAAAAACACATTCAATTTTAATCTTAAAAATTCCAAAAAAATGATTGACATGGTGGCACTCCCATGCCCTGTGCCTAGTCCAATACCATCACGTATGTATTATGGTACATTGGGGGAAAAGATCCTGAAATGTGGCATTTATGTGTTTCTTACCTCACAGGCTTACAACCATGTGAGGTTTACATAAGAGGTAGATAACTCAGCTGAAGCAACTATGTATCACTGGTAATACCCAATTTGTTAGATTACATGCAAGCGTAGAGGTGGAATATTGGTGTATATATAAATCTCAGTGACAATCAACAGTGCAGTGAAATCACTTCAAGCTTGCTGCAAATATCAGCAACAATACTGTATATGTTCAAAGTATGATCAGTACTGTAGGAACAACACGCACTTTTTTTGAACAGAGACTTGGACGAGTTAAGATAACAGCCCAATTATATGTCTTATTAGCAACTGTGAATTCAAGTATCATCATACACCTCTTTTCATTTGATCACAGGGCTATTAACCCCTAGGTTATACTAGAGATATCTTAGATACACTGCAGATATCCAAGGATATCTACAAGGGATACTGTCCCACAGGCCAACTACAAATCTTATATCGCTAATAATAAATACATGAACTAAGTTTTATTTTACTATTCACTTTATTATATTTTGATTATATATTACAAAGATTAGGTGGTGTTATAGGTGTCACCTTTAACTTTTATTTAGCGATTTAGATCTCAGTTTATCTGTGAGGATACTATCATCACTACCTCCTTATATAGCTATCTTACAGGAATACCAGCAGTAATAACAGAATATATACATCTGTTAAGCAGCGCTATTCATATAGGTTTTAAACAGTACCTTATTTCTTGTTAATAAGTTTATTGTATTAGTGGGGATGGGAAACCATCCCTTTCCAGTGATTGATATATTGAGTTCTCTTGTTTACTAGGAGGTTGAGTGCACCTCTTTCTTAGAAATACTTTCTGAATTTTCCGATTGAGTCTCCTATTTCTAGGTGCACCACTCACATCTATAGGCTAAGTGGGAACTGCTCTTTCTCTTACATGATTTTATTTTCAGCAGGTTGTCCATTGCTTGGCATAGTGGCAGCTCATGCCCATAGGCCATGGGTGTGCCACCTTGCCAATCAATATTTTTTGGGGCATCTTTTGTGTTTTAAATGAAATGTGTTTTTTTTAGGCTTGTTTTTAAGATTGGCAGGATGCATGTGGCTTGGCATAGTGGCAGCTCATGCCCACAGGGCATGGGAGTGCCACCATGCCAACCAATTGATTTTTGGGCATTTTTAAGATTCAAATTGAATGCGTTTTTTATTAGGGGCATGTTTTTAAGATTGACCGAGTGCATGTTGCCTGGCATAGTGGCAGCTCATGGGAGTGTCACCATGCCAATTAATTGTTTGTTTTTTTGCATTTTGAATGGGTTTTTATTTTTTATTTAATACTGTGTTTTATTTTTAACCTTTTTTTTAGCTTTTCCATTTATTGCTATAGTGTTAAAGCATGCCCATATTATATGGGCATTGTTTAACACTGTGCAAATCAATGGATAGCAGGGGTGGTGTGCCCGGGTAGGGTGGGTGGTCAGCGGTGGAGGGTGGGTTAGCCCCTTAATTACTGTAGTGGTAACTAACCGCTAAGTTGATGAAGGGGTTAAGGGCCATTAGTTTGTATTTTTTATTGTGCTGTTGCAGTTGATGCCCAAGGAGGACAAGGATGGTCATGAGGATGAGGAAAGCCTTCATCCTGGCAGGGGTAAGTGCCAGTTTAGTTTACTTTATGCTGCTGATTTATGTTTTATTTTAAATGGGCAAATGCACTATTATCCATAACTGAATAATAGTAATTTTGCCCATTACTTTACTGTATGTATTGGGGGTATTTTTTTAATGCACAGGATTGATACCGCAGGCCAGTGGGTACCCCCAGATATCTTCTGGGATCACCTGGAGGCCCCCGGACACCCACGTGAACCACCTGAGGACCCCCAGACACCCACGGGGACCACCCGTTTACCCTGTGGGGCCTGAGGACATCCCATGGGGTCAACCTGTGGCCCCCGGACACCAATGGGAACCACGAGGACCCCAGAGACCGGCAGGGACCACCTGAGGATGCCCAGACTCCCACAGGGACCACTTGGAGGCCCTCAGACACCTGCAGGAACCACCTGAGGCCCCCGGACACCCACGGGGACCACATGGAGGCCCCAGGACACCCTAGGAACCCACCGGCCTCTGGTTTCAATCCTGTGCTGAAAAAATAAAAATGTTTTTATGTGGGGACACAGGGGGTGGGTTGTGTATTAGTGGGTGGTTAGTACATACTGTAATGTTTATTGGAGTAGATGGTGTGAGTGAAGGGGTAGCCGCTAAGGAAATTAAGCTGCTTACGTTTTATTTATATTGTGTGTGAGCAGGGGGTCTCCTGAGCTGAACAAAGTTGATTTCAGCCTCGAGGACCCCCTACTTTCCGAGATACAGGCCCCGGTATGGGGTTGCCGGTGTCCCATTGCTTTGTTTAGATTCCACGTGGATTTTAACATGGTGGGAATTCCGGCACCCCATATCATGGTCTGTAACTCGGGAAGTAGGGGTTCCCCAAGGCTGAAATCAACTTTGTTCAGCTCAGGATACCCCCTGCTCATGCAAACTATGAATAAAAATAAAATGTAAGCAGCTTCGTTACCGTAGCAGCTATCCGCTAAGGTAATGATTTTTTATTTGCAGGTGTTTTGATACTAGTAGGAATGAGCAGGAGTCTTCTGAGCTGAACAAAGTTGATTTCAGCCTCGAGGTCCCCCTACTTCCCAAGATACAGGCCCCGTTACGGGGTGCTGGTATCTCCTTCAATGTGAAAATCCCACTTTCATGTGACCCACAGGATTTTTACATGTCGGGAATACCAGCATCCCACAATGGGGCCTGTATCTCGGGAAGTAGGGGGTCCTAGGACCCCCCGCAACAATAGAGTACTGTTAGATTTTAAATAAAACCCCCGTGATTGCCTGTTAGAGGCGTGCAGGTAGAGTGACTGATTCAGCCTATCCCTTACTGTGAGTCTCTAAAAGACCGGTAGACCTCGGTAGGATTAACACTGCTGTGTTAATCGAATCAGCCATTTAGTCTGCAGAGAACAATCTTGGACCACCACAAGTATAGTGCATGATTCACCTAGGTAAATGATCGGATAATGGCCGCTGCATCCACTGCATCTGTATGCTCCATGTGATCAGGATCCCGCTTTCTTTGCTTCATTCTTTGCTGCTCTTGCCCAACTAGCAAAGGGACACATTATCCTGGCAGCGACTTCAACACAGTCCTAAACCTGAGAATAGATAGATCAGGCCAAATCAGAGACAAAAGAAAATAGAGCCCAGAGACACTCCTCCAGGTTTTGAAGGATAATCAATTAGTAGACATATGGAGGGAGCTCCACCCCAGTACACAAGACAATACATTCTTCTCGCACCCCCACGCTAGCTACAACAGAATTGATTACTTCCTCCTCCTTTCAAGCAGACTGGTTCCAAAAATCTCCCATGCTGGGATCCATGATATTTAATGGTCAGAGCATGCACCAATTGAGCTGAGGTGTCCAAATAAAGACAGTGTTAATTCCCAAACAACCCCATGGGAGGCCCATAAGGCAACCCTTCGGGGTTCCCTGTTTAGTACAGCCACAGGGAGAAAGAGGGAAAGAAATAAAAAATTGCAGTACTTCAATCCAAACTCATAGTGCTATCCGGCAAACATAAACAAGATCGCAGATCGGACACCTGAAAGGAATTAAAAGATATCAGGATCGAATTAAATTTTCTCCTGTCCTCCCAGGCTAAAAATTTATGGAGTTAGTTAAAGAGGAAGTTTTATGAGAAAGCAAACAGACAGATACCCTGCTGCAAACAAAATTAGGAATAAAAAGACAAACTATAACATTCAGGCCATAAGACTAAAATTGGGAGTAACAACATCGAATCCTAAACTAATTGTAGCAGAATTCTAAAAGTTTTACGAACATGTATATAATGGAGAAACCACGAAACAAGCCTTACAGGACTTCCTAGCAGACTCAAACTTACCGAGATTGAATAGGGCAGAGAGAGAGAGCTTTTAGTGGAAGAGCTTTTAGAAGTTATTAAACATCTGAAGTCATCCATGGCCCTGGGCCGAGATGGATTTTCAAATTGGTACTATAAAAAATTCAGTACACTCTTGGCTCCCTATATCCTCCGGATATTTAATGCAGTGCTGACAGGTGCGTCATTCCCAGACCAGATGATTCAGGCGTCGATATCACTAATGTACAAACAAGGTAAAGACCCAATAGATTGCAAAAGTTAAAGGCCTATATCCCTGATAAACTCAGATATAAAAAATTATGCTAAATTATTGGCCAACCGCTTGAGTCATATCCTGCCTAGACTAAGACACCCAGATCAAGTCGGTTTCATCTAAGACAGACAAGCTGCAGACAATTCAAGATGAATAATTGATCTGATAGAGATAGCCAATACAAAAAAGATACAGGTTATGGTGTTGAGTCTAGACACAGAAAAAACCTTTGACAGGATAGACTGTACTGTACATACTTAAAGGCCACGCTAGGGGTTTTTAGTTTCGGGGGTAGAATATTAGAGGCAATATTGGCACTGTATTCCAGCCCGGCGGCAAGAGTGATACATCAGGGATTCCCATCGGAACCATTTAAAATTAAAAGTGGTACAAGAGAGGGATGCCCACTCTCACCTTTGCTGTTTGCCTTATGCATGGAACCCCTGGCAGCACAATTTCTGATCAACCCGGATATTTCGGGAATACAAATTAACCAGCATTAATTAGCTCTCTACGCAGATGATATTTTCTTAATAATATCTAGACCTCTCACTTCACCTGCCCAATCTGTCTGATTTCTTGGGAAAGTTCAACAAGGTTTCAGGCTTTAACATTAACCAAATTAAATTGGAAGCCCTGAACATAAATTTACCAAAAGAGATGAAAAAATTGATAGCCATTAATTTTCATTTTAAATGGAAACAGAAAGACATCACATACTTAGGGATCCATATCACAAACAACTATAAAACTTTATATAGGGCCAACAACCCCATATTACTCAATATTCTTAGAGAAGACATCGCAGTATGGCCAACCTACAATATTTCATGGATTGGTAAAATATATTGTATTAAAATGAATCTTCTCACTCACATTCTTTACCTATTCCAGACAATACTGATGCCACTGAGACTGAGGACATACTGTCGCTTCAGTCCCTGATCTCTAAGTTCATACGGGGTTATAGGAAACCGAGAGTAAAAGGGAAAATACTAAAAAGACCCATTTTGGCAGGGGGCTGGCGGCACCTTGCTTGTTGTCCTACTACAACGCGGCACAATTATGCCAAATTTCTCAATGGCAGGTAGATCACAGCTGAAAAAGTTGGGTGGAGATAGAAAAGATGTCTGCTCTCCTGTATAGCTAGACAGCTTGATTTGCTCCCCAAAATCGGTATTTAGAACCATTAAAGAACCGCTTGCCTCAATGACCAACTCTTGGACGATCTGGGAGCCTGCTAAATTGAAATGCTCCATGACCACCAGAAACTTATTAATGTCCCCTCTATGGGGTAACCTGGAATTTGCTCCAGGCCTGCACAGTGCAGATTTTACAATTTGGAAGCAGAAGGGATTTACAAGACTCAGAGATCTGGGAGAGAAACAAAAGTATCAAAACATTTGAACAAATCAGATCGGAAAAAGACATCCCTCATTCGGAATTTTTTAGATACCTCCAGATCAGTGCATATTATAATAACCACTCATCCCTCCCCCAATTGACAAACTTCAAACAGCTCTGTTTATTGGACACAGATACACAGGGACACATTGCAAATGTATAGGGAAGTAGTCTGTTCGAGCCCCGACTGTGCCCAGAAGCTTAGTTATATGGCCCGATGGGAGTTAGACCTGGGTGAGGTGTTGGAGGACAAGGAATGGGAAGATATATTTGTAGCAACAGTCAAAAGCTCAATATGTACCACAATAAGTGAGAACGCACATAAGGTGTTAATGAGGTGGTATCTCACTCCGTTAAAATTATCCAGATTTGTCACGGGATACTCCTTGTTGTGTCCAATACAATGTGGAGAATCAGCCAATCTGGTACATATGCTGTGGTCTTGTCCTCGAATAGCCCCCCTATGGGAAGAAATTAAAGATTGGCTTCAGAGGATATTGGGCCTCACAATTCCACTAGACCCATGGCTGTTCCTCTAAATAGACCAACACCAGATCTAGCCAGGACAGAGAATAAATTGATTGCCCATTTGGCAATGGTGGCGAGGTGCGAGATAGCAGCATTATGGAAACAAAAAGACGTTCCAATGATTCCCAAAATTTGGAACAGAATTTGGTTTGTTTGCCAGATGGAGAAGTTGACCAGTTTAGTCAATGACACTGGCGTCAAATTCCAAAAGGTCTGGTTCCCATGGCTGGCTCAGACAGACATCTCTGGAGTGAACGCTACCACTATCCTGCTGTGATAGTTGAAGGTGCGTTCTCGGGTAATGGCTAGCAAGAAAGAAATAGGAGGAACTTGCTGGTGTAGGTAGTTAAACATACAGTAGGTCGTACAACACGGGAAATGAGTACTCGAAGTACAATAAAGCACCAGAGATATGTATTACAAGAGAAGGATATACCTCCTCTCCCCTTCCAACCCCCTTTTCTTTTTTTATGTGGATTTATGTTTCATACGTCTTCAATATGTTTTGATTTTGATTTGATTTAAGTGTTGAGCTGTAACAATGGAAGAAATGTGTATTATGTTTTTCTGTGAAACTCAATAAAAATTAAGTTACAAAAAAAAAGGAGGGGTCCCAGTACCGATCCTTGTGGTACTCCATTCGCGACCTTAGCCTAACCTGAAAAAGTTCCATTTATGACAATCTATTGTCTATCCTTCAACCAGTTTTGAATCCAGGTGCATATATTTTTATGGAGTCTAATTTGCTTTATTTTGTACACCAACCTCTTGTGTGGAACTGTATCAGAGACCTTTGCAAAATCTAAGTAGACACATCAACTGTATTACCCTGGTCTATATTCCTACTTACCTTCTCAAAGAAACAAATAAGGTTAGTTTGGCATGATCTATCTTTCATAAATCCATGCGGACTATTACTAATAATTTTGTTTTCCATTAGGTATTCCTGAATATTATCCCATACTAAACCTTCAAGTAGTTTCCACACTATTGAAGTCAGGCTTACAGGTCTGTAATTCTCTGGTTGTGATCTAGCTCCCTTTTTAAATATAGGCTCCACATCTGCTTTACGCCAATCTTGTGGTACTGAGCCTTTGGAAATCGAGTCCTTGAATATTAAATGTAATGGTTTGCCTATTACTGAACTTAACTCCTTGAGAACTCTTGGATGTATGCTTTCGGGGCCAGGTGCATTATTTACTTACATTTTTTCAAGCCGTTTATGAAGTTCGTCCTCAGTTAACCAATTGTTCATTAATATGACGGTTGTGGCATCCTCCTGCGGCACTACTATTGAAATTGATTTTCGCTGGTAAACAGTTTAAGTGTGAAATGGAAAAAAGAAACACCCTTTAACAAGCACTCATTGTAATGATTGATATGATGAATTAAAGTTAATAAGTAATACTTTATTATAATAATTAAAATAAATGGTGATACATAAAAACAAATACTATTGGTAAACCACAGTGACCTAACATATAAAACAAACCAACAAACATTAAACATAAACTGGAACGAAGGGGAATTAACTAGCAAGTAAATACTTAATAGTAGTGAGATAGCTCACAATTGCTTATCAAAAAATCCCTAGGTCCAGCACTAAACAATTTTATTAAAAACCTGTGCTGTTTAGACAGGTACAAACCACAGCAGGGGGAAAGGGGGTGGGGACGCGGAAAGGGAACCCTCGCTACTGCTAATTGGGTAAGGAGTGGTGATGCTACTATCAGGGGTAGTAATGGATAAACAGCGACGAGAGAAAGAACCCCGAGGAGAGCACTCAAACACTCAAGAGAACAAGTGTACATGTGGACGGTGTGGTGAAGATGAGGAATGGGTAAATTAAAACACTTTATTGTGAGTCGTGACTCAATAAAATAGAACGCTGTGGGTCAAAGTGTAATACTTCAGTGTGAGCCAATATGACAGCGAATTGTAAAAACGGAACCGGACGTGTTTAGAAAACAAATGTATACAAAATATATACACAACATAACCTTGTGTCAAAGGAAATTGAGAGAGTCTGCAGCTGTCCAAAAAAGTTGTCTTGTCATCTCAAAAGTGCTAGGAAAAATGAAAAAAAGACAGCGCACAACTATCATAGTATAGTAAAGTTTGTAACAAGCACAGATGTATAAAACGGTGAGTATTACACATATATCAAGAAAATTCTTTAACGCATTACATGTGACATCGACATGGGTTACCACAGCAGAAGGCAGTATCCAACACGCGCTGTATTTTCTTAGCGTCGTCGTCTGTTGAAACGGATCACAGCAAGATGAGGTAGGTGAAACACATTTTTCATCCAGGTGGTTTTATTGTCAGCACCACCAGGAAGACACAACACATACAGTGGCAGCATCAGAGCTGCTGAAAGCACTGAGGATGACTTGGCTTCTATCCGGAACATTATACTAAGTTGGTGGTGTCTGCACATGGCTGCTGGGACCGTGAAAACGCTCTGGTGCTATATGAGTGTTCTGGTGTTAGAGCTTGCTTGAATTGTGTGTTTATTACTTTTCAACTGTTATCAGTTGTTTGGAGGTTAGTGGCTCCTCCTTCCAGGGTTTAAGCTCATCCCACCCTACTTTTTAAGTAACAGGTTTTTTCATGTTCCTGTGCAGGACAGGTCTATTAAGGCCATTCTCCCTCCACTGCAGAGGTAAATGAGATTTTTTCCAGGTAATGTTATGACCTGCGTACTGATCACGCCATGAAGTGGCTGCAGGCTTATAACGCTTTGGCCAAAGGATTTAACTAAATGACCCATATTCATGAGAATATTAACATTGAAGTACAGTATTTAACTATATATTTTGTCACATTGGATGTAGCATTGGGTATCTTTGTCTTTTGTTGTATACAGTACACATCGCCACACTCAGTAGCACTCCTTTTGACACCAATATATATATATGATGTGATGGGTTCTGGTGTTAGAGCTTGCTGGAATTGTGTGTTCATTCTTCTTTCATCATTCTTCTAATTTCACTAATATTTAACAATATTATACTATATTTTCTCTTTTCTCACTTAACAAAAGTTTAAGACTTTGGGGCCTATTCAGTAAGCGTTGATAAGGCACTTATCGGCCACTTATTGGCCAAAACGACTACTCATATTCAGTAAGCCTCAATAAGTGGGCGATAACGGCCTGTATCGCCGCAAAATCTTATGACCAAAATAAAATCGCCGATTGAGCGTCGATAAGCCACTTATCGACTATTTTCGGAATGATCATAAACTCGCGCGATTCTAGTAGCCGCGATTCGCCTATCGCCGTCAATCGCCACCTATCGCCGCCCTAAAAAGGCGATCGTATCCCCAAATCAATACGCCTCAAAATTTTGGCAGATTGGTGGGGAGATGCGGCGATAAGTGGGGACTTAGAAAACAATTGGCCTTTTTCCAGCATAGGATTGATGCCGGGGGACTCCGGAGCTGATACCCATTAATATCGGCACCAGAGCCCCCCGGTATGCATCCGATTACAGCAACTTCATTACCTTAGCGGCTAACCGCTAAGGCAATGAAGGGGTTAACCACCCGTGCTAAGCTTATTGCGGCTAGCGGGGTGGGTGAAGGGGGTATTTGGCCCTTAGTGGCTGTTTAGGCCTTGCGGTGGGGATGCGGTGGGAATTAACCCCTTCATTACCTTAGCGGTTAATACCGCTAAGGTAATGAAGGGATTAACCCAATCGCTACCCACCCGCAAGGTCTAGACACCCATCCTTAGGGCTAATACACCTTTCACCCACCCCCACAGCCCACCTGGGAGGCCTAAGCACCCACCCCAGACTGACTATACCCACCCTGTACCCATTGAGTAGTATAGAGGTACATATGTACATCATACCCATATAATAATAATATGGGCATGATAAGCCTCTATAGCTCTCAATGGCCACCCTAATCACAATACATTAATGCACCAGACACACAATAATAAAACGTTAAAAAACTCCAAAAAAACACACTTCACAAAATAAAAACAGTAGCTAGCTAGTACAATGAATACAAGCAATAACTACTTCACCAATGAATTAATTAAACCATTAGCTAATCAAAACAATTAATTCCTTAAACAACTCAGAATTATTTCAAACAGAAACCAATCAAACCAATTAATCACTAAACCAACTTGAAATTAATAGTAACAATAACCAATGAAACCAATTGATTAATACAAAATTAATGAATTAATTGAAACATTAACTACAAAATAAATAAAATAAAAACAAATCAGAAACAACCATTAAACGCATTAGCCAACATAATACATCCTTCATTAAAAAAGAAAAACAATCGCCAACATTTTATTTTAATCAAGCAGAAAAATATCAAACAATTACATCAACATAATAAACTAACATTGCAAAAAACATATGGTATATGTTTTCAGAGGCTCGATCCTATCATGGCAGAAAATCGCTCATTTTTGGATTTTGCTATGAACGGTAATGAAGGCTTGCTGAATACCGTGATAGAAACGCTCACAAAAATGGCCATTTACATGCCCTGGCGATCATTTTTATCAACCTTTACTGAATAAGGCCCTTTGTCTGGGGAAACATTTGTGAGTCTGGCAGCAAAAATTAGGGAGAGTTAGTGGTTCTATTTGGATTTAAATTTTACTGTCACTGTAATTTTTTGCACAGATTAAATAATATCTCACTAATTGTATTTGTACATCTTTACACTTAATTTTTGATACTTATGCTATTTGATAATTTTTGCACAATAACTTTTTAAACTATTAATGTTCATTAATACTTAATTAAAAGCATGAATATGAATACATCTCTTTGTCTATTCAAGAGTTTCATACTGTCACTTCTTTAATTATCCAAATTATTAAAGAGATGATAGTAAAAATGGATACACACTTTGGATTCCCTGTTCCCACAAGGGGATGCATTTGGTGTAGAACTCTTACATTATGTGATTTGCACTAGGGTTCTTTTTGAGAAAAGGTTGTCTGTCTGAGGCATTGATGATTTCTCAGGTATGTTGGCACTCTACTATTATTTTGGTACCTTTATTTTTTCTGTCTGATACCTTTGTATATTTTTGTACAGTATGTTGCTTAACGATTTGATAAAAGTATTTTCACAAATGTAGTGCGAAGACTCTTCTCCTCTCTACAATGAGTTTTATTCCCCTCATCTGTTTCCTTGAATCTTAAACTGGATGTCGTTCAGTGGAATATTGATAATCCTACACAACTTTGTGATATTTCTAAATAGCATTACAAATTCCTTCAGCTTGTCTTGTCTTGTCATAATGTTTTTTTGAAGGACACGGACTAATAGGTACAGTATAGCTTACATTCACATATAGGAAAGAGCATTGCCATTAATGTTTTGGGGGCATAATCCTTTCTTTATTCACATAAACTGTAGGAAAAAACATTTCTATTAATGTTTTGGGGCATAACCTTGTGATGGGCCAGGGTAACCAGACTTCTTAATACAGGTTTAAGCCCTCTGGTTGCCCTTGTGTCCCTGGCAGCAACCTAGCAATATAAGCCAGGGGCCAGGTATCTTACATGTAAAAGTTTAAAGTGTCCTGCTTTCCCACTTTTCATGTTCCCTTTTTCCCAGACTCATGAAACGCTGTGCATAAGTTTTAGGTGGGATATTTGGGTAATAATGTATTTGCATTATTTCATTTGCAGGAGTTTGGGGTCCAGAGGGAGTCAGCTCTTCCATGCCAACCAATCAGTGAGTCGATGAAGTTACGCCGGGCTTTTCAAAGTTGCTCTGTTCGAAATAGTAGAGCAACCGGCTTAGTTTGGAAGCCTGAAAAGTTTGCCTCGCATAGACTAAGTCCTGTCTTTTGCACCCAAGTTCTCAAAATTGAATGGAGTGGTCGCTGCTAGTAATTGAAGCTGAAAAAAGAACCAGGAAAACCAGGGGGTATATCCTCGTCAGGGTAAGCTCATCCAAGCAGGCATCCTGCACCTAGGAAAGCCTAGTTTTTTTTCCCCCAAACCCCCAGTAAGTTTATTTTTAATTGTTCCTTCTGTATTTTCTTCTTGTTGTACATGGGTTTACCAAAATAAACGCAATTTGTTTTTACAATCTTGTTCTGCCTAATGAATGATCCCGGTAATCTATACATGGTGTAAAAAGTACCTGGTCTCCCAGGAAAACACTTTCTTTGGAATTGTGTCCACAGGTTCACTTTAATTCTGTCATGAAAATTATCAATACCCTTTAAAGTTAAGTTGTTTAAAAATCACAGATCACACATGGTTTATTTCTTTCAAATATCAAAGATTATAATAAGTACACTCTGTGGTTAATTAAATTGCAATGTGAGCAGTGTATCATCACACGCAATATATATTTAGTCATCATGGCACAAATGCTAATTTTCTATGTAATACTCAGGCTAACAACCTATTTTTATATAGTTTCATAGTTTTTAACAAATGTATCCTCACCGGGCAGACTCTGCAACAAGATCTTCCAGCAAAGAAGAGACAGCACACACATGGTTACAAAATACAGTATTGTATTAGCGGTAAGTGGCACACACCAACGTTTCGATCCTCCAAACAGGACCTTTCTCAAGGCAGTACCTGTACAGTAAGTATGCCTGTAAGCCTGGTGTATTTTGTAACCATTTGTGTGCTGCCTCTTCTTTGCTGGAAGGTCTTGTCGCAGAGTCTGCCTGGTGAGGATACATTTGCTATTTCTGCTCTATGGGACAAGCACCAATATTTTACTGGATTCACGTGAGGGCCATCTGCTTTGACTGTTTCATAGTTTTTGATATATCGGAAATGTCTTATAAGCAGCAATTCGCTGAACCGTTATCTCCCGTCCTCCATTAACCCCACATTTCCTGAGATATAACTAGTTATGTCCCCTTGCAGGAATACTTACTGGGCGGACACAATATAGTCGCGGGGACAGACCTACTCTCCCAGCCAATAGGAAGTAATTAGAAGGGGACCCCTTCAGGTACAATAAAAAAAAGCGACAAAATGTGGAAACGCTGCTTTAAAGCTGCAGACCAAGCAATAGCCAATGTGTAGTTTTTTTGTGTGTTTTTTTTTAATAAATCACTTCTGTACTATGAGAAAATACTTGAAGCATTTACAAAACAACAACTCTGAATGACATTTTATATGTATTATAATGTAACAAGCATTGTTTCTATAGCAATCATTTACAAAGTCACATCCCCTTCCTCTTCTGAAACAGGCTCTGGCACACCACTTTTTGAGTCCAGCATTCGCTCTAGTTTTTCACTAATTGTATCTAGTGACTGGTATCCACAAAGCAGGGGAGCAGGGAATGCACCAAAGGAGAAAGAGAAACTGTCATAGGACAGTATTGCATGGATAACGGGATGCTCAGCAGATGATAAAGCATCAACGTATATACTCACAAACCAGAAGACTAATTAGGTATGTCCAGAATTGTGGTAGATATGGGTAAGAATGGTGTACCCTCGTTCGAGTGATCTCAGAGAAGGAAAACCATAATAGTGCAAATGGTACTGAAAAAGGTTATTTTATATGAAAATGCGAGACCCTCCAAATTTGAGGTTTTCAGCAATAAAATTCTTTAAAACATGTATAGCATAGGATCAGCCGTGACTCTCACGGGTCGGGTGAGTCGCGCGCTCACCACTCTCCACGGGAACATCTCTTCCGGTAATGTCACTTCCAGTTCCGGTTGCGGCTGCCCGGCAACCAGGAGGACGCTTTCCCCAGCACTGGTTGTGTTCTCTAACTCAACGTGTTTCATTGGAGTGCAGCTTCATCAGGAGTCGCATATCTTGTTTCAGGGTTTGAGTAGAGGAGTATGCCATCTTTAAAATATATTTTCGATTGCACATCACATTGCACATTGATATATATTTTTAACTTAGTTTTTTTCACTTGTTTATATCAGTCACATTTGTATTCTAATTAATGAACACACTGTTTGCACTCTGTTATTTTAGATGGTAATCAAAGTCCTTTCACACGGATACTTTTAAATATGAGGACTTCTTACATAATTACATTTATCACTGATCACTAGCGTCAAGCACCACTTTAAATTTTTGTGCAAATGTTGTATCTAGTGACTGCCTGGTCACATGATCTTCCCTACAAAACTTTGCATCTTTGATCCTCTACTGATGCACTGACAGACATTTAGTGAACCCCGAGCCGAATCTTCGCTGATAGATCACAGGAGAACGGATCAATTGGCAAATTAGATAATTACTTATCATTCTATGAATTGTATTGCTACACATATTAAAGGAAAACAATTCAATTAAAACAAAAACATCAGCTTGGACTGCTGCTTTAAGATAACAAAATGTTTCTACATTTTAATGCATACAATCAAGTGATTGAGCACTATTAAAAGTGTTGCTCCAGAAATATGGTATATATGTAGATTATAAAAGAGTATAATCTCAAATTATTGAAACTAATTTTGTGAATCAAGCAAAAGATAAATACTAGTTGTTTGGACTTTTACCATATTTGTGGATTTTCCCATTTCTACAAAATTGTATTTTAAAGATACATTTTTACAAATACAAATGTATGATGTAATTCAAAGGATAAGGAAAGGAAAACATAAAAATAAACCCGTGTGACTCATGGATTGACATAATAGCAGACAGCAAGCTGTGTGCCAACATTTTATGAGAAATCAAAATGTGCCCAATAGCAGGAAACCCTGCCCAGCTGATAACAAAAATAATTATTGTACACTTGCTGGGAAAACAGGTTTAAAATGTATGAATTAGAAAAGCATTGTATTCTACTCAAACACAAAATAATAACTAGATAACATAACTCAAACTGTGCACATGTATTCTATTAACTGTAAAACAATGTACTTGTTACCACAATTTCCTTTATTTTGTGTATCATACCACGTTGTAGAACTGCATTGAACAATTTTAGGTTTGCAGTGTATAACGCTTTGCATTGCCACTTTTATTCTAAATCTTTAATAGATGGAACACACTACAATATTTAATGTACAGTAACTAGCCCCTGCTTTGGGCACTGTTGGTGACATCATTTGGAACAGGGGCCTGGGTTCAACTCACAGGGTACCACGAAAAGAAGATTAGCTAAGTAGTATGACATCAGAGAGTGTGCAAGATTCACTTGAAGTAGACAATATTTTATATGGGTATACGAAGATAATGAACGGCAATGTAAAAGCAGCTTCAGCATAAATCAGCATCCAACAAGTTCAGGATATTTCAAAAGCAAAAGTATAAAATGTTCCACAGTATTAACCCTGCCACCCCGATGTGAGCTGGCAAGCAAACATACAGTATATTCAATTGTGGAGGCTCTTAAAGGAAGGGGTAAAATAATGCAGGAAAAGTAATTTAACCATTACCATATCTAAAACAGTGAGTGGTATTAGTATTATATAAAGATGATGCACATTTGTAATGCCTCCAGTGATTGAGACACAGTCTGTCAAGCAAGGAGTAAGCAATTGTGTCCACCAAACTATCTAACTAATCATGTAACAGGCAACTCCATTTTCCTTCGGTGTTTTGCAAAGGCTGGTCGCATGCCAAGCTCTGCACACTGTGGAAAGTCAAAAGCTCCATCATTTGCTGGGAGAAGCTTACATATTTAGAGTCTCACATGTTAGCCTGTGTGAGAAATTATACATTCTTAATGTACTGTAGTCTTCATGCAGATATTTGGAGTTTCCTCTATGTTACATCCGTACTCTGCCACAGACACAGGGGCTTATGCAGAGAGGAACGTAAAGTTAAATTTCGCCAGGTTAGAGGCAAAAATTTCCTCATGTAGGCAGTTACTGGCGAGAACTTGTCGGGCCAATTCAAATTCGCCAGACGTGTGGCGAGAAGCGTGATTTCGCCAATGCGGAAACACGCACGATTCCAGTAGCTCCGATGCGCATCAACGCGCCAATCGGAGCTACTAAATGGCTCGTTCAGAGGAAAGTTGGCAGTATTGTGGCCAGATACCGCGCGCCTCAGAATGGTGAAACTCGCCTAATTAGTAATTAGTAATTTCCTGCACACCGCGCTACCGGAGTACCCTGCATAGGACACAATTAAATGCCAAACCTGTGGCGAATTTAAGCCTTTCTGCTAAGTACCTCTCTGCATAAGCCCCTAAGAGATTATTCTCTATATGCCTGTAATCAAACTACAACACATGAGTGGGATACCTCCTATTTTTGTATTTATTTTTATGCTTCAGCTTTTTTTATATATTGCACTATACTGTGTTTTGTTTTACGCCACACTCTGGTAACTTTGCACTTTGATATCCGCTACCTATATCATATCTTGATGTTAAGAAAACCCTCAGATCCGCTCACTTCTAGAGGTTGTATTTTCATGGTTATTTTTTCACTAGATAGTTTTGGTACGGATCTATTTATATATAATCTGCACTGTAATTAAGATTATTGACTTAGATTGGGTCCACACTTTTTAACCTCCCACACAAGCAAATCTCTGCGCTTGATTTTTTGCACTATATATATATATATATATATATATATATATATATATATATATATATATAGGCAGTCATCGTTTTACAACGCTTCGTTTTACAACAAATGGCTTATCCAACGCTATGCAATGCATACCTATGTTCATTTTTACAACGCCAAAACGGCTTATCCAACGCTCTTACAACGCTTTGCAAAGTTGTTTATGTGTATATAATATATATTATATAATATTATACTATACAATATATTATATTATTATATTATATTACTGTATTTCCTCGATTGTAAGACGCCTTCGATTGTAAGACGCACCATCGATTTGGCCCTTACAATTGAGGAAAATTACTTTTTCGCTTACCATGTCTCAGGAGAGGTCCCATGTCAGCGGAGGACGAAGCGGGCGGCGGAAGCAAGAGAGAGGTCTCACATCTCCAGATGGTTGAAGATGGAAGGTGGGAGTGCGGTGGCGGTGGCAGGACAGGTCCAAAGTCTGCATGTGAATGAAGATAAGACAGCGGGCGTGCGGTGGCAGGAGTTCATAATAGCAGGAGAGCTGAGCAGGAGCAGAGCGGCATAGGGGAACGGCTTGGGATGTGCACACTTTAACCGGAAGTCAGACACCGGTCAACTTCCGGTGTTACAGAGTGCACCTCCCAAGCCATTCCCCTACGCCGCTCTGCTCCTGCTATTATGATCTATTAACCGCCTCCGCCACCGCACGCCCGCTGTCTTCTTATCTTCATTCACCTGCAGACTTGGGACCTGTCCTGCCGCTGCCACCGCATTCCCACCCGCTGTCCATCTTCAACCATCTGCAGACGTGGGACCTCTCCTGCCGCCTCCGCACACTTCATCCTTCGCTGACATGGGACGTCTCCTGAAACATATTACATTTTTTTAATACATCGATTCTAAGACGCACCCCAATTTCAGACATGTGAAAATCGGAAAAAAGGTGCCTCTTAGAATTGAGGAAATAGGGTATATATAATATTATATATACAATACAGCATATACACTATATAATTTATGTGTGTGCTGCAAATCTTATTGCCTACGTAAAATATTTGGTGTATTTTAATGTTAAAAATGCCTTCAGGAACGGAACCTTTCATTTAAACAGTGTTCCTCTGGGAAAACGTGTTTCACTTTAAGACGTTTCGCTTTCAAACTCCATTTTGAGTAACGCATTGTGTCGGACAACTGAGGACTGCCTCTATCTATCTATCTATCTATCTATCTATCTATCTATCTATCTCTATATATATATATATATATATATATATATATATATATATATATATATATAATATATATACAGGCATACCTCGCATTAACGTACGCAATGGGACCGGAGCATGTATGTAAAGTGAAAATGTACTTAAAGTGAAGCACTGCCTTTTCCCCACTTATCGATGCATGTACTGTACTGCAATCGTCATATACGTGCATAACTGATGTAAATAAGGCATGTGTAACAGGCTCTATAGTCTCCCCGCTTGCGCACAGCTTCGGTACAGGTAGGGAGACAGTATTGCTGTTCAGGACGTGCTGACAGGCGCATGCGTGAGCTGCCGTTTGCCTATTGAGCGAGATGTACTTACTCGCAAGTGTACTTAAAGTGGGTGTCCTTAAACCGGGGTATGCCTGTATATAACTTATGAAATGTGTTCCAGTGGTTAAAAATGAGGATACAGCATTAAATCGCAGCAATGAATACACTTGTTGGAGTAAAGTCTTGTCCATATAAGAGTGTGATAGCTCCTGTTGTCTAATAGCTGGGTCTTGTAGGAGGGAACCCCTGTGTGAAACAGAAGTGCAGTGGATAAAGAACACCCTAAGAATTGAAATGAAATTCCACTCTTTAATATTATATAACAACTAATATTAAAAACTTGCACTCTGACCAGAGCAAGCACGAGGCGACACGGTGGGATGCCAACACCGGAGGGTGAGGGACCCCTAGCGCATCGCAGAAGGACGCCGTTGCATCTGACTGTCACCAGCTACAATCGTCAGTGCTACATTGAAGCTGGTCAACCATTGGCAGAGGAGGTTAAGGAACCCTGAGCCATCAACCAGCGAGGAAGCATCTGAGACCACAAAGCCTAGCTACCCCAGGATTATACTCTCAGATAAGCATTTTTAGACATTCACCTTGAGTGCAAGTTTTATTTTTTTTTGTTATTTGAAATGAAAGGGTGGCATTATTATTTGTATGGTGTTCTTTGTCATATGCACTTCTATTTTACACTAAACATATAAAAATGTATATATTTTAATAAAGGCTCCAGAGGGTAGCCAAAACATTGGGCCAATAAAATAATACATTTTATTAGTGCAAAACAGAAGTGTATATATATATATATATATATATATATATATATATATATATATATATATATATATATATATAGCAACTGTAAATATTACTGTATGTTCATTTGCATGTCTTAGACAGGTCTGCAACCCCGTCTTTCCCCATTGTCACCCAGCATACAGCACTTCCACTGCAGCAAGGGATTCTGGGAAATGACATGCAAATGAGCACTCAGTGCCACCTTTTGTCTCAAGCTCGTATTACACAAGCCACTCCTCAAGCCAATGCATGCTGTTTTAAACACAGCTTTTAAACAGAGGCTGGGATGAGATGCAAAGCCATTAGACCTACTCACATACATGTTTCAACCTTGATGGGTATCATCAGTGTGAGGCTGGTCTTAATGGCTTGCAGGTTTGAGACTAGACTAGGTAATCACCACTGTCATTAAGGTTATGGTGGGTAAAAAAAGTGACAAAAACCCTCCACAGTAAAGCATAAAGCAACTGTAAATATTACTGTATGTTCATTTGCATGTCTTAGACAGGTCTGCAACCCCGTCTTTCCCCATTGTCACCCAGCATACAGCACTTCCACTGCAGCAAGGGATTCTGGGAAATGACATGCAAATGAGCACTCAGTGCCACCTTTTGTCTCAAGCTCGTATTACACAAGCCACTCCTCAAGCCAATGCATGCTGTTTTAAACACAGCTTTTAAACAGAGGCTGGGATGAGATGCAAAGCCATTAGACCTACTCACATACATGTTTCAACCTTGATGGGTATCATCAGTGTGAGGCTGGTCTTAATGGCTTGCAGGTTTGAGACTAGACTAGGTAATCACCACTGTCATTAAGGTTATGGTGGGTAAAAAAAGTGACAAAAACCCTCCACAGTAAAGCATAAAGCAACTGTAAATATTACTGTATGTTCATTTGCATGTCTTAGACAGGTCTGCAACCCCGTCTTTTATATATATATATATATATATATATATATATATATATATATATATATATATATATATATATATATATATATATATATATATATCAAACACACAAAAAGGTATGTTGCTCAACACTAAATATAAGTGATAAAATCAGACCCTAAATGACTGTTGTTGACCATAAGATGAACGATCTGAAGGTGGACATACTCAAAAGTAATCTTTGAACACCTACATATTTAAGCAACTGTTCGGGACACGTAGCGGTGGCCTAAACCAAGACTGCAGTTTCATGAGTCACTTCTGACACAAGAGAATTATCTTCCCATGAGTGCTAAAGGCCATGTCTATACATACTGCACTATATGTTTGCACACATAGCTGCCTCTAACACATATAAATTCTCTATATAATTCCATCCCTATATACCAATGGGGACACATAGTAACTACACACATTTTTAGTAATGCAACACCCTCTTACATGTCCACACCTACCCACGCCATTGGTATACACTACCACTCCACACACACCTTTTGTAAAGCGCTGTATACAAAGTGGGCACAGGGGGGAGAGATAGGTTTCAGTCACATATAACATTCCAAGATGCATTGTTTTTAAGTTAAACCTTTCTTGCTTTATTTATTGTAACACCGCCGTAAGAAGAGATTAGTGTATCTCAAAAGCTCGTAAAAATAAAAGCATTTTGTTAGCCACAGAACGTATTGTCTGTTCATTTTTTATTTTATATATACATACATACATACATTACAAAACAGGAAGACAGCATGGGTCCCATAGCATAATACTGCAAATAAATTTTAATAATTGCCCAATGCTCAGATTACGGCCACTCACAATTTAAAAATAATAATAAGAAAGGATCTCACTAAGGTGGAGACTTCACCCGTTCCTCCGTTGCATACACCAGGTCCACGTGTACGAATACCGCCAGACCTCTGCCACAGACCGGGAACCAGGATCGTGCCTCCACACTAGTTCACTTCCCAGTCGTAGTCTCGCGATAGCAGTCGCGGGCGTGTGCAGCATGCAACATACAACATAGTATATCATACCCAAGTGTAGAAACGTCACAGGAGGAGTATATTAATCGGGATAGATTATAGAAGTCCACAATAGATAAAGGAATCCTTGGCTTTGCTTTGCCCTACGCGTTTCGTCACGACATTCGACTTCCTCAGGGGATATGTGTGCAGCACTCATTGTGTTTCTTAAATAGCCTACATACACACATACATGTCTGTGAGTGGTTTCTCTGGCTTTGCAACTGATTCCCACGCTGAGCTTATAAACTGTGTTAACAGCGAGCATTACCTTATAAGGGTTCCATGTAAACATGGATTTTAGGCAAAAGGTGACACAGTGTTCTCATTTGCATGTCATTTCTCAGAATCCTTTGCTGCAATGGAAGCACTGTATGATAGGTGATAATGGTGAATGGCAGGGTTGCAGACCTGTCTAATACATGTGAATGTGCTCACAAGTAATCTTTTTATGAGAGATAGAGAGAGAGAGAGATTAATAATCAAAAACAGTAGTCGCTACCATTCTGTGGCTAACTAAATGCTTTTATTTGTGCAAGCTTTCGAGATACACTGATCTCTTCTTCGGGCGATGTTACAATTGTACAATACAATGTTCAATTGTAACATCGCCGAAGAAGAGATCAGTGTATCTCGAAACGCGCACAAATAAAAGCATTTCATTAGCCACAGAACGGTATTGACTATTTAATATACAGTATATATATACTGTATATTAAATAGTCAATACCGTTCTGTGTCTAACGAAATGCTTTTATTTGTGCGTGTTTCGAGACACACTGATCTCTTCTTCGGGCGATGTTACAATTGAACATATATAGTGATACCATCACTGTCCTCTAGGGGCTGATTAGGGCAGCTATAGAACTTTTGCAGCGCAGAGTTAATTCCTCGAAGGAGAAAGCAGCAGCTGAAGCTAATCAGCCTGGTTTGAATGAGGAAGTGTTTTAAAAGACTGAAAGATGCCATGCACAGTGAGAGACTGTTTTCCCCAGAAAGGGGGGGAGATAGAAGTACTCCCCAGCTGCGGAAGCTGGTTACAGAGGAACCTACAAGGAGAGTTTCTCTGGGCTCATGTGGGACCGAGTTCCCCTAAGAAGGAAAGGACGCAAGGCCTATGCTGAAGCAGGGACGTCTGCTCCGGAGAACTTACAAACAGATAAGCAAAAACCCTTTGTTATTGCTGTGTGCAAAGACTGTGTAGATTATTGCATATGCCAGGGCATGTTTTAGCTGGGAACCAGTATAGTTTGCCAGCGGTCTTTAGAGAGGGCTTGAAGAAAAGTCAGTTAGTTTCCCTAACGGGAATAGGATTTGATTTTATTATTTGGTTTTCTTAAAGGGACGGTGGGCCTGTTTTATGATTTAATCCCTGTAAATAAACCCCTGCATAGAAAATACAGTGTTTCCGGCCTTAAATTGGGACAAAAGAGACTTAATGTGGTGTGGGCATCACTATATATATATAAAAACAACTCTTGCATGGTGCAGTTCAATTTAGTAGTATGTAGGCAAATGCAAAAAATTAGGAATAGTACTCGCAAACATAGCTAAAATAATAGCTTTAGAGAGATCCTGCAACCAACTTTTGAGGAGATACAGCTCTCTTGTCCTGTGATGGTCCATCGCAGCCTCCTCACTGCTCACTTGCTGACATTTTGGTTCTGAGCTGTGGGTGGGCACAAAAAGATGACGTCACGTGATTAGTGTCGGAGATGAAACCACGCGGTCAGATCGTTGTCATAAAAATGTAACAGAGACAATTAAAATTGTTCTGTGGTGACTATGACATGTTTGCCAACTAATTGCTCAGTTAGCCCAACTTTCAAATAACTATCTGTCTAAACCCAATAACTATTAATTCCAAACAGTATATACAAACTAACCAAGCAGAGAATAACAGAACTTACAACCCATTAACCTTTTTAAATAACAAGTAGTCATCTCAGCTGTCATGATCCCAATTCCCAAATGGTACACAGTCCTCTGCTAGACATTTTATTGTGCACTAACAGATGCAAGAATGTCTGCTACATCTGTATGTAATAAAGACTCTGAACAATTTGATGAGGTACTGTACATTGGATATGGAATTTATATTTTTTTGCATTGGACAGGAAGTTACTAGCTATGACTGTGAATTAAGTAAATGTTGTAAAATAAGAATAACAGAAATGTTAATTTGGGACATAAGAAACCTTATAAATCTGTTGCTGAAATTAATGGTGTATTTTACTTGAATTGTAAAACACTATGGGGGCTATGCATTAAGCTCAATGGCTTTGCGTTCTGATTTGGCCAAAAAGCAGGTTCGTTAAAAAGTGAAGCCGGGGACGCGATGCACTAAGGCCTTGATGCCATTTTTTGACGTACCTGCTCAAAATAGCTCAAAACAGCCACAGCATACGTGTTGCTTTTTATCCCCCTGCTAGCGTTCTTAACCTTTACGTACGTTAGCTGATAGAAAAAAAAGCCGCTTGTAACATTTGCATGGAGATTTGCCATCTCCATGCAAGGCTGTTACAGGCGATCGTACACTAAATAAATAAATTTTAATAATAGTGTACATGAGCAGGGGGTGTCCGGAGCTGAACCACATTGGTTTCAGGTCCGAGGACCCCCTACTTCAGGAGATATAGGCCCCGTTATGGGGTGCCGGTATCCCCTGCAGTTTAAAGCTCCCGCATCACGTGACCGGGTTATTTACATTCTTCAGGGGATATCGGCACCCCATAACGGGGCCTGTATCTCCTGAAGTAGGGGGTCCTCGGACCTGAAACCAATGCGGTTCAGCTCAGGAGACCCCCTGCACATCTACACTAGTATTAAAACACACATAGCAATAAACAATAATTCATTACAGTAGCGGCTATACGCTATGGTAATGAAGCTGCTTTAATGTATTTTTAATAATAGTGTGCGGGAGCAGGGGGTCCCCTGAGCTGAACCGCATTGATTTCGTCCTCAGAGACCCCCTGCTTCCTGAGTTACAGGCCCCGGTATGGGGCATCAGAGGCCAATGTCGACGCCATCTTTATAGCGTCCAAGACGCGACGTGGGCTCTATAAAGATGGCGTCCGCACTGGCACCGATGCCCCAAACCGGGGCCTGTAACTCGGGAAGCAGGGGTCTCTGAGGCAGAAATCAATGCGGTTCAGCTCAGGGGACTTCCTGCTCCCGCACACTATTAATAAAAACACATTAAGGCAGCTTCATTAACTTAGCGGAAAGCCGCTAAGGCAATGAAGGGGTTAAGGCACATTATCATGTTTATTGGGGACAATTGCCCCCAATAAACAACACACATCCCCCCGCCCCCAACACATACAGTACTGTAATGGGCAAAATTACTATTATCCACATATGGATAATAATGCATTTGCCCATTTTAAATACATATAAATTACAATAAATACAGTCAAAACATTTTACACTTACGTTTTACAGGCACCCACGATGAAGGCTGTCTTCATCCTCATCTTCATTCTGCCCATGCCCCTCCGGTGCTGCAAAACATGCACAACAATCACAATAGCCAATGTAATGTCCCCTCACCCACCACTCGGGATGCCTACATACCCTCCCCCAGTTAACCCCCCACCCCGTGAGGCCTAACCACCCTCACCCACTACCCACTCTCTTTTTTCCTCTACGTTGGATGTCCCAGGCATATATCCCTGAACCAGGAGCACCGGTAGTATCATTTATTTATTTATTTATTTTTTCATTGGTGTGCAGCTTTACATGTTACTTTGCATTGGTGGTTAGGGGACATTGTTCATAGTGTATTTTATTGTTACATATATTTTGCATAGTGTTACATGATGCACAGATTAATTGCATCATGTACACACTCAATGCAATTGTGTGACATTTCATATACATTTGTGGAGCTGCTGATTTGTTCGCTTATATTTGCAATAGATGCTGGATTTATTGTAACATGCAATGTGGTGATTTTAAGATTAAAAATTCATGTTTTGATTTATGCATGTTTTATGTGTTTCATAATGGGCAAATAATATATTATCCATATCTAGATAATAGTTATTTTGCACATTATTGTACTGTATGTGTTGGGGGTGGGGAGAGAGTGTTTTGGCCCCAAGGGTATGTGGGTAGGCCTCCCTTGTGGGTAGTGGGTGAGGGTGGTCAGGCTAACGGGGTGGGGGGGTTAGTGGGGGAGGGTATGTAGGCCTCCCGAGTGGTGGGTGAGGGTGGGTTAACCCCTTAATGACTGTAGCGGTTAACAGCTATGGTGATTAAGGGGTTAGGGGACATTACATTGGCTATTTTCATTGCTGTGTATGTTTTGCAGCACTGGAGGGGCATGGGCAGGATGAAGATGAGGATGAAGACGGCCTTCATCGTGGGTGCCTTTGAAAGGTAAGTGTTCTATGTTTTGACTGTATTTATTGAATGTTATATGTATTTAAAATGGCCAAATGCATTATTATCCATATGTGGATAATAGTAATTTTGGCCATTACTGTATAGTATTTGTTAGGAGGGTGTATTTAGTTATAATACTTTATTATTTTTGGAGGTGCAACAATTGGTACCGCAGGCCCGCGGGTACCCCGGGACTCCTGCGGGGACCCCGGGACTCCTGCGGGGACCCCGGGACGGCCGCGGGGACCCACGGACTCCCGCAGGGACCCCTCCACTCCCGCGGACACCCCCGCTTTGTGAGCCAGACACCCGCGGGGTCAGTCGGCGGGGACCCCATGGCTCCCTCGGGGACCCCCACGGGGTCAGCCGGGGACACCCGCCGGCCTGCTGTATGGGTTTTGCGCATGCAAAAATAAAAAGCAATAATATTTTCTACGTCCAGATTTCTTTGCGTCTACTCTGACCTGACATGTTCTGATCAACGCAACTTTCGTGTACGCTAAGGTTGCGTTGCTTAGTGCATCCCGCTTAAGGGCAGAATTTAACGCAAACAGGGTTGCGAACGAGCAAAGTTGGACTTAGAAAAAATTCCTGAAAAAAGTCATTTTTAGATCGCAAAGTGCCTGTTTGCGTTGCTTAGTGCATCGGGTTGAGCGCAAAAGCATGTTCTAAGAGCACTTTGCGGTCTAAAAGTGACTTAACGGAGCTTAGTGCATAGCCCCCTATATTCTTTGTAATTTGGTCACCATTCAAAGTACAAGACTAACAGAACGTAATGGAAGAGCAACGATTATAATAATTGCTTCTGAGAGATGGATGTTTGGTGTATTTATATACAGAGGAAACCAGGTAGAAGAAAGATAACTTAAACTAAAGTGACTTCAAAGAAATTGAGGAACTGAGTATAACTGATAAAGGGACATATTTACTAAGCGGTGCAATTCTATAAGACACCTTCCAGAGCCAGAAAACATCTTACGAATCACTCTGAATAGAATTGCTTCATAAATATGTGCCTTAAACTAGAATTGTCCCCACAGGAAATCATACCAATGCCTAATCATGCACATTTTAATAACAAAACAATGTGCATTCACAAAACAGTTTTATCTTTAAAACGAGAGGGATATACAATTTGCATCTAATAATAAAAAAGTGAAATGCACTGATATGGGATATACAATTGTCAAACTATAACATACTGTATAAGGGTACACAAAACACCCAGATGATCATGTCATAGTAACAAAATACATATATACAGTACACACAAACAAAATAGAACATTCTAGAAAAGAGTGAAAAAGTATAAAAAGTACAGCATCAAATAAGTCTCAAAATAAGAAAAATCTTTGTAGCATCTAGGATTACAGAGTCTTGATGCTGCTTTGCAAAGAAAGGGAAGATTAATTTATTTTGGAATATCTAAAACAAAAAGCAAACAGAGGTGCTTACCATAGTAAGGTAAATCTTTACTGTAAATATTGAGCCATTAAAACTGCAAAAGATGCAATCATAGTATTAAAGACAGCATAGTGTAAAAGTATAGAGGCATGCTTGCCACCGGATGTCCCAAGTATCTACAGCGTTTTTGGCTTGCCACAGATTCTCGTAATAGTGTGGAGCCCCAAGAATGAAGTGCCTATTATTCTGGAGGATCTCTCAAGAGAGAAACTGTGTCCCCAAGTAAAGGGTACCATTGGCATAAATAGTGTCGGAACACCATGCGATCATCCACAGATGAGATTGTGCTTGAGATGTCAGCTGTAAGGGTAACTCCGGCCACCAGGGTAGCACTATGGATCTTCAATTGATCCAAAATGGTCCTTAATGTATTTCACGACCCTACCAGTCACTTCCTCAGAAGGCAAAAAAAGTAAGAGCAATAGAAATGGGCACATAGAGATGCAGTCTCAAGTTGAAGTCATTCGTTGCAGGGTTTAAATGTGGGTTGGTTAGGCAGTTTCTGCTGTAGTATTATATCTTACAAATTAATACATTATTTACTTAATAAAACTTGTAACTGAATTATTAACAACCAGGCATTAACCTATGATTGACTGGAGTTTCAGTTAAGTGGGCACTATTTATCCTGGACATGTTTATGTTTCTTGTATATTAACTTGTATATAGCAGGTTATTATTATTGATGATGTTATTTTTGATTACTCTGAAATAATTCTTAATGATTAATAGACAGGGAAATAATGTGACTGACAGTCTCAAACTAGTGCTTCACAGCCTGCAGCAACTTTTCATACATATAATCCAGGTATATACTGTATATCCAGATATATATAGACGGGGATAGGATATGATAGTAGAAATTGAAAGTATTCCCTTAAAGAAATGCACTCCACCTTTTATTTGATGGAACTCTATGTAGACTGGAAAGAGATGGAATACCATCTCCACTGATACAAACTTTCTCCGCTCCTGCATCGGAGGTAAGGGGGGAAAGGGGGACCCAGCTACACAAGTTTTATTACGTAAATAATTTATTAATTTGTAATATATAATGCTACAGCAGCAACTGCCTAACTAACCAACCCACATTTAAACCCTGTAACGAATGACTTCAGCTTGAGGCTACATCTCTATGTGGAATTTAAAGTATTCCCTTAAAGAAATACAGTCCACTTTTAATTTGATGGAACTCTATGTAGACTGGAAAGAGATGGAATACCATCTCCACTGATACAAACTTTATTTTATACAAAAGAAATTAGTTTTAAAACCTATTCAACATAAGCGCTTTGAAACAAGCGATCCACATGTGTTTTAGTGGACTTGTTATTATGGTATGTTGCACTATGACCGTAAAAGATGCTTCAAATTAATCTCTGCCTATTATACAAAGTCACAAATGGAAAGGATGGTGAACCCCTAATGTCAACATATTCGTGGTGCCTATATTGATAAATAAAATGTGTGTGAAAAGAATCCCTATGAGGGAATTGTGTGAATTGCTCAGGCAGATATACACTTCTATTGTGGGATACATATAAATATAAAAACTGCAGTAATGATTCAAAAAGTGGTCTGCATTTAGTGAAAGTGAATAATAATAATAATAATAATAATAGTATTAATAATAACAATAATAATAATAATGATAATAATAATAGTAGTAATAATAGTGGCAAAAGAAGTAATTACAAATGGCAGATAAGGACTTCTACCATTGGGTCATGTAGTTATTGTTGACCCCTATCCTTAACCATGTAACTTGGTATGTATAATCTAATCCTAATATTGCCTTCAGAAAGATGTAGATAATAATTCACCTTAATTTGTAAGGTGTTTGTTATTGCTGCCTCCCATGTTAGTTAGAAAATATATATTTGCCACTGGTTGATGCAAACCACAGCAGCAATCAAAGTCGCTGTAGTTTAAAGACACACTATGGCATATACATTGTTGCGGATCATTCCATCACAACACACTCTAGTTGCCAGTGAGTGTTTTAGAATCTGAAATGTTTACAAATGTAACCACCGTTTGTTAGTTACTATTTGTTGCAGCCTCGGCAGAAAGCATTGTGTGGTGTAGAATTCAAATAACTGTTCTCACTGATTTCTAGTGGATACTTTGTCAGCCCACATCTTAGTTTAACTATCTAGGCTTCTAGGATAGAACACACATTGTTTGCAGCATAGTGCAGTGGCTTTCCACCTATAATCATTGGTCTTGTTTAGATAGAAATATGCTATTACTGTCAATTGTGTACATACTGTAGAGCTGTACTCTTCGTTAATCAATATTAACCAGAAGCACAGTAACTATTAACTTCTTATAGCATGATGTTGTATTATAACTTATAATTTATGTCACGTAATCACTCCATAGGTGTCTCTAACTAATGTTAAATAACTTGTAAGCCCATATGCTTTCAAATGTAAACGCCGCTGTTCAGTTTGGCGGAGACACGTTATCTGCTTAAATTGCTGCAGCCCAAGCTGGCAGCATAACACGGAAGTTTTTACCACGTTATACCAGATTTATACAGCAACTCTGACTGAAATCTAGTGGATGCTTTGTTAGCCCACATCATAGTTTAACTATTTAAAGTCGTAGATGGAAAATTGCAGCATAACCATTACAGTGCAACCTGTGTTGCATTTGCGCTAAAAACTTGATGACTATGACATCATCATCACCCAACGCACGTTTCGTTCTACCAAGAACTTCATCGGGGGTGGGCATGCCTCTGTAGCTTATGGTGTCTTATTCCCATGTGTTTCCATGGTAACCCGTTTCAATTTGTAAAGGGGATTAATAATTAATCCTTTACCTTATGATATATTAGTGTGGGATACACGTATGATTTACCCCCGCTGCAGCTTAAGTGTAAAGCATGGGAAATGGTGCTGCAAAGGGCATATAACTTAGTACAAGGTAGACAGACAGAACCCCTATAGATAGCACTCTGATCCAGTGTGAATTGGTGATATTCTTAAAATAACTTTATTAAATGACAATGTCGTTAAAATATTGGGGTCTAAAACAATGATTAAATAGCAACAAGTATTTAAACTCTATGGATAAGTATATCCAGAGGAGTATACAATGGTGTATGAATGTCCAGTGTTAGGATGATTCACTGGCCCTAGTAGTCCTCTATGGAGTGGGTTAGCTAGGGTTCTTATATGAAAGTAACGGCAGTTAGGACCACAAATGTAGTGCCCCTGTAATAGAATACTAGTAGGTGCACTAATGAATGGGACCTGTACTATGCTGCTTATATACTGCAGCTAATAGTGCATTATAGACTCGATTGAACAGATCTAGGTCTAAGTGCACCTAGTGTTGTGTTCCTAGCACCAACTTATATAGATCGTGATATATAAGTACAGATATGTAGTGCTTGACACATATATATTCCAAGTGTACGGTGGTAAGGCTGGAATGAACACTAGTATTATTGGATATATTACTGGTAGGTATGATGGCACTGCTGAAACTCCTGTATATACAAATACCGAGTTATCAGCTGAGTTATGCTCCTTGTAGGGTATATATACCGGTCAACTATGAAAGACCTTCCCCTAATTGGAGCACTACTCCTCATATGTGGCGGTGATCTGGCACTTCAGAGGTTAAATGCTGGATAGGTTGCCGTTTTGCTCAATGTGTGTCCCCCTATAGGCTAAATGCTGTGGTAGGGGATTAGCATTCAGGCTTCCTATATTGGAAATGTAATACACTGCCAGAATTACTGTGTGCCGTTACTGTTTGGTGACTTATAAGATCATTGGATCTTACAACAGTCCATTACTGTGCACGGGCTGAGACACACTGACTCTCTGAATCTCACTGAGTCAGTGTACATGAACTCCGGTTCCGCGCATGCACGTGGTCACGTGTTTGCCGACGCGCGCGTTTCGCAAGTGCTTTGTCAAGGCTAAGGTAATCAGAAGGTTTCCTATGTCTTAGAAGGGTATTTATAGCGCTTGGATTAACCTGTAGTGACCCCATTTGCTATTAGCGCATGCGCACTGTATGGCTGGTAGTTGACAGGGATTCAGACCAGCGCTGTGTATCCTTTGATGTTAGAGACTATAAAGAACTGTGACATGCTGCAATGATTTTATATATGGCATTTTGCTTTATCATGTATTAACTGTGTGTCATCTTGAATTTAATGCTAGTAACTTTCACTGTTGTGACACCATATCTTGTTTGTTCTTTAATAAATGATTAAATATACTGATGTGTATCTTTGTCTGTTTTATTCCATGTTTAATTTTAATTGCTTATATTCTGTTTATGTGTGTTGAATGGCAAGATATGAGGCATGTAAGACTGTGTCCAGAAGTGTGTTATAAGGAATTCAGAATTGCAGTATAGAAGTTAGTTATATTTGCATTCCTTGCTATTTCTTGCATTCAGGTGTGCTGGAGAGCTTAGATGAAGGGACTATAGACAAATCCTTCATTGAGACCTTTTGGTGTAAGTGCTTTCAAATTATAGATCCATCGTGCTTCCTTCTGTAGGAGCACAGTGTCTATATCACCTATCCTCTGACCCAAGGAGAATTGGTTTATTCCTGTGAAAAGTATAGACTTGGTGTTTCCTTCTTGACAAGATTTAACATGCCTCGCTAGTGGGGTGTCCACATTGTTACGTATAGTGCCAATGTGTTCCAACACTCGCTGTTTAAATTGGCGTTTTGTTTTGCCTATGTAAATCTTCCCACATTTGCAGAGGCCTTGATATATTACACCAAAACTTTGGCAGGTAATACATTTCCTAATCTGATATGTTTGAGAATTATTCCAATTTTGGAATGTTTTGGTAGTTGTGATGTTTTGGCATGCTTTACAATGATGGCATGAATAGCTTCCAAACGGTTTCGGTGGTAGCCATGATTTTATGGGGGTTTCCGTGTAGTGGCTGTGGACTAAGATGTCTTTAAGATTTTTGGCTCTTCTGCTCACCATTGATGGATGGGCAGGAATGACTTCCTTGATGTCCTCGTCTGCCTCCAAGATGTGCCAATGTTTACGAAAAACTTCCCTGGCTAGATTCCACTGTTTGTTGTAGGTGCCGATAAAATGTATCACTTTTTTCTCATTGGTTGGTATTTTATCAGTTAGTAAGTTGGAGCGTGGAGAGTATTTGGCTCTCTTATATGCTGTTTTAATACTTTTATTGCTGGATTCTCTTGTTTTAAAGCGTTGGGCCATTGTTTTGGCTTGTGTTTCAAATTCTGCAGTCGTGCTGCAGTTTCTCCTGAGTCGTAGGAATTGGCCTACTGGTATTCCCCTAATTAGAGTGTTTGGGGGGTGGCTTGTGGCCTCTAGAAGGTTGTTTGTGGCTGTTGGTTTACGATAGACAGTTGTTTCTACCAAAATGTCTTTCCCTCTTGTTAATCGTAGATCCAGAAAGCAGATGTATTTGTAGTCGTACTCTAGAGTGAGACGTAGGTTGAGTTCATTCTGATTAAGGATTCCAATGAATTCTTTTAGCAGTGTTGGTGTGCCTTGCCACAGCATAAACACGTCATCTATGAAGCGCGTCCAAAGTAAGACGTGTGACGTGTAGTGTTCCATTTCCTGAGTGAAAACGTGTTTGGCCTCCCACCATCCTAAATAAAGATTCGCATAGGATGGTGCACATTTCGTGCCCATGGCAGTCCCCTGTATTTGATGATAGATTTTGGTGTTAAATAGGAAATAATTCCTTGTTAGGACAAACCTCAGTAGTTCTATCATGAAGTCAGAGTGGATGGAAAAATGTCTACCTCTTGTTTGCAAGTAGTGGTTAGTGGCTTCTAGGCCTATATGGTGTAGGATGCTGGTGTAAAGGCCTTCTACATCTAGGCTAACTAGAATGGTTTCTGATGTAATTACTATGCCTTCAAGTCTCTGAAGGACATCTTTTGTGTCCTTCAGATAAGACGGTAAGGATGCCACAAAGGGTCTTAAAACGTGGAGGTGTTTTGCGTCCTAATGAGGGACCACACCTCAGACTACCTGACAGAACTTCGCATTATTCTAGAAAAAGGACTCCAAAATAAAGTCATTACGCGAAGCGAATATGACTTTATATTTAACAGAAACCCAAGAAAAGCCACTTTCTACAGTGTACCCAAGATACACAAACGCAAAACACCTCCACCGGGCCGTCCTATAGTATCAGGAATGGGAAATGTCACCGAGAATGCCAGTAGCTATATAGATCAGGTTTTAAGACCCTTTGTGGCATCATTACCGTCTTATCTGAAGGACACAAAAGATGTCCTTCAGAGACTTGAAGGCATAGTAATTACATCAGAAACCATTCTAGTTAGCCTAGATGTAGAAGGCCTTTACACCAGCATCCTACACCATATAGGCCTAGAAGCCACTAACCACTACTTGCAAACAAGAGGTAGACATTTTTCCATCCACTCTGACTTCATGATAGAACTACTGAGGTTTGTCCTAACAAGGAATTATTTCCTATTTAACACCAAAATCTATCATCAAATACAGGGGACTGCCATGGGCACGAAATGTGCACCATCCTATGTGAATCTTTATTTAGGGTGGTGGGAGGCCAAACACGTTTTCACTGAGGAAATGGAACACTACACGTCACACGTCGTACTTTGGACGCGCTTCATAGATGACGTGTTTATGCTGTGGCAAGGCACACCAACACTGCTAAAAGAATTCATTGGAATCCTTAATCAGAATGAACTCAACCTACGTCTCACTCTAGAGTACGACTACAAATACATCTGCTTTCTGGATCTACGATTAACAAAAGGGAAAGACAATTTGTTAGAAACAACTGTCTATCGTAAACCAACAGCCACAAACAACCTTCTAGAGGCCACAAGCCACCACCCAAACACTCTAATTAGGGGAATACCAGTAGGCCAATTCCTACGACTCAGGAGAAACTGCAGCACGACTGCAGAATTTGAAACACAGGCCAAAACAATGGCCCAACGCTTTAAAACAAGAGGATACAGCAATAAAAGTATTAAAACAGCATATAAGAGAGCCAAATACTCTCCACGCTCCAACTTACTAACTGATAAAATACCAACCAATGAGACAAAAGTGATACGTTTTATCAGCACCTACAACAAACAGTGGAATCTAGCCAGGGAAGTTTTTCGTAAACATTGGCACATCTTGGAGGCAGACGAGGACATCAAGGAAGTCATTCCTGCCCATCCATCAATGGTGAGCAGAAGAGCCAAAAATCTTAAAGACATCTTAGTCCACAGCCACTACATGGAAACCCCCATAAAATCATGGCTACCACCGAAACCGTTTGGAAGCTATTCATGCCATCATTGTAAAGCATGCCAAAACATCACAACTACCAAAACATTCCAAAATTGGAATAATTCTCAAACATATCAGATTAGGAAATGTATTACCTGCCAAAGTTTTGGTGTAATATATCAAGGCCTCTGCAAATGTGGGAAGATTTACATAGGCAAAACAAAACGCCAATTTAAACAGCGAGTGTTGGAACACATTGGCACTATACGTAACAATGTGGACACCCCACTAGCGAGGCATGTTAAATCTTGTCAAGAAGGAAACACCAAGTCTATACTTTTCACAGGAATAAACCAATTCTCCTTGGGTCAGAGGATAGGTGATATAGACACTGTGCTCCTACAGAAGGAAGCACGATGGATCTATAATTTGAAAGCACTTACACCAAAAGGTCTCAATGAAGGATTTGTCTATAGTCCCTTCATCTAAGCTCTCCAGCACACCTGAATGCAAGAAATAGCAAGGAATGCAAATATAACTAACTTCTATACTGCAATTCTGCATTCCTTATAACACACTTCTGGACACAGTCTTACATGCCTCATATCTTGCCATTCAACACACATAAACAGAATATAAGCAATTAAAATTAAACATGGAATAAAACAGACAAAGATACACATCAGTATATTTAATCATTTATTAAAGAACAAACAAGATATGGTGTCACAACAGTGAAAGTTACTAGCATTAAATTCAAGATGACACACAGTTAATACATGATAAAGCAAAATGCCATATATAAAATCATTGCAGCATGTCACAGTTCTTTATAGTCTCTAACATCAAAGGATACACAGCGCTGGTCTGAATCCCTGTCAACTACCAGCCATACATTGCGCATGCGCTAATAGCAAATGGGGTCACTACAGGTTAATCCAAGCGCTATAAATACCATTCTAAGACATAGCAAAACTTCTGATTACCCTAGCCTTGACAAAGCACTCGCGAAACGCGCGCGTCGGCAAACACGTGACCACGTGCACGCGCGGAACCGGAATTCATGTACACTGAATCAGTGAGATTCAGAGAGTCAGTGTGTCTCAGCCCGTGCACAGTAATGGACTGTTGTAAGATCCAATGATCTTATAAGTCACCAAACAGTAACGGCACACAGTAATTCTGGCAGTGTATTACATTTCCAATATAGGAAGCCTGAATGCTAATCCCCTACCACAGCATTTAGCCTATAGGGGGACACACATTGAGCAAAACGGCAACCTATCCAGCATTTAACCTCTGGAGTGCCAGATCACCGCCACATATGAGGAGTACTGCTCCAATTAGGGGAAGGTCTTTCATAGTTGACCGGTATATATACCCTACAAGGAGCATAACTCAGCTGATAACTCGGTATTTGTATATACAGGAGTTTCAGCAGTGCCATCATACCTACCAGTAATATATCCAATAATACTAGTGTTCATTCCAGCCTTACCACCGTACACTTGGAATATATATGTGTCAAGCACTACATATCTGTACTTATATATCACGATCTATATAAGTTGGTGCTAGGAACAAAACACTAGGTGCACTTAGACCTAGATCTGTTCAATCGAGTCTATAATGCACTATTAGCTGCAGTATATAAGCAGCATAGTACAGGTCCCATTCATTAGTGCACCTACTAGTATTCTATTACAGGGGCACTACATTTGTGGTCCTAACTGCCGTTACTTCCCATATAAGAACCCTAGCTAACCCACTCCATAGAGGACTACTAGGGCCAGTGAATCATCCTAACACTGGACATTCATACACCATTGTATACTCCTCTGGATACACTTATCCATAGAGTTTAAATACTTGTTACTATTTAATCATTGTTTTAAACCCCAATATTTTAATGACATTGTCATTTAATAAAGTTATTTTAAGAATATCACCAATTCACACTGGATCAGAGATATATTAGTGTGCTCAGAGGTCACTAACATTAAAATCAGGATGATAATCCTACATTCTAAAACCAGATTAAATGGTAAAGGTTCCACTCTTTAATCACGAGTGTCCTGGATTTATTAGGATATGGATCTCTTTTTTGTCTGAGTAGGTATAATTCATCTACCCTGAAACGCACGTGAAGACGGAGCCCCTTAGTCACTCCACTGACTTGCACGAGGTTTGATTTAATAATATAAGTAGTATTGCTATTAGTGACTGGCCCTTTGTTAGTGTGGTGTGTGTTCTGACCAAGACCTGGCACTCCTGGTCCTCCTGGACTTATTTCTGTCAGTACTAATATATTAACTTGTTGTATCTAGAACAGTGACAGTATCCAATTAGTAGAAAAGACAAAAGAAGACAGACAGAGCACTTCAGATAAGTAAAAAAATAATGTATATTGGACCACAAGCCCCTATACTTACTTACAGGAAAGGAAATTGTAGTGCAGCCTGGAAGGGCTGAGAAACCCAGCCCTTTGAAGACAAGACATTTGATCTTCATCACTGCAATTTGACTGGACTTTTGGATTGAGCACTGGTAATCTGTTTGTTAGTAGCCAATTAGTGATATCACTCAGAAATAATCTGAACAATAATTATTACTCCTCAAGAACGTTTCCCACTGTCAATTATTTGATAATAAAAGGGATAAAGTAGTTAAAGTAGTGTCCCATCTCCAATACCATCTCATTACTAGTTTTGGTGGTGGGCGCTACACTAACTGTGCAACAAGAGAAAAAGTTTAGCGTCTGTGCCAGCTCCTGAAAAATAGTGATAAAGTGAATATATTACAAAGTGGTATACAATAGTCCACTAAATAAGTAGGGTTAATTCATGTATCTTAAAACTGAAATGATCTAAAAGTTAGTGAAATATATAATGATATTATGAATATTATTCCGTGGGTTAGAAAATAGATGTAAAGTGAAACTCCCACATACATTAAAATAAACAACAGTGAAAAAATGAAATAATGAAGAACAAAAAGATATGAATAAGTGCAAAAAAAGTCAACAGAAAAAAATTAAGTCCCAGAATAAGTCCTATAGCGTCCAGACAACACAAATGTCCTATTAAAAATAAAAAAAATAGAGAATGACAAAATATTTAAAATGAAAAAAAATTATACTGCAGAAAGTATATTGAAAAGTAAAATTGAATGGAAGATGAAAAAATTGAAGGAATAAGATAATGGGTTCTCTTCAAAAAGGATCTCAGGGAGTAGCTCCAGCTTCAGAGGACACTGGCCAGGTCCAATAAATACCTAAGAAAAAGAAGAAACGACTTGAAAGCTCCCATAGTGGGATCTATATGTAATAATATTTGCCAGAATCCATATTGCATGTCATTTCCCAGAATCCCTGACTGCAGTGGTGATAATGGAGAACATATTTATTTAAACAGATATTTTTATTTGCAGTACACTGCAGTGGAGGTTTTTGTTTTTACACTTTTTACCCACCATAACTTATATAATGTGTGGTTCAAACCTATCTCAACTTCAGATCGCAAAACCAGTATAACTGTCCTCATACTGCTGAGACCCAAATGGTTAAAAAAAAGCTGCCTGTTAGTGGGTTTACTGGGGGACACCTGCGGGGAAGAACTGGGGGCCCCACAGCTGTGGGGGCCCTGATGACCACCCAAGGGCCCCGGACCCCCATGGGAACCACCTGAGGACTGGGACAATCGTTTAGCCCGGCTATACCCACATGCAGCAGAGCAGAACGCCCTTCTATGAGCAGACACTTGGCACTATCTGCTCAGCAACACTGCAATGTAATCAGGGTTAGCAGTACATGAACATTGTGCTTGGGACATTCACCCCATATATGACCTTATGTTACTGTGACTACATTTGGAGCTACATATATAGACTACCAACTGGTCACCTTCTATACTATCATTACCACCACCAGGCTATGAACGAGCTACTAGTCCTTATCCTGGATCACTCATATAGTGTTTATACCCAGGCATAGACTTACATTAAGCATTCCACACTCCGCTGTGCCTAACATGCGCTAAGATATCAGGTTTTAATTAGATTGTTTTTCTTGTTATCATTAATAAAATTTATTTATTTTGAGCTCTACCCCCAGTGAGTGCATCTTATGGGATTCTATCCTTGTTTCTCAGTACATATCTTTATCCCTGATAGCACCCTTTCCAGTCCCTATCCTCATATCTTTGTGGCTGAGCGGAGTTACTCCCCCTCTTCCCCCCCCTCCCATATTACAACCACCTGAGGGCCTCAGACACCAGTGGGGATGATTCAGGGACCTCCAGACGCTCGCAGGACCACCTTTTGACCCAATTGGGGCACGCGGTGACCCACGGGCACCACCTGGAAGCACACGGTGCCTAGCAGGGACCACCTGTGGGTACCCCCGGGTTGGACTGTGGGGACTGTGGACACCCGTTGGGACCACCGGGGACGCCTGTCGGCCTGGGGTTTTAATCCTGTGTTTAAAATAATAAATCATGGTTTTATGTGGGGCACAGGGGTTGGGTGGGGTATTGGTGCTTTATACGGTAAATATTTTTACATTTAAATTTTATTCCTAGTGTAGATGAGCAGGGGGTCTCCGGAGCATAACTGCAGTGGTTTCATGTCTGGGGACCCACTGCTTCCCGAAATATAGGCCCCGGTATGGGGTGACGGTATCCCTCTGCTTTGTTTACATCCCACGTGGATTTTAACATGGTGGAGATACTGGCACCCCATACCTGGGCCTGTATCTCGGGAAGCGGGGAGGTCCCCGAGGCTGAAATCAACTTTGTTCAGCTCAGGACACTGTGAATAAAAATAAAATGTAAGTAGCTTCATTACCTTAGCAGCTACCCGCTAAGGTATTGATTTTTTTGAGGGGGTGGAGGGGTTGATACTAGAGTGAGGGAGCAGGGGGTCTTCTGAGTTGAACAAAGTTGATTTCGGCCTCAGAGACCCCCTACCTCCCGAGATACAGGCGCCGGTATGGGGTGCCGGTATCCCTCTGCTTTGTTTACATCCAATGGTCACTTGACCCACAGGATTTTAACATTGGGTTCGGCACCAAATAACGAGGCCTGTATCTCAGGAAGTAGGGGGTCCCTGTACCTGAAACCAATGCGGTTCAGCTCCGGAGACCCCCTGCTACATTACTGTGATGTTAGAATTTTAATAAAACCCTGCTATTGCCTGTTAGGGGCATACAGTTCGAGTGACTGATTCAGCCTCTTACTGCACATCTATTACATAAAGGCAGACCCCGGTAGGATTCACACAGCAGGGACCCCTCCTGTGTTACTCCGGCGGGCCATTAGTCTTCCCTGGCACACCTCATGAGGATCACGGGCATATCTCAAAATTCCATTTGGAGATTTGTTTGAATAACGGCCGCTGCATCTGTATTTTATGCATAGATAAAGAGCACTGTATACATTAAACACTGGGTGGAATGATTTTTATAATACACACACAAACATTAATGTGTATATGTATATGCAGCCAGATAGGAGCATAAGGTGCTGTCAGTGGCTACTGGTTGAACTCACAAGGAATTCTGGAATGTGGTCACTATCAGGCCAGCAGTACCATAGGTTTTGGGCAGGGACACGTGAGAAAAGACTGCTGAGATGAGCCAAAATAAAAATTGTATTGAGTAAAAGCAAAGGGTAGCCGCTTCACAAATCAGAGCGGCTTCCAGGTTTCAACCTGACAGGGGCTATGACTTGGGGTTCTGTAGAATGAGTGGACATACAGAATGCGTGGACATCCTCAATAGGATGAAGCAGGCTGCTTACTTATTAGGGTTTGGACTCCCTGTTCTTACTAGTGTCATGACTCCCATCCCACCCTTGTGGGTGAAATGCTTCTGGCTGCCTGCAGGCCCTCAGCCTGGCAATCCTTTAGTGGGAGACCTAGAACTGGCTTCATGAATGCCTAATCTCTCATGATTACTGACACTGCCCAGAGACGCTTTCTACTTATAACTTAGTCTTGGAAGGTCCACCTAGCTAGTTTTCTACAGGCACTACACTGGATCTTGGGGTTTAACCCTTTTATAGTCAGATTCTCACCTGGGTGGAAACATGTGTTCCATCAACATTTACATGAGACTTTTTACATAATAAAATAAACACACACACACACACACACACACACATATATGTGTGTGTTTATTTTATTATGTAAAAAGTCTAATGTAAATGTATATATATATATATACATATATATATATATATATATATATATATATATATATATACACAGTATGCTGGTGCACGAGGTCAAACCGGAAGTGGGACCCTCTGCCAGTGTCCGGGGTTGTGCCCATGCATAGCGCTGCAGGAAGGAAGCGCAGATCCCAAAGATGTGCCATTGGGAGCGGGGAGCGCCGAGGACAGAGGAGGTAAGGCGTGAACGCGCCGAGGGTGGCATGACTCCCAGTTCCTTAAATGAACCAGTGCAACAAACAATCTTTACTGGCACATATATTTCTCTTACGCCCCTGTTGTGTGTCATCACCATACTTCTGGACATACTTGACATGGATGAACGATACGACTCAGGCTTAAGTGCAGCAAACATATTGACATACATTGACTACATCTTTGGGTCTAGGAAGGGTGTCCCAAGATTTGGGTTGCACACCCAAGAAGTCCATGAGCCTGCAGACCGATGATGCTTTGTCTCTGTCCATGGTGTCCATTATCCACTCTGGCACAGTGGGATAAGAATTATATCCCCATGTCTCTCAGACATGCAAGAAAACCTAGCGCTCCACTTGTTATTCCTTATGGAGACTATTCTTATATGGTTTTGCCTGCATGACCCAGTACTGGTGGTAATTTTACATCAGCTAAAAGACATCCCAGATGCAATACATGAGACAGACCTCCTCCTTTTCTTCTGTGAGACCACACAGTGATCATCAAGGCAACAGGAGCTCCACAGCTCTTTCTCCAACTTTTCAGTGTCTCCTGAGCAGGGCCGCCAGCAGAAATCTTGGGGCCCAGGACGCACAACTACCACAAAAAATTTTTTTAGGGCGCAACTTTTACTTAAATTGCAGTGTTGCAAGCCCTATTTCACACCTCGTGACCTTCCCCCCATTTTCCACCTCACGAGCCCCCTCTATTTCCCTTCTTTCCCCCTGTATTTATCTCCCCTCCGTCTCACCTCTCATTCTTCCCTCTCCATCAATTACCCCACTCTCCTTCAATCCCTGCCCCCCGCCTCACATGTATTTCTCTCCCCTACTCCCTCTTTTCCTCCCTCCCTCTCCCCCTCTCTCCCCTTCCGTCAATTAAACCACTCACACTCAATTGCCTCAACCCTCACATATATCCCCCCCACAAACTATATACCAAAAAAAAACATCCCCAATGCAAAAAACTTCCTACCACCAAATACATACAAAAAATCTGCAACCCCCAAATATATACAACCGCCAACCTCCCCAAATAAATACAAACCCCTAAATACATTAAAAAAAAATCTGCAACCCCCAAATATATACAACCTCCCCAAACATATACAACCTCCCCAAATACATACAAAAAAACCCACCTCCCCAACACATATAAAAAAGACTGCCAATACATATTAAAAAACAAAACAATACATATAAAAAAAACAATGCATGTATAAAAAAACCAATGCATATATAAAAAGCCCCAATGCATATAAAACCCCTCCAACGCAAAAAGCCGCAAGACATATAAATAAGCACCCACTCCCTTCCAATACATATAAAAAGACCCCCACTCCCCCAATACATATAACAAGACCCCCACTCCCTCCAATACATATAACAAGACCCCCACACCCCCCAAAACATATAAAAAGACCCCCACTTCTCCAATACATATAACAAGACCCCCACTCCCCCCAATACATTTAAAAATACCCCCACTCCCTAATACATATATGTATTAGGGGAGTGGGGGTCTTCTTATATGTATTAGGGAGTGGGGGTATTTTTATATGTATTGGGGGGAGTGGGGGTCTTGTTATATGTATTGGAGAAGTGGGGGTCTTTTTATATGTATTGGTGGGAGTTTGGGTCTTGTTATATGTATTAGGGGAGTGGGGGTCTTCTTATAACAAGACCCAAACTCCCGCCAATACATATAAAAAGACCCCCATTCCCCACAATACATATAACAAGACCCCCACGCCCCCAACACTTTTAAAAAGAACCCCACTCCCCCCAATACATATAAAAAGAACTCCACTCCCCCCAATACATATGAAAAGACCCACCACTACCCACCATACATCTAAAAAGAAACCACTCTCCCCAATACATATTTAAAAAGTAAAGATACCTTGGGGATGTTGGGACTGGTGGCTGCAGGGACCGATGGCTGCAGGGTCCAGTGGTGAGTCGGGGCCAGGCCGTGACCGGCCATCAGATGCAGACCTCCTCACTTTGTGTCTCACGCCGAGTTTCCAGTCAACGCACACTGGAAACTGAGGCGTGCTGACGTCAGAGGCTGGGACAGGAAGGCCTGTATCTGATGGGGAGCCGGGGCCCGGACGGCTGGGCCCCCTGATTCACCAAGCCCGGACACCAAACCCAGCAGACACCCCCTTTTGGCGGCCCTACTCCTGAGTAACAGCATACACAGGGCCCAGGATAAATGTCTTGATCTGGACCGAGGTTTTTCAGCATGGGTGAGAGGGGTGCAGACAGACTGATGAGCGGGAGATAGTGGGCTAATAGCAAGTTGAGCACAGGGGGAGTGATCCATTGACCATGGATGAAGAACATCCGGGATTGGCCAGCTGGGTCGCCCCCTACTGCCACTCCCAGAACAGTCCCAGCTTTCAAGGGCTGTAGAAAATATCAAAGATCTATAATCCAAAAACAGGCACTCCAGTGGACTTAAACAAAAAATATACATTCGTTCTTAAATGATTTAAGTGTCGGCCCCCACACGGGCCTTTTTCCAAGACAAACAAGGTAATGTGAGTATGTGACCACTCTGCACATTTGGACTTTTAATGGAGCACACATGGCCATTGCTTAAGTCTTCAGAGTGTTCTCTTCAATACAGTTTATGGAAATGTACAGGAAGTACATACAGAGTCCTTTATAAAAATGTTTACATTGAGATAAACATTTCAAGTGAAATTGTTATGAGCATTAGTTTCTTCTACCAAGGGTTCCTAAATAACGTTGTAAAACCTAAAAAAAAATATGCAAATGTCAGCAAATGTTTATGAAACAAAAATTAAAAGTTAAAGAAAATATTTAATCAGATTATTTCATGGAAAAAAATCATAAAGTGAAAAGCAGCTGAAGGTATAGTCATTTTTCTTTTCAGTAAGGGAAAAATTCTGGCTTGTGTTGATGGGTGAGGACTAGTAAAGATGGATATGACATATGGGACATAAATAAAATATGGGATGTTACACATGGATATATAAAAAGGACATAAATAAAATTATCCCAATTTAATTAAAATCAGCTGCGCTAGTACAGAGAAAGAAATCCTAATACTGACTATTCATTGTTTGTGGATCACACAAATGTGTAAAGGTGGAAAGAAAGAGCTGTAACTTGACTATATTGATATATTTACATGAATATTAAGATTTCATATTTTCTGTTTTGCTGAATTAGGATGTATGTATTATATACTGTGTGAAGGTTTCAACGAACAGATTACAATCTATATTAAGGAACAGTACTAATGCAGATACCAAGAATTTGAACTATTACTCATGATCATATTTCAAATCTTTAATCCCAAATTCATGCTCCCAGCAAAATAAAATAATGTTTTGTGACAATGTTATCTAATGAAAAATTAAGAAAATCAGTGCCACTGCTGCATTATAAATACAAAGTACAAAATGTTGAATTATTTCAATTAAGTTGATTTTGGGAGGACTGCTACATTGCCAAAATATTGTAAGTGTGCAAGAAAAAAATAAAATATGACTTTACATACAAGCCACAATAACGTGTATAAAGTAATTAGAGGACAGGCCAATAAAATTGAAAAATTGTGGCTGGTCGTATATCATTTTTTGATTAACGATGTCAGTATCAGGGCCTAGTAGAATACTGTAAGGTACTCCATCACCATGTACAGGGGATTGCAGTTTAAGCTTCCAAAAGACATTTTAATTACGTCAATATTCTACTTTAGAGTGAGAACAAGATATATCTATTTACACCAAGTCAAAGGATGATACAATAGGTACAGGGCATTATTGGCTGCACAGATTTAATGAATGGGAGTAGATTTTAACTTGCTTTGGATACATAAAAAATAAACTTGCGTGGCTTGCAAAGTTTATTGATTTCTGCCGATGTAGACTGTCTATTATTAATCGGGAACTCTTTCAGCAGCCTATTCATTTGCTTTAAGAAGATTTGAAAAAACTCACTGCATACTTGATGCTAAAAGGCGGTAGTTATGCAAACTGATATCTCTTCAGAACTAATTTTGAATGAAAATTTGCCTGCAATTTTGATAATGGTGGCTCATTTAAACTCTCTTTCTTTTAATATCTGCAGGTTTACTGGCTAGCTCTTTCCTTGTGTATTGTGAAAAGACAAAAGCTTTTTATACGTTGCTTTTTTATAGAAAAGACTGTCTTTGTATTTTTGTGAATCAGTCCAGAAGCTTAAATCCATTAGAAAGAAACTTAAAGCAAACCAGAGCTGTAATGGCAATCATAAGTACTGTAATTGAAACTAATGTTTACGCTGGTCGTATTTTCATGCAATGCATAATAGTGCAAGTTGATGTAAACAACTCATAATTTACTAGTGAGTAGAACATACTGAAAAAAAATGTTTGCGAGTTTGTATACATATTACATTGGTTAATTAGCTGTTTTCTTTTACTTGGTAACCTTAAATGTAAATGTCAATGACATATTTACTTTATACTTATGTACTTTGCACATACATATTGATCCTTTTCTGTCTCCGGTGATTCCCAACTTTGTACGTTTTTATCTAAGTATTTTAAATATACAGAGACACACTGTTTATTACTAACGAGATCATAAACAGTGTTTATTGGCATTGCAATCATTATGTTGCTCCATGGAAAGGTAACTCCCAATTCTATGCCAAAAAACAAATGGTAATGTATCTGTCCATAAGAGGACTATTTCATGAAGTCTTTCTACTGTAAAACAGTTAAAGTTCTTGTTCATAAACAGAACTAGATTTATCACCAAGAAAAAAAAATCCTGTTTCATGCAATAAGATGTCTTTCTTTAACAACTATTTGATATTTTTGCACCAGTTTTAGCAGCAGACATTTTCCATGGAGCATACGAAAAAAATATTTATTAACATTAGCATTAGTACAAAATCTGTACAATATTTATATTTAAAGAAAAAGAAGTTAATTTTAACGAAATAAAACTTTTCTTTGATAATTCTGGTCAGGTTGATTTCATGATTTTTGTTGCAGTTTTCCAGCTGGAAAGGTTTCATAACACTCAAAGTCAGACTGAAGACTAAAATAATATATACAACAAAAGACAGAAATGACCAATGCTATATCCAATGTGACCAAAATACATAGTGAAATACTTTGATATTCTCGTGAGTTAAGGTCATATAGTTGAACCCTTTGGCCAAAGCTTTATAAGCCTGCAAGCAACGTCACGGCATAACCAGTAAGTCGGCCCTAACACTAACTGTGAAAATTCTCATTTACCTCTGCTGGAGGGAGAATGACTGCAGTAGGTTTGTCCACACAGGAACATGAAAAAACCTGCTACTTAAAACATTGGGAGGGGTGAGCTTAAACCCTAGGAGGAGGGGCCACTAACCTCCAAACAACTGATACCAGTTGAAAATTGAAATGAATGAACACACAATCCCAGCAAGCTCAGAACCCCAAAACCCACCACATTATATATATATATATATATATCTATATCTATATATATATATATATATATATATATAGATATAGATATATATATATATATATATATATATATATCTATATATATATATATATATATATACATACATACTCAGTAGCACTCCTTTTGACGCTTATATATATATATATAAATATATATATATATATATATATATATATATATATTAACAGTGTTCGACAAACCTATACATTTGCACGCCCCGGGTGAGTGGATTTAACATCGTTACGAGCTCCTATTGGCGCAAGCAGCACACGTGTGGTACTAGGTGGCGAGTAGATTTTTGTGTTCGGCGAGTAGATTTTTTGGTGATTTGTCGACCACTATATATATATATATATATATATATATATATATATATATATATATATATACATACATGTGTAGAGATATAGATGCACTCAACTGTTCTGAAGACAGCTCAGTGCCAAATACATTAACATAAAATGATTGACTGCCAACTTCTGTGAACAAAGGATATGTGGTAGAGTTTAGGACCCAGAGGAGTTGGTGATGTTACCGCCCTGAGCTGTGAGACTAAACAGGAAGGGAGGGGCTGTGTTTTTGGATCAGACCCATGAGGAGGGAGATTAAAACTTCTTTACTTCTCCTGACTGGATAAGAAAGCCGTCAGCTGTGTTCTCCCCTAAGATATCAATGTGGACGACACTTGAAGGAGCCTGAGAGTGGGAAGCTGAACTAGTGACAAAGCTGTGTTGGAGAATTGGATCAAGCAGGGCCATTGTGTCATGAGTAGCCTGTGTCAGGTATCTATGAGTATTTCCACGATTCAAAGACCCCCCCCCACACACACAGGACTGTGAAAGACGTTTCCTTCTGCATCAACCCCAACTTCACTATAATTGCTTAAATAACTGACAAACTACCGTAACTTATCAGGCCTGCAACAACGCAGATAATTTCTCACATGAGCTCCAGCATTGTGCCGGAACCATGCATGGCCGTTAGCCACACCTTTGAATCTCCATGCTATTTTATCGTCACTCTGGGACGGCACATTGTGCTACTACAATAGTTGTATTACTGTATTGAATCTATATGTAACGGGTATCTGCATGTGCGTAGTATTGCATATGACTCTTAGGCTGCGTCCATAGATGGACCAGCCATGCTGAGGCATGTGGACGCTCTGCGCTTAGCCCCTGCATCCTCAATGAGGATGCCTTGAGAGGGGGCTCATGCGAGTGTCCGCAGGCGTGCTGAGGTGTTGGAGGTTTCAGCCGAGTGCCAAGCTGTTTTTCAGCGCACTGTCGGCTGAAAACCTCCAATCACAGCACAGCTGACTGAAGCAGGCGAGCCTCAGCGTTAGCGCGCCTCCGCTCTCCCCACACATCTATGGCCCGGGCCTTAGTGTTCTTATAGCAAAGAGAAATACCTTTCTGTTGTCTACACTCTAAGTACAGGTTATTGGCTCAATGTATGGTGTATTCCAAAAGGAAATCCACCCTAGGGTTAATATACTACACTTGTCACCACTTGGGGGAGGTGGACTCAGGGCCCCCTCACCTTACAGTAATTCTTACACATTTGCCATGCCCGGGACAAGGGGGTAGTTATATATAAGTGGAGGGAACTGGAAGCTCCAAATGAACATTTGCCCATGACGTGTGTGACATGTCATAATGGCACTGAAAAGGTTAAAAGGTGATAAGTGAGATTCAGGGATTATTTGTTATATGCCTAGAATTAAGAAAATAATACTGGGGTGAAATTTACATATACAGTACATTGTTTCATATCTGTAGGGTAGGGTATACTTGTATGGGTGCAAGAAAAGTGTGTGTAAAGTTGTATTTAATTTGCCACCTGTATATTTTGAGCAAATGAAAAAAATGTGTTGTCAAAATGATATATCCCAAAATAGGATGCTATATTTCGTGCAGTAATAATATAAAAAGTATAACAAAGAAGCCTACATTTTTAAATACTGAAGCAATTGCAAACTTGGAAAACTTTCAAGCCAACATAATATTTTTAAGCTATGGAAAATGAAGAAGTTGAGTAGATATTAAAAAAAATGCCAAACTATTAAAAATTCATAATCACACAGAAAGCTGTGCACATACCTTAACTTTGGGATGATAAACAAAATAAAAATTGATTGCTTTGTTTACTATTTCATAAACATTTTAGTTCACAGGATGATGAAGCCATGTTATGGCCACTGGTATATTATTGATAATCTTGTAAACATGTAAGTAATATATTTTTCTGCCATAGTCTCCAGTTTAAATGATTTTAGGCATGTTGCTTGCAAGATTAGTACTTACTACATTTGTGTCAAGTGGCTTTAATTAGGCAATAATTCACCTAACCGAACATCCTAGATCGTTTTTGCTTTCTCTTGTTAACCCTTTGGTTTCCCCTTGAAGTAGCTAGCAAGTCAAGAAGTCTGGCACTCCAGGGGTCCCATGACATAGTTGCCTTCCTGCTCATCATCATAAGGAGAGTCCTGTGCAACGCTGAACTCACTCCAGCCAACAGATGAACGGAAGAAGAGGACTCCTCCTCTGCCATGTGCCTAATCTAGGATTTTGCAATTATTGTCTCACTCTGAGGAGCGGTCACATGATCACCATGTGCCCCTTGGGCTGTGGCAATCTGGTGCTGTGGCTCCTGCGGCACTCAAAGGGTGAAAAGAAGAGCAGCATGATCCAGTGAAGCATATAACATTTAGAGATATCAAACAAACAAAAGATATGAAGAAAGAGATGCCGGTTGTAGTATGGCAAAGAACGAAGAAGCAATAAAAAGTGGGTCTGCGAAGATAAATATTCATGTGCAGTACAATTGCTGAGTCAATACTGTATAGTTTAAATAGCATTATAATAATTACTGTATGTACACTGGATTAAAATCTTTAAAATGTCAGATTCTTGTAGATGTGGCATGTACAGATGTAGCAAACATTGCTCCTGTTATCGCAGAATAATGACCGAAAAAACACATGCGTTGCCAATAATTTCAACATGGACCCAATACCTCATATCAACAGACAATGTTTGCTACATCTGTATATATAAAAACAGATGTGTTCACGCATTGCAGGTCCAGTGAATTGCTACAGTAAATCACTACTATGGTTGCTCTGTACAACCTAAGTTCCAATGCCTGAAGGGACCTCATGTAGGATTCTTTTGGGGAATTACAATGTGGCTCAGGTCATTCTCTGGAAGTAAAGTTATTCGTGTTCTCACATGCCTCTCTCAATTTGTCTACTAGTGATAGTCAGGAAGGTCAAATACCTAATTTGGAGGAGAGGAGAGGCTGAAGAAAGGTAACAGAAAGAAAAAAGAAGAGGGTGCAGGTACAGCGTAGAGATTCAATTATAAAGGGCTGGTTATTACATTTAATATACAGTGCCATAGAACAGGGGAAAACAACTGGACTTGATCTAATGTAATGATGGAATTAAAATATTTTGTAGCAGAAACTTATTTTTGTTTTCTGGAACTAGCCCTGCAGCAAGGCTCGATTACAGCCTGTAGGTTGAAGTAAGATGAAGGATGAAACACTGAGGGTAATAAAGAAGACAATGGCCCGCAGGAAGACTATTTTACACTCTGTATCCCTACTGTACAACACAGTTTTAACTATAAACCCCAAATGGATGGCAGGCACCATTTGTATTTTATCAGTGTCCTTAGAAACAGTTATAATTTTCATTGGATGTTTATTTAGTTTGTATTATTAGGATCAAGAGAGTTCAATTTTAAAATATGTTTCTTTCAGTTATTGCCTTGGTTTTTCATTTTGCAATCTAATTGCGAATTTAACTTTAAGTCCGTGCGTGTGTGCGTGTGTGCGTGTGTGCGTGTGTGCGTGTGTGCGTGTGTGCGTGTGTGCGTGTGTGCGTGTGCGCGTGTGTGTGTGTGAATGTGTTGATTGAAATAATCTATTGTACCATTTTTAAATTTGTTTATCACTTTTTTTTTTGAATTATTGATAAATATATTTGCTTTGCAATTTAAATCCAAATCACAATGTGTGGAAACAGCACGATTTTAAAATAATGGAATATAGTGACACTTTTTTAAAGGGCCCCCAACAGGGTGGGTCTGCAGGAGTTGGCATCCCGGGCCTGGTGGGTTGGAGGAGCCCGGCAGCCAGCACTGCAATTTGGGCCTGAACTCTGGCCAGGCCCTTCTGCCGGTCCTCTTGCGGCCAGGCCCCGGCTCTCACTTAGCAGCAGCCTGCATGACTATATCCCTGTGTCCCATGTTGATCGGCCTCTCTGACATCAGCACGCTGGAAGCACTCTGACGTCAGCGCTCTCTGCTTTCAGCGTGCAACGGCATGAGAGGGAGGCCTGTCGGAAGCTCGTGTGGGACAGAGGGATAGAGGCATGCAGGCTGAGGGGAGAGTCGGGGTCCAGCAACGAAATCACCTGCAGCCGAGTCTGGCCAGGTGTGGAGTCCAAGTTGCAGTACCTGCCGCCGGACCCCCACATTCACTGGACCCGGCCTGATCATTCACAAGGTAAGTCTTATTTTTAAAAATGTATTGTGGGGGTCTTTTTAATATGTATTGGGGGTGGGAGTCTTTTTTTATATGTATTGGGCGTGAGCTTTTTTAAAATATGTATTTTTTGTGGCCAGGACTCTGAGCTGAGTAGACGCAGGTCTGATCAGCTCCATTACAAAGGGACATGATTAGGTGTTATTACCCCCTAAAAAAACACCCCTAACAGCTGCAACACCAACAAATTGGAGGAGAACTACCCACTAGACTGACCGTCCGATTCTCCGTCTCCCCTGCAACCGGCTAGCTGTTCTGTGGGACACGGGACAGTCAGCATCTGCCGAAATCCCCTCGAGGCTTTCAAGATGGCCGCCGTCCGTCTGAGTGACAGATCCTGAAAGCGCCCTGCAAAGCCCCAAAAACCAGCCTAAACAGGGGGGAAAAGTGCTACACAGGAGGGGAAGACTCACCTCGCACCCCGTGAAGTATCTCGGAGGCAATCCAGATGAGCAGCGAGCACGGATGCGCGAAACAGCACCGGAGCCCCTGACCCCCACCCCCCAGGAGTGCGGCGAGCGCCACGCAGGAGATCTCCCCACCGGGTAAGCCTGCGGAGGCATCCAGCCCGGCCTGTGCTGCGGGAGGGCTGCAGCTGGTGTGGGGTCCCGGCGGTGTGTTGCGGGAGCCACCTGCAGCAGCGGGAGGGCCCGATCACCGAGGGCTCTGTAGGAGCGGCCACGTGGTGAGCTGGGAGAAGAGCAGGCGGCCATCTTGCCCCTGCAGCGCTCTGAGGCCCTGAAAAGGTTGGGGGGGAATCGGGGCCACAGTAGCAGCATAATAACGACCTCCTCTCCTCCCCTCCCCTCTACACAAGCTCACGGGGAGGGGTGTGGAAAAATCAGGGGTAAATAAAGCAATAAATAAAGCAACCAGATCTCTGCATCCCCCCCCCCCCCCAGTACACCAAACTGCTGGCGCGGGGCTGCTGCAGAGAGGGGAGGACCTGCAAACATCCCTTTGGTCAGCTGGCCTGACCCTCTGCGACAGGGTGCGGCGCAGGAGCCACGAGTCTCCCCTTCACCCCCAAAGGAGCCGTCCCTCAGAAGTGCAAGGTGGGGAGGTGCTGGACAGGAGAGGCTTTGATCTGTCTCCCCTAGGCCCCCCTCCACCTGTCCCCATAACTCCAGAAAAACCCCAGACAACCATTCAATAAAATGACTTTATTTCAATAAAATGTTGATTCGGGGAGGACTTCCGGTGACATCTCAGAGCATTGTCGGGTTGTAGGGCTTCCGAAAACCCTCGCCGCTAACCCGCTCATTTACGCACCCACCGCCACCAAAAAATCTCAAACACCCCCACAACATACAAGAACAGGACTATGCCTTCAAAAGGAAAAGTGACCCAGAATAAAGGGGTCACCAAGTACTTTACCCCCGCGCAGCGCTTGCCAGAGCCGAGCTGCGATTCGCAAGACGGTGCCGAGGAGGCCATGCAAGCCTCAAATGTGGATCGGGCGCCAGACACAGACAGCCGAGAACCACCGGAATTCGGCCTAAATAAACAATACTACAATGCCCTTTTGCTCCAAATGAGGAGAGGAGTCCAGGAAGACGTGAATGCTGCCTTGGAGAGCCTAAGGGCAGATATCAACGGCCTCACGAAGCGCACTGACAAGCTAGAGCACAAGATCAGAGATGTAATAGGATTGCAAAATAGCACAGAGGAAGAAGTGATCAGACTGGGACAGGTCATTGAAGAGTTAAAAGGACCAAGAAAACAGGGACCGCAGGCAGAAACTCCGGATAAGAAATATACAGGAAGAAGTCACACCTGAGCTCCTCTAACCTTACCTGCACAAGCTGTTCCGGTCCCTGGTCCCAGAATTGACGGAGCACGATATACAAATGGACAGAGCTCACCGAGCGCTAGGCCCGAAATCCTCTGATCCAAACCGTCGCAGAGATGTGATTACTAAATTTCACATGTACTCCGCCAAAGAAAGAATCATGTCCGCGAGCAGAAAAGCAGGAGACCTCCACATAGAAAATAATAGAATCCAGATATTCAGCGACCAGTCGAGGGTCACGGTGGCCAGGAGGAAGGAGATGAAGCCCCTCATTAACATTCTAAAGGACCATAACATCACCTACCGCTGGGGCTTCCCCTTCAAACTGATCGTTCTGAGAAATGACCGCCATCATACCATCTCCAGACCAGAAGACTCCCCCTCTTTCCTCAAAGCGCTGGGGCTCACCCCACCACCAAACAGCAGAGGGCCCTCTAAGTCTACAGTGCGCCAGGAAGAAGCAGAAACGCCCAGACCCTCCAAACGCATAGCGAATCAGAAGCTCCCCAACGCCTCAGACCAGGATCAGCGCCTCCAGTCTCGCTCATAACCAACCTGGGGCTCCCCCCCCACCCAGATTCCCTCCACGGTTCGAGAGAAAGAGGTGGAGCCAAATCAGCCGAACACCAACCTGGGTCATCAACAGCCTCCCGGGCCTTCGTTCATCGGATCGGGAAAGAAGACCGCGGCACTCTGGACCAGGCGCCCGTCCACCCTCTCCGTGCCGCTGAGACCAGAGACAGGACCTGACTGACAGATGTCAACTTGACACGCAGAGCCTGTCAGCCCCCATCTACTCCCCATCCCCGGCAATACAACCCCTGCCATACAACCCCCCCTCTCCCCCTTCCCCCCCTCCCCCTCTCCCCCTCCCTCCCCCCTCCCCCCCCCTCTCCCCCCTCCCCCCCTCCCCTCCCTCCCACTGCAGCTAGCAGGCCTCAAAGCACAAGAACTGTATGGTCTTCTCTAACATGCAGGGATTCTAAATGCTTCCCCATAAACATGTATGTATTTACCATCTTGGGAACAACTGTTGTATATGCACAATGTCTGGCAATATCGCTAAACTCAATACCCACCTCTCCCCCCACCCATGTTTCCCCCAAGACAAGATCGCCATACAACCCCCCTCCCCCCTCTCCCCCCCTCCCCCCTCCTCCCCCTCCCCCCCCTCCCCCCTCCCCCCCTACTGCCCCACCTCCCTCCTCCCCCCTACTGCCCCCTCCCTCCTCCCCCCTTCCCCCCCCCCCTCCCTAAATGTTTGGTTCTAATTTCTATGCAGAAATGGTATTTCTACCAGCCGCACCCCCTTGCAGATCCGACAACCAAGGGAAACATACAGCAACCAGAGGGATTGCGTATCCCTGGACTGTTCACCTCGAAAGCGGTAGCAGAAGTCATCACCACCCCCTACGTGGCCCACCGAGTGCCCCTTTTGGACTGCCTCCTTGGGGACCGGGTTGTATAATTGACTCCCTCTCAGGTCTCCCCACAACCTGTCTCTTCACCCCCCCTCCCCCATCCGTTGAGTCAAGATATCACACCAGCTAGCAGGTCTCAAAGCACAAGAATGGTATGGTTTGCGCTAACATGCATTGATTCTAAATGCTTCCCCATAAACATATATGTATTTACCATCTTGGGAACAACTATTGTATATGCACAATGTCTAGCAATATCGCTATGCTCATTACCCACTTATACCCCCCCCCCCCCATGTATCTGCCAAGACAAGATCTCTAGGTAGAGCACAAGTCTCAAAGTAAATAAGCAAGCGTCACAACAACAAAAGTGCTATAGCACCTATAAGGACAAAACCCTTACATGTCTAAACCCCTCACCCCCTAACCCCCCGCTCCCCCCTCCCCCTCTCTCTTTTCCCCCACCCCCTCTCTCTGCCCCCCTCTATCACATAAAGCCCACCCGTCCCCTTCCCCCCTCCACCCTACTCTCCTGTGTCAAGATAGAACAGTGATGTACAGGCCTCAAAAGAAAAGCAATGTTTGGTTCAGATTTATATGCAGAGGTCTCTAAGGTTCCCCATAACTGTGAATGTAACAATTAATTCATCTTCAACAGTAGCATCCACAAATATGTCAGAACACCAATAAGGTCCAACCACATGCCTCCTCCCTGCTCTCCTTCCCCCCCCTCCTCCTCCTCCACCCCTTTTCTCCCCCCTCCCACCCCACCCACCCTCTCTCCCCACCCCCCTTTTTCCCCCCCCACCCCCCTCTCTCTCCCCTCCCCCTCTCTCTCTCTCTCCCTCCTCCCACCCCACCCCCCCTATTTCCCTCCCACACCCTCCCATCCCACCCCCCCTATTTCCCCCCACACCCTCCCATCCCACCCCCCTTTCCCCCTTTACCCCCCTCTCCCCCCCTCTCTCTCACCTCCCCCCACCCCCTCCCTCTCCCCCCACCCCCCTTTTCCCCCCCACCCCCCTCCCTCTCCCCCCCACCCCTCTCTCTCCCACTCCCCCTCTCTCTCTCTCCCCCCCCTCTATTACTACCTTCCCCCCCCACCTGAGTCAAGATAGAACAGTGACGTACAGGCCTCAAAAGAAAATAAATGTTTGGTTCTGATTTATATGCAGAGGTCTATAAGGTTCCCCATAACTGTGAATGTAACAATCAACTCATTTCCACCACACCCCACCCCATTTCAACTCCCCCCCCCCATTTCAACTTCCCCCCTCCTTCACCTCACCTCTCCTGCCCTTCCCCTCCACCCCCGGCACCAACTAGAACTAGCCACATCCTAACACGTCCTACTCAAAAGTGCCCTTCTCCCCCCCTCTCCCCCCTCTTTTCAGGGCTCGTTAAAGGCCTGCTTACCCCCACCTTTCCTTATGTGTCTGCCCCCCCTACCCTTACCCAGACAGATTGTTCCGACACCTATTTTGCTGCTCACCAGATTCCAACCAGCCTCCAAGAACTAGGTGCCAGGCCTATTCAGTGTCCCCCCCTCCCCGCGGACCCTCTCAGGGGCCCCAGGTCCACCCGCTCTTGTTGTGGGAAATCCAAGAGCCTCGGAGCTTATAGCTCAGAGAAAGCTTCTAGACTCCAAATGTCTGCTATAAAATTAATATCGCTCGACGTTAAAGGTCTCAACTCAGTCCAAAAAAGAAAACTGGCACTTATAGAGTTTAAAAAAACAAAAGGAGACATCTTCTTTCTCCAAGAAACCCACTATAACTCCCCTGTGCCACCAAACACATTCGAAACCGTATTCCCATAAGCATTTTTTGCGTCTTCCCCCAAGCAAAAAAAGAGGGGTGGCTATTCTAATAAGGAATAATGTCCCCTTCGTCCTCACCAAAACTCAATCTGATTCAGAGGGTCGATTTCAAATTCTTCAAGGCACCCTTGCGGGCTCCCCCATAACATTGGCCAACATCTACGCCCCTAATGAAAGCCAACCCTTGTTCCTCCAGAAACTACTTGACTCACTGGAGCAACAGGCCCTCTCTTCCCTAATTATCGGAGGGGACTTTAACATGGTGGCCTCCCACATGCAGGATAGGTCAACAACCCCTAGCATCCCTCCCCCTTCTTTTCCAGCTACATCCCACACTGCTCATGCTCAAAAGAAAGCTAAAAAAATTAGGGACATAATAGCAGAATTCTCCCTCACAGACATATGGAGGGCACAGCACCAGGGTCAAAGGGACTATACCTTCTTCTCCTCCCCCCATCAGTCCTACTCGAGGATCGACTATTTTCTAGGCACCAGCAACATCCTCCAGGCATCCTCCCACTCAAATATAGGCCCAATCACCTGGTCTGACCACGTCCCCATTGAACTCTCTCTCTCTCTCTGCCCTTCGTAAAGAATAACCCATACAAGTGGAAGCTAAACGACTCCCTGCTCCTCTGCCCAGAAACAGAGATGTTAGTTAGAGAAAAACTCTCTATCTTTTTTCAAATTAATAAGGGGTCAGTCTCGGCCCCAGCAATGCTGTGGGAGGCCCATAAGGCCTCAATCAGAGGCGACCTAATCTCAGTCGCGGGCCATAAGAAAAAACAGAAACTCAAGCTTTAAAAAGACCTTACAGATAAGATTGCGCAACTTGAACAACAGCATAAGCACACAGCCTCCAAAAAAATATTCAAACAACTAAACCAAACTAGAGCAGCCCTCAAACACACCCAACTCGAAGAGGTAGAGAGAGCACTGAGATGGTCCAGACAAAAATTTTATGACAAGGGCAACAAGGCCGATAAGCTCCTGGCCACTAAACTCAGAGGCACCCGAGTTAAATCACAAATCTCTAAAATCTGCACTAAAAACGGTCAAATTTCATATATGGAGAAAGAGATAGCTCAGGAATTTGCGGATTTTTATTCGGACCTCTACAACTTACACCCCCCTAACCATGACCCGACATCCCTCGAGACAATTACACAATACCTGGAGCACTGTAACCTCCCATCTCTCTCGAACAAGGAACTAGACGATCTAAATAAAGAAATCTCCCAGGAGGAACTATCAGGAGCCATTGGTTCCCTTAAATTAGCTAAAACGCCCGGCCCGGACGGGTTTACCAACGCTTATTATAAAACATTCTTGCCGATTCTCTCCCCCTACCTCTTAGATATGTTCAACTCTTTCTTTATTGCGAGGCACTCTTTCTCGACTATGGAGTAATTTTTCTCCTGGAGATTTAGTTTCCTACTTAAATAAAGGATGGGGTGCTCCTCACCTTGAGACTCCTGGGAAAGTACAGCCCCCAGCCCTACCTCAGATGCGTCGGTTTGGACTAAGAACTCTTTAGAGAAGTCAGGTGTGACCAACACTGGTTGGGCACAGAGAGCTTCTTGCAGGCTTCTAAAGGCCTGTTCGGTTTTGGGGGACCACTTTACCATTAGCAGCCCTCTTGCTTTTGTGAGGTCGGTTAGTGGGGTTGCCTTAGTTGCAAAATTGGGAATTAACCTTCTATAGTAACCAATTAATCCCAAAAAGGTCCTTACTTGTTTTTTTGTCACTGGCCTTGGCCAATTTTGTATCACCTCTACTTTGAGTATTTGGGGTTTGAGTAAACCTCTGCCAATAGAATACCCCAGATACTTGGCCTCCTCCAGACCAATAGTGCATTTAGCGGGGTTAGCAGTTAGTCCAGCAGACCGAACTGCGTCAAGCACAGCTTGGACCTTTGGAAGGTGGGATTGCCAATCTTCACTATGGATTACCACATCATCCAGGTAGGCGGCAGCCTACCGAGCATGTGGTTTTAAAATTTTAGTTGTAATCCAGGGGGAGCGTGAAGGGAAAAAACATAAAACAAGAAAAAAACAATCTAAGTGCAGACAATAAAATTCAAGTGATATATATTCTGCGTTCTTTCTTGGCTCATATGTGATGTCTACTTACAAGATGTAAGTCAAAATCAAGGGTTTTTGACACTCAATGGTCTCTGCTGTACAGATATTCCCACCAGGTGATAGGGTCTCCAGCTTTCAGCTCCGCAGCAAAGTGTATGTAAAAGAAATATAATAATCGTGATTACCCCCATGTATACAACAAATTGCCACTCTTTGTGAACTGTTTACCTGTTTTTTCCCAATAGGCAACAGGTATTCGGACACTAGTGTAACCATACTCCCAGAGTCAAATGCCCAGAGATGGTTATTCAAGGGGTCCTCTGGGCTAGGGCCCATACATTGGGACCACAACGAATAAGGTTCAACGCTGTTGCATTGCATTGGTTCAGCATTTAGTGGGCAGACTTTCGCGGTGTGGCCCCTCTCATAACAATTTACACATTTAGGTACATAGTCTGTGTCCCACTTAGAGCCCTTTTTCGGCTCCCCATGTTGGTTGTTGCCCTTAGTATGCGAGCCACTGTTGCTGGTGTTGTGTGAAGACGGTCATCGCTCTTCAGCCCTCCTTAACCCTGGTACCCTTTTACCGTCTCTGGAAGAGTCCTGGAACCTTGGTTAGTGGGGATGCTCAATGACTGTGGGTTGCGGGTGCTCTTCTGCTGCATTGTACCTTTCTATGAGGGCCACCAGCTTATCTGCATTGTGGACGTCACTCTGACTGACCCAACGGCGTAGGGCAGAGGGAAGTTTCCTCAAGAACTGGTCCATGACCAACCGTTCCACGATGTGGCTTGCTGAGTTGATCTCGGGTTGTAGCAACTTCCGAGCGAGGTGGATGAGGTCATACATCTGGCTTCGGGTGGCTTTATTTAACGTGAAGGACCATGCGTGGAACCTTTGGGCGCGAACAGCCATGGTTACGCTGAGGCGGGCGAAAATCTCGAACTTCAATTTTGCATAGACGTTAGCTTCGGCTGGATCTAGATCAAAGTAAGCCTTCTGGGGTTCGCCACTTAAGAAGGGTGCAATTAGACTGGCCCACTCAGCTTCTGGCCAACCCTCTTTCTGTGCTGTGCATTCAAAAGTGAGAAGATAGGTTTCAACATCATCCGAGGGCCCCATCTTCTGAAGGTAGTGGCTTGCCCTGATCATTTTCGGGCCTGGGGCTGCATCTGGCAGTGAAGTCTTAACGATAGTCTCTCTCAGGATCTCGAGTTCCTGCTGTAAGCCCTGGGCGAACCGTTGTTGCTCCTCTCTCAGCAAGCGGTTTGTCTCTTGCTGGGTTGCATTCGCGTTTTGCAGTTCTGTTAGCAGCTGTTGTTGGATTGCATTCGTCTGTTGCTGGTTTGCATTTGTCTGTTGCTGGTTTGCATTCGCGCTTTGCAGGGCTGCATTCGTCTGTTGCTGGTTTGCATTCGCGCTTAGCAGGGCTGCATTCGCCTGTTGCTGGGTTTCATTCGTCTCTTTATGGGCAGCGACATTGCGTACTAACGCAGTCACCACGTCATCCATCTTGTTCGGGGGGAAGAAAAAGAGAAAAAAAAAAAACTCTTTTTTTTTTTATAGTTCTTTTACCCGCAGACCTTTTAGTGTTCTGCCCGCATTCTCCACCATATGTGACAAACGGCTTACTCCGGGGCTCCACCGTCTGTCCAGGACTGTTAGAACACGGCCTTTTAGGGTAGGTTAAATGACGAGGCGTAACGTGCTGTTCCTTTAAACAGGCTACTGCCTGGTTTATTCAGTCCCAGGCACTGAGATTGCCACACTGCATACACAAGAAACACAAACAAAACAAAAGCCTGCTCACCTGAGCAATAACTTAACTGAGGTTTTTCCTGACTAGGATTGGGTGGCTTATCCGCTTCCAATAAACAAAAATAAGGAACTTTTCAAATTGATAAAGGTACAAAATGGTTTAACCTGTTTGGGGAGAGGCTTTTCCCCTCTCTGCTTCCAGCAGCCTCCCTGTCTCCAGTCTCTTGGGGAGAGGGAAGAGGAACCAGGAAATCAGCCTTAAATATCTGATTTCTAAATAGTAGGACAGGTGACAGAAATCAGACAGCAGACAAACTCTGGTCTGGATGCCTCATCCCTCAGTTCCAGCACTTGCCAAACTGTGGGGTGTAGTGCATGCATTCTGAGGCTGCACTTGTCAGCCTAAACAGGATAGAAACTGTTCAGTATCCTGGTAGCCCTATATATGGAATTTATTACCATCCCCTGGTTTCTGTCACAGTATGTATGTATGTATGTATGTATGTATGTATGTGTGTATCTACAGGGGGGGTTATATGTATTTTTTATGTGTATTGGGTAGGCGGTTTTTTTGTATGCATTTGGGGGGTGGTGGAGGTTGTATATATTTGGGGGGGTGGAGATTTTTTTTGTATGTTTTTGGGGGTCGGATGTTTTTTGCATTGGGGGTGGGAAGTTTTTTGGTATATATCTTGTGGTGGGAATTGTGTAAGGGAAGGGAATGAATGAGCGTGGGGTAATTGACAGAGGGAGTGGAGAGAGGGGGTGAGTGAGGAAAAGAGGGAGAAAGAGTGAGACGCAGGGAGAGAAATACATGCGAGGCGGGAGAGTGAGAGTGAGAGCGGGTGAGATGAAAGGGAGAGAAATACATGTGAATAGGGAGGGAAAGAGAGGGGGCTCGTGAGGTGTGAAATGGGGGGGCAGCTCGCAATACCGCTGACATGGGGGGGCTGCTTAAAATGTTTGTCCTGGGCCCCCCGATTTCTGTTGATGGCCCTGCTTATTTACAACCCATATCTACTGACTCCAAAACCGCAGTAATTAGGGAGGGTTATACATCATGTTTTAGAATAGCATGGTAGGGGTCATTTGAAGTATTAGGCCACATGGGAGTATTGGTCATATTTGTCATTTTTTTTTGTGGTAGTACCAGAGAAGTATTCCTGATATTTCTCCTGAAGAAGCTGTGCCAAGCGAAACGTGTAGAGTCGGTTTGGAGTAGGCATCATTGCCTCCTGAGTTTTACAGTTGCCGGTTTGCCACCCCGAAATCATAATCGATCGAAACCGGAAGTGACGCGGTCCGTTACCAGAAGTGACGCGACGCATACCGGCAGCCAGGCAGACTGTGAACAATGGAGTGTCCAAACAAGCCACTCAACTTTAGTTTTTATGTGCCCATGGCATATTGTACAAATGTGAGTGTAATACCATTTGTTCTAATATATATCTTTATTGAACAAACAATGTTGCACTAAAGTGTCATCTCTGCCCTATTGAGGAACATCACACTGGGACCACTGTTATCCACCTACCTGAGTTTGGAGACATTCAAAGCTACATCTGAGTAGAAACTGCTGTCTCTTTGCTGGGAAAGTGTGAGTCCCCATTTTGCAGATACCTAGAAGTCATATATTCGTGGAAACATACTACGCTATGTATATTATTTTTTTCCCACATATGGTGATATCTGCGCTCCCCAAAGCTACACCTACAAGTATTCCTGCAGAGCAGATACAATTTTGGGGGAGAATATTAAATAGAATCTTTAACAGGAAAGAGCAAAGAAAAATAGTAGAGTATGCAGCAGTAGGAAAAAGAAAAAGTCAGACAAGGGAGGATATGTGCCAAGATTAAGAGAATAATGTATCTCATGCATCTGTTATCTTGTGTAAACCAATCATGATATTTTTACCCTTCTAGGGTCCTCAAAAACACATTGAAACAATATCAATGATTGCTATATTCAAAAGTCAGAAGAGAAATAATTCACTGGAATATATGATTTCATGAATGTCTTGGGTCACATAGAAAATCTCTGACGCTGAGAACTCTCTGGGCCCCATGGCAACACCAGGTCAGAAAGATCAAGTGATGATAAAGGGAAAGCCTTTATAAATTATCTATCAGCCAACCAGAAAGGAATGACATTTAGAAGCTTAGGCTTATAAGAACACACAAAACAGCTGTCTAGTAGCTATAATTTAATATGATTGTGTGCTTTATTTTATTACCTCAAGTCATGCTAAAAGGTGATTACACTTGAACAGAAACATTAAGAATTCTGCTGATCCTATCTTATCTTGTGCTCTCTTTTGGAATTTCTAGTCACTACGCCATTATCTCTTATAAGTTGCTTGCTTTATTTAATTTTAGATACCAATGGGCTGTTAAAATCTTATAGATCGAGAACAGAAATCACAATTTGTTGAGGTGATTAAACTCACTACCACTTGAAATCATGCAGAACGTCTTGGCGTGACAAGAATACAGAAGGCTTACTTTACATTACTTTACTCATTGCTGAAAAGAGAACAACCAAATATGTCTTAAACTTGTAAGGCAACATTCAGCCCCAGTAATTATTTTAACTGTGTAGCCCTCTTTCCCCTCACTAAAGGGACTACCGGTACTGTCGTTACTTGTCTGGCTACCCGAAGGTCTGAACCTCCGCCACTGGGAGGTTGGGGTGTCACTTGTCCGCCTTGGTACAGCGCCTCCACCTGTGAGGGATCCCAACGCAGTGGGATGATCCCTTCACAGGAAACAATACTAACAGTAATCACACCACAAGTATGTAATAATGGGTATTACTGAGCACATATATAACGGCAACCTGTACTACACAGTATATAGCACACCCAACCCCAATATACCAAATGAGTGTCCCCACAGTACAAATGGTGCTTGGCACCAATACCCTGATGTCCTTTTTCCCAATGTCATGGCCCACCCAAAACTGTGTTTGATAGCGCTACCTGTGAACTGTTGGTGCACTTTGTTGAGGTACCTGCCAGTGCGGCCAACTAGCAACAGGGATCCGCTGATGTCGTCGTCCACGACGGCGTCCACCTCTGCGTGGGGTGAACTCCGAATGGAGGGTCTCACCTTTTAAAGTCTATTACTGCGATGGTGGTCTGGTCCCAGACACAGGCCGCAATCACTGCATGGCTTCTCACCAATGCTATCCTTTGACTATCAGCAGCAACTGGGGATATGTCCCTAGTTATGGGCTTTCCCTGTAGGAGCCACAACCTACTGTGAGTCAGACCAACGGGGGGTATCTGGCCTAGTCTAGGATGCTACCTGCACCCAGACACTACCTTACCCCTCTGCATCCCTTCTCCGACTAGTGTGGTCCTTTCTCAGCATGCCAAATGTAGCAATAGCTTAGCCGGGATCCTTGCAGCCCTATTGGCTGTCTCAGCCCTGGTAACTGTAGTTCCCCTGCGGGGCATGTTAGCAGGTGGCCGCCGCACTCCTGCTTCAATGCGCATGCGCAGGGTGTTCCAACATGGCCGCCGCAACTTGTGAGCTACTGCGTATGTGCAAATGCATTTTTGCATGTGCGACTAATTCTCAAGATGGCGACGCCCTGTACCGGCATCCGCCCGGAGCCCCGTCGACCCGGTCACCCCTCCAACTCCCCTTCAGCAGCCGCAGCCGTTCAGTCCCCTTCCCTACCCAGCACGCAGGTAAGGGGGCTCGTCTACAACTGTAATCTTCATTTATAACACATTTTATCAATGATTATGCATAATTCAAACCTGCAACATGCACAGTGATAAATGTGTGATATATTCTTCAACAATGCATTATGCTACATATTTCCTATTAAAAAAAATTAAGGTGGGACCATAAAGCTTGTCTAATCGTATGATACAATTACTAATATTTAAAAACATAACTTTTTTTGTAGCTGGCAATAGATATCTGGCACATTTAGTAATGGAAGGGAAAATATCAGTGATTTTTAAACGTTTAGAAGACTCATGATTCAACAAGCATGTTCAAGCCATGCCTTTATGACCACCTTGAATACAAAGGTTTATCCAATACCCAATAATGCGAAATACTAATGTAACTAATTTAACTCTCCTCTGCTGAGTGCATATATTAGTAATAGCAACTGTTAACACCTGGGAATGAGAACTGTCTGCTTACAAATAACATTTGTATTCTGTGTCTCACATGTGCTAATTGAGCTGTCTGGGCAGAACTTGATTGAGTTAGGTGACATCTTAGAGCTATACAGCTAGGGATAGACAAGGGAAGCAGCTGCATCAGAGAGCATCTTTAAAGAGAATTGCCTTGGGCCTTGAGCACACACAGCGCTACACGACGTGCGTGCGCTTTCATGTGCGCGTGCGTTCATCACTGACCCCTGGCGGCCAATGGTAGTGTTCATTGTTGAAACTAATATTGGCTGCGAAGCGCGTCATCGTCGCTGCTGCTGTAGCTGGAGTCTTTTAAAACTGTGGTTCCAGGCTGCAGCAGTGCAACGTCAGTTTCAGCAGCCAATCAATTCATTGGCTTCTGAAAGGGAACAGACTCGACAGCTCCCTGCACACACATACATACACACATACACATACACACACATACATACACACATACACACATATACACACACCTACACACACATACACACACATATACACACACACAATTACGCACTCAATTCCCCACTCAGAGCTCCCCGCTCCCCCCTCATTATTTATTTATCCGCCGCCCGCCTTCTACCCCGTTTGCCCGCCCGCTCCCCCGCTTTACATTATTTATTTATCCGTCGCTCCCCCGCTCGCCCAAACTCATGGATCATTCCGTCTCCTGGGAATGTTCACACATCACCCAGCAGACGGTGGCGCGCGCACGCACATGCAGCCATGCGGTGCCGCATAGCGCTGTGTGTGCACGAGTCCTTAGGCTGAGCTCAGACAGAAGGCGATTCTCTTGTTTTACCCTGGTTTGCATCAGTGGATATCTACATTTCTATTGACAAACACTATTATATGGCAATTGGCCATAGGTTTAGGTATATTCTATCATGCCCCAAGGCATACCTACCGATTAAATTTTTCGCCTTCTCTACTCTGGGATTTTATTATTTCCGGAACTGTATATATTTACTTACCATTTTTGGGCGTCCCTGTTAATTAATAACATTTTATTATTTTTCATTTTAATTGTGTGCTTTGATTTGCTCACCTTAGCCCTTACGTACAGGCTACTAAGTATATCCAGTCACCCATGGGGATATCAGTGTCTCACTACCTACATTATCCCTCCTATTTTTGACTAATAAGTGCATTGTAATAGTGACCTTTGTGACCTCTTAGTCACTTTCAATGTGTTTACATATTCAATTTTTTCCCTTTGCACTTAGTCATTTTATAATATATCTTTTTTTTGGCTGAGCGGTTTGTCACCACATAGTAGCATAAATGAAGAAAGGCATAGTCAGTGCATACAAAATATTTGTTTATCTTAATTCTGTAATATTTTTTTTATTTCACAATTTTACTACACTCATCTTGCATTTTCATTTTACTTCTATATCCACATAAACAATCTTTCAAGGACATGACAGTACTGTATATTCTACATAATATTATGTAGTAAGGCAGCTACTGTAAGTAAATATATAACATAGGAAGTTGAGCAAGATTGTGTCATTTGTTTCTGTACTTTTTTTGTATAATTACATTTTTGTACTGTGTCGGCATTTAAACTTTATCCCATTAAGTGATGTACTGAGTGCAATGTTTAGGGATTTAAGGCCATATTTATTAAGTAGTGCTATTCTGAGGCAAGAAAACAAAGCCTACAGCCTTTTTACTTGAATGGGCTGTACAGTATTGTAATTGGCTAATAGTTTCATACATACGCACCTGAATGTAACCCAAGTATACACTGATGAGGACATCTCGTGATGTCAAAACTGGTGATGTTTTTAAAGTATGTGTAACCCTGTTTCCCCCCCCCCCACACCCCAATCTCATGTTGGGTACCCTAGGGGAAATGGTGTACTGGTTATTGTTTCTAAGGTGGTGCAAACCTGCTAGCAACAGAGGGCTCTGAGTCTCCCGCGATGGCATAGGGGATATCAGGACAGGCTTTTGAGGTAGAGCTGAGTAATACTCACTGGTACAGCACCTCCATCTCTTGCAGATCCCCAGAATAATAGGGAGGAACCTCTGCAGGAGAACCTCTATCAGCTTCTCCCTAATAGATTTCAATCTCAGGCGAGAAGTATGTTGAATCATAAGAATACTTTATTTCTCAAATGAATGGCAGACTGCCCATCTCACAGCAGGGTGCTTCAGCCGCACATCAGTAGGTTGTCACCTGAAGAAAGTCCCTGGACAATCACTCCTACTCAGGACCTTAGAAGCTGTCTGACCTCTTCCCTTATCTCCTAGCGAGATAAGAGGAACGATCCCCCTCTGCTCCCCTAAAGGAGGGCCTCAGACTGGCAGAGCTCTGCACAGTCCAGATAGGGTGGACCAGTCTCTTTCAAGCGTATAGACAACTGACAAAATTCAGGAAGTGCTATGCAGCAAGTAGTTCCAATAAGCAACACCCCTGTGTCACTGTGATTGGACACAGAGCCTGATGACACTATCTTCACTGACTCACTGCACAGCATGTATGTGGGGAAAATCCATGATTACTCCTGGCAAACCTGCCCTTACCAAGTATTCCTGCACAGGAAGAGGATAGAACTATAGCCCAGAACTATAGCCCACACTAACCCAGGGCTACACTCTCCCTCTGGTGGAAACCAATGTACCCCACTTGGTCCTAAATTTGCTGGGCAATCCTGCAGATGAACAACCTACACAAACAAAATAACAGTTGTTATCACATAGCAAGTTCAACACCCATCCACCTCAGATGGTGATACTGAACATAACATGGAATACTCCCAACATGAAGAATCCCTTTAATTCTAATACTTGAGATCAGGTGTCTGTACAACCTTACCCTCAGGATATATATTACTTGTACTAACTATACCCTCTTAGGGTGGCCTGCGCACAGCATAGTCCACTAAGTTTAGGGCAGAAATACAATAACAATCTGGGTGGCATACTGGACACCCACAATTAACCCATAATTCTAGCCTGGATGCTAAAGGTTGGAGAGGATCATGCCCATACATTTTTTAAGGCATTTCCTGGAGATATAACCCACTTTCTCTAGATTATACCAATTCTCGTCTGATACACCAGGATCCCAATTCTCTAGGGAGCGATCAGTATCCCAATTTTCCTCAGCTGATCTTTCCTCATGATCAGAACCATATCCCTTCTCCTCATCAGTGGAACCCATTTCAAACTCAATTTCTCCCTCAAGTGGGTAGTGAAAATAGCGTAATGACTTTTGGCGATTTCTGGCAACTCTGTCAGACACTGGAGGTACATAGGGTTTTACCCGAGCAACAGGCACAATATGAACAACATTACCCAAATTACCTGAGTCTTGAACCAAACCCACCCAGTCCCGGTAATCAGTAAATTGCTTGGGGATTCCCTCTTCACCCAGTGACCCGTGGTGACTGTATCTGGAGTCCGAACCAGATGGGACAGGGACAATGGCAGGGGTAATGGAGCTAGGGGCTCTGGCTGGGGAATCAACAATGTCCGGGGCAAAGTCTGTGACTTTGGTTAGGCAACAGCCTACCGCAGGGAACATTGGTTTCTGGGGCATAGCTCTGACAGGCCGGCGCTTCCCTCGGCCCCCAACCCTGTAAAGGTAATGATCCATTTCTCGCCTGGAGAGGGCGCTACTCATCGGAGCGGTTGCAGCATAGTCCCGGTCCGCTCGGGCGGTCAACACAGAAGTGATGTCATCAGGTGAAGATATCGCGGGATCCAGGTACAGGGCCAGGTCCTGCATCGGAAGTACATCATCCGCAGGGTTTGGCACTGGAAGCTCGGCGTGATTCTCCACCCGGAAGTAGGCGCCAGGCTGGGCTTCTTCTCTGTACTCGGAGTCAGGGATGGTGGTTCCTCACCACTCTGCTGGCTCACGATGGTCGTCCGGTCCTCGTCTGGGACAGTCGCAGGTACCGCCTCTGCTGCACTGGGCATCGCCATGGCCGAGGGACATCTCCGCGGTTCTGGGCGCACCAGAGCTCGCCCGGTGATGGCCTCTGGACTCGGCCGCTCTACATTACAGGTATGTGACCCTTCCTTTACAGCACCGCTGGAGTGGTTTGCCGGTTGGCACATCACCACTGATCTGGAACTGTCGTCATCATCTGCAGTCCGCTGGAACCGACTCTGGAACCAAAACAATAGCTGGGGCACAGGGACCCCCTGGAACATCAGGTAGGGCATACAAACCCGGAATAATAGCCGCCTCGAGGTTGTCCACAGCCATCAGCATCCTTGCAACCCGTCCAGCTGGGCAATGATGGGAGGGAATGGCTCTTCGGGCCACAGATAGTAAATACCGCACTGCGGACATCTTGCAGTTGTACTGGCCTCGGCCCCAGGTAGTCTGCATTGTAGATAAAGACACCTTAGGAACTCTCAGCCTCCCATTTCCATGACCAGGAAGCCTCCTGGATGTTGATATGGGGTTACCTGGCATTCAGCCATTTTGCTTGCAGTGGGGAGAATATAAATCAGGTGAGCTTGACAAACATTTCCTCCTTGCTCGCCAGCTCTCTCAGACTGAAGATGGTGAAACTCGCATCCTGCTCCTCCTTTAGCCCGAACAGCACTCTCGATTGGTTCTCAAAGTGACCCCTCCCTCTGGTGGAGATTAGAGGAGGGTCACTCAGGATCACCGCATGACATGCACTCTTTTCTGAGACAGTCACAAGACAGGGGGCTGCGGCTCCTGCTTTCGCGCACTTCCTGCACGTAGGCGGGGCTCTAGATTTCGCGGCAGATCCCTCACAGGTTATTCAGATGATAGCATGCAACTTTCTGCAAACAGTCCATGCGGACTCCCAGTTCGGCAGGAACCGCCATTTTGGATCACACTGCAGCCCACACCCAACACAGGTTTTACTTGCGTAGTTATCACCGGCGGGAGATCAGGCACATCAATTGCAGTTTCACACATAATCACAATGTCCTCACTTTCTGCTCCATCTGGGGAACTCAGAAGATCAATCCAGAACAAAAAGGGCGTGGCTATTTATGGCTTTCGCGCCATTCCATAGCAGGCTTGCAAAAATCAATTGTACCTTCGCAGCACGCGATGCACTATCAGTCATAGCAGCTGCCATTTTATGTTCACACAATTCACACATTGCGCTCCCTTGCTGGGCATTCACCACCTTCAATGAAATAAAGCCTTCTCATACCCCAACTTAGTGCAGCCCTTCTGATGGGGTGAAGGGCACGCTCTCCGTGTGTATCTACAGTGTATGTAACCTCTACCTTAGTGTAACATCAGTGTACCTCAGGCTAGGCAAAACTCTGTCTGCTATATACTGCACACGATAACGGTCCAGTACAAGTGCTCTGTGGTTAGTAGTCTGGGAGGGGCGGGGGGGCCAAAGGGCAGAGAGGGGTGGGGGGGCCAAAGGGCAGGGAGGGGTGGGGGGGCCAAAGGGCAGGGAGGGGCGGGGGGACCAAAGGGCACGGAGGGGTGGAGGGGGCTAAGGACAGGGAAGAGCAAGAGGGCAGGGAGGGGTGGGGGGGAAAGAGGGCAGGGAGGAGCGGTGGGGCAAGAGGGCAAGGAGGGGCAGGGGGGCCAGAGGGCAGGGAGGGGTGGGGGGGCCAGAGGGCAGGGAGGGGCGGAGGGGCCAGAGGGCAGGGAGGGGCGGGGGGGCCAGAGGGCAGGGAGGGGTGGGGGGGCCAAAGGGCCAATAATAAGAGATCTCCCTGAAGCACTTAGGGTGTCACCTACTGTTGGCTACATATAGCGCAGATCCTACCAGAAGTTCCTGACCCAAGTTAACCAGGATATCCCTTAGGCATCATACAACTATCTGTCTCAAGGTGACTAGGATAGCTATAGCCATGTCTCCAGATCTAATTCACCCTTAAGGATCATCTAGGGTGTGCTTTGCGAGTGGGCATGCTCCTGACTACCCCTAGATACCCTTCCTTCCTCAGCACTTGCAATGGAAGCATACATCATCTCTTTCAGTTTTGCTTTGCTGAAAGCATGTCCTGTTGATCTTAATCTCAGCAGTGCCTCCAATTGTAACCCTGTTCCCCCCCACCCCCCACCCCAATCTCATGTTGGGTACCATAGGGGAAATGGTGTACTGGTTACAGTGTCCACGGTGGTGCAAACCTGCTGGCAACATTGGGCTCTGAGTCTCCCGCGATGGCATAGGGGATATCAGGACAGGATTTTGAGGTAGAGCTGAGTAATACTCACTGGTACAGCGCCTCCATCTCTTGCAGATCCCCAGACTGGTAAGGAGGAACCTCTGCAGGAGAACCTCTATCAGCTTCTCCCTAATAGATTTCAATCTCAGGCAAGAAGTATGTTGAATCATAAGAATACTTTACCAATGTATTTGACCAATATTTGACCAATGCATAAGCACTGTGTCACTGTTATTGGACACAGAGCCTGATGACACTATCTTCACTGACTCACTGCACAGCATGTGTGTGGGGAAAAAACATGAGTACTCCTGGCAAACCTGCCCTTACCAGGTATTACTGCACAGGAGGAGGATAGAACTATAGCCCAAACTTACCCAGGGCTACATATGAATTTGAATTTTATGGGGAAAAAAACGTGTCCTAGTATCTTCCTCTGAATTCAGGTGGAGCTGTTTCCACTGCTAAGTACAAAAGAGGACAGTCAGAAATGGTCACTACAAAGTTCAGAATCACATATAAGGAAAGCCACTGCTATAGGTGATAGCACCTATAGAAGATGTGTGGGTTGAAGCATGGCCACAAACAATGTGTAGCCTATAGAAGGCCTGTTATAAATGTAGCAAAAATAAAATAATATCAATGGGTTGTAAATTGCAGAAAATTGTATGCAGTTCTGACTATGACCTGGAAACCACTGTAGCTACAGGTAATCAAAGCGACGGGATACTACCAATGACACCAACACATTAATTTTAAACTGAACACTCGAGCTTAGGTAAACATGTGTCTGAAAAGATATATTAGACTGAAAACAAAACCTAAACTGGAACCAAAAAATAAAAGTAACAAGTTATTCTGGAACAAGCATATCAGTGAAAGGAAGATGTAATGTGAGCATTAATCATAAAAACACGACATGCAAGATTACATTTATTGTTACACTGATTTTTTGGCCTGGCTGCATGTGAGAAATTACATTTGTAAAGTGGGTACTCTCATAACAAGATTGCATTAAACCTAGAGCTGAAGCACACATTTTGGAATTATAGGACTTGATTTAAGTGCTAGGTGAGCATATAATTTATATAAACAGGCAAATCAGGCCAGTCATCTATATCCATGCCGAAAAGTTTTATTTTCTTAATGGGATAAACATACAGTAAGACAGAGTTAACAAGAATGAAACAACGTTACAAGGCCTCTGGTTTTATTGGAAAAAATCAATGGTCAATTTTGGATATGCCATGGTCTTAGAGATATCAATAAAGTAATAAAAAGGGAGCACTTCCAATTGTCAACCACTGAAGATATTAGGACTTAGGGCCCCATGCAGTAAGCACCGAAAAAGCACTCTCCCAGGGGTTCAATATCGGCATGATTTTGGCGATTTGCCCTCGCAGTATTCAGGAAGGGCCAAATCCCTGGCGAATCACTGCGAAAGCAACACGCCGAGTAGCCGGTGGCGAGACAGTCTGTCTGCCGATAACCTGGCGATACGCCGTCCCCTGCCGAGATGTGTTTGCAGCAGAGACAGATCCGCCAAACAATCATTCCTTACCTTTGCGGCTATCTGCTATGGTAATGAAGCAGCATGAATGTATTGTTAATAATAGTGTATGTGAGCAGGGGGTCCCCTGAGCTGAACCGCATTGATTTGTGGATCAGGGACCCCCTGCTTCCTGGGTTACAGGCCCCCATATGGGTCATCGGGTGCCAGTGTCGTCGCCATCTTTATAGCATCCCATACGCGACGTGCCCGCTATAAATATGGCGTTGACACTGGCACCGATGCCCCATACCTGGGCCTGTAACTCGGGAAGCAAGTGGTCCCTGAGCCAGAAATCAATGCGGTTCAGCTCAGGGGACCCCCTGCTCCCACACAATATTATTAAAATACATTATTGCTGCTTCATTACCATAGCGGATAGCCGCTAAGGCAATGAAGGGGTTAAGGCATAATAGCATGTTTATTGGGGACAATTGACCCCAATAAACATTGCAATAAACAATATACACCCCCTGTGCCCCCTACAACCCCTATACCCCATTACATATATCACATTTGTGGGATGCACAGCAATGATACTATAGGCCGGCGGTCGCCCTCGGGTATTTCCCGCAGGCCTGCAGTACTAATTCTGTGCACCCCAAAAAAAATTGCAACACATAAATACACTACCCTTAACACATACAGTATAGTAATGTGCAAAATTATTATTATCCACATATGGATAATAGTAAATTTGCCCATTTAAAATACATAAAGAACAATAAATACAATAAATACATATTGCACTTACCCATGTCCGGCTGGCACGATGAAGGCCATCCTCATCTTCATCACCGTCCATGCCCCCTCCGATGCTGCAAAACATAAACAAGAATAAAAACAGCCAATGTAATGTCCCCTAACCCCTTAATCACCATAGCGGTTATTAATGCTACAGTCATTAAGGGGTTAACCCACCCTCACCCACCACTCGGGAGGCCTAAATACACTCTCCCACTACCCCCCCACCCCGTGAGGCCTAACAACCCTCACTCACCCAATACCCAGCCGGGAGGCCTACCCACATACCCTTGGGCCCAATACCCCCTTCCCCCACCCCCAGTACCCAAAATAAAAACAATACACAGCCCCACAATAAACATAATTAAATTTATTAAATACATAACCCACCCCCTGTGCCCCCCCATAAATACATGATTTATTATTTTCCATACAGGGTTAATACCCCATGCCCACGCGAGTCCGCGGTGGGACTGACGGGTCACCTCACAGACCTACAGTAGCCCAGCACCATGTTTCAAACAGGGTCTGGAGGCCTACAGGTGGTCCCCGCCAGGCACCGTGGTCTAGCAGGTGGTCTCCGCGGGTCACCATGGGCCACAATGGGGTCCCCAAGGGTAGGCCCGTGGCTGTCTGGGGGGCCCGGGTCAGACCCACAGGTGTCTGATGGGCCTCGGGTTGTTCCCATGGGGGTCTGGGGGCCCTCAGGTGGTCCCTATGGGTCCGTGGTGCCCCCACAGATGTGGGGCCACTGGTTCTTCCCCGCAGGTGTCCCCCGTGGACACAGCAGCCCGTGAGAAGAACAAGGAGACTGCAGGTGGTCTCCATAGGTCCCCCGCAGACCTGAGGAAACAACCCTGTATGTAAAAAAAAAAATGTCCTATACATTAAATACATCAATCCCCCCCCCCCCCAACACATACACTACAATAATGTGCAAAATAACTATTATCCAGATAGGGATAATAGATTATTTGCCCATTATTAAACACATTAACTAGCATAATAAAATAAATAAAGTTATACTGACCTCATCAATAAAAAGCCCCCTCGCCAGCAAAATCTGTGTCCTCCGTTGCCAACAAAATACATAGCCAATACATTGCAATTACATTCTGATATCAATTAACCCCTTAATCACCTTATCGGATAATAACCGCAAAGGTAATTAAGGCCCGATACCCACCCTTCACCCATTCATTTGTACAGTGGATTGATCATGCAACTATACATATATACACATATATATATATATATATATATATATATATATATATATATTGTGACAAACGCCCCTCTTTTGTAGCACTGACGTCTGTCTGGGATCTTCCCGACACAGTCTTCTAGGGTTAATTATAAGAATAACCGTATCATACAAAGCATTACGTTGTTTAACTCAGGCTTCTGCCTGCTTTATTTTCATCCCAGAAACTACATCCCTACTCTGATTGGCTCTAGTAGACCATGTGACAGAGGCTTTGGGAAGAACGAATGTGACGTCATTTAAAGCCTGTCACATGGTGATAGAGCCAATCAGAGTTGGGATGGAGTTCCCACTCTCTGATTGGCTACTGTACCATTTGAGGCCGGCCATCTTTCTTTTCATGACATTATCCATTCTGATTGGCTGGCATCATTGCCTTTAATAACGTCATCAAAATTATTTTTTTCCCCCAAAATCACATTGTTTTCACGGCCCAATCTGGGACTTGGGAACCATATGACGATTATGTGACGTCATAGGCCTATAAAAGCCTATGTTGTCTCATTTTGAAGCCAGAAGTCGAGGAGGACGGACCTCCGGAAAAAGAAGAGGACCGGGGCGTGGCAGCAGACGGTAAGAAGACCCCCAGAAGACCCCAGAAGACCCCAGAGGAAGAAGAACGAAGACAGAAGAACACAGATAAAGATCCCGTTGACGCTTTGGATTACAAAAAAAAGTCTTGGTTTATTTTTTTATGGTTTTTTATTTTATGGGTTCCTGTTGCTGTGCATGGATTTGTTTGAGAGCTTGGTGTTCAATGGGAGTCAGTGAGTGGGGCAGCTAAGTTAACAAAATATATATATATTTTTTTTAAACTTTAACTGTTATTGTAATTTTTTTTATGTCATACAATTTTTTCCCATCATCATTTCTTGCCACTGTATTTATGTATTTATGTCTCTATTGATATATACATACAGGGTAGGAAATGATTTGGTTGTGAATGCTTATTTTGCACTATTTAAATGTATTTTGATATGCTGCTATTCTTAAATGTGTGTAATGTAATTATTAATTAGATAGATGTAATTTTTGGTGTTGTATGCTGTACTTTAGGTCAGGGTGAGTCTTGCTTTTTTATAGTGTTTTTTTGTTGGTACTACTATTTTGTCAGATGTTAACTTTGTTGGTTAATGGGTTTGTTTAACGATTAAAAGAGTTAATTGTGTAATTGATTTGGATGGTATTTTAATTGTTTTGGGATTTCATTAATTAATGGTAATTTATTGCTGTTGCCTTGCTTGGTTTAAATAGTATACTTGTTTGGATTTCATTGTATTTTCTGTTGAATATTTTATTGTTAACATTGATTGGCAGAGTGTACATGGAGCACAGATTTTATGCAGACTGTGGCTGATATGGAGAAGTGGTATTTTTATGAGAGAGAGAGAGAGAGAGAGAGAGAGAGAGAGAGAGAGAGAGAGAGAGAGAGAGAGAGAGAGAGAGAGAGAGAGAGAGAGAGAGAGAGAGAGAGAGAGAGAGAGAGAGAGAGAGAGAGAGAGAGAGAGAGAGAGAGAGAGAGAGAGAGAGAGAGAGAGACTAAGCGCAAATATGCATGGAAAGAGAAAAACATCATAGGGCCGTATATTTGAGCAATTCAGGGGGTCAGGTGGTAAGATATAAACTTACAATGAATTCAGCCAGTGGGACTCAGGAACTCTGCTTCTGGTGATCTTTATTTTCTCTGTGTGTCCTCTAGATTTATACTTCACACGATACTCCAGACAGCTATTGCAGCATCATCATCCGTCTGCTGCTAGATGAAACCTTGCAAGGGATGGATCTCACAGGAAGGGGGGTTCGGGTGGGTAATAATAGAAGAAAAGGAATAGTATAAAACCTTTTAATAAAAACAACAAATGGTATTCAACTCACATGCTGTGAATCGAATTCAGGCAGTTGAGAGTTTAAGTCAGTCTCTCACACTCATGTCCGTAGAACGCCGGTTCTCTGCACTGCTGTTGTGTGTGGTTACTTCCGCATCACGTGCTCTTGCTCCGGCTCTCGCGAGACTCTATCTCCCACTGTAGTTAGTAAGCTGACTTTGCTCCGTTGCATAGGATCTGTCCACAGCGCGTCTCCAACTGCTCTGCCAATGCGTTTGCCCTACGCGTTTCTCCACTTGGGCTTCGTCAGGGGATAATGTCCTTAACCTCTCCCTACAATGGGTATATATATCTACCTCTCGTGACTGATTGGAGACTCTCAGAATTGGCTAATTGACACTTTATTTACTTTATCTCGGCAACATTTTAATAGAGAAACAACACACACATATAAAGAGATTGTACCTGATATAATGGTTAATAACATGACAATAGTATCACATATTCTTATGTTATTTAGTTAATCAACATCTAACCAAATGAGATTGGTCTGTTGATTATTAAACCAACTATTAGAGTGTACCTGATGATATCTACATCTCACTATTGGACCTCACCAAGTTACTAATCCAACATATTTATGTTATCGAACAGATAATTTTAGACACACTTAACCCTATAGTGAAGCTGATTCACACCACATAATTTGGACGAATTAGTATGTCAATATCCAGAAGGATCACAAATGGTCATAAGGGAACATATTCTGAAACACACTGATTATAGATAAACTATAATCTTCTAAATTTACAGCGGGATTTATTCAGTTCCCTTTGCTAAACTTTCTCATATCTCTCAGCTTATATTAAACTGTACATAGAAAATAGGCTTGAAGAAACCTATACACAACAATAGTAGGCTCTACACATACACTCATTATCAACATAGAGCCTAAGGTTAACACTGATGGAAGAGTGATTTGATATATCAAACATATCATTATAGTATATAGTACCAAGGGGCAAAGATGCGAACAATTACCAATAATCTAAATGAGCTAGCCAGAATTCTACTCAAAAATTAGTATGAACTAATTAAACATAACCACTTCAAATTACCCGTGATTAATTAAATTATAATATTAGATTAATAATACATTAATTAATACTACCAGAATTGTGATATTTAGCCCAAAAATTACTATAATAAACATCTAAAATTTATTATATTGAATAATGTTAATTAATTGTAGAAACACGTAAATATTTACTCATGTGTAATTACAATTTTAATTCATTGATTTTAATTATAATTTATTTTATCTTAGTGCCTAAAGTACATTACATTCATAGCTATATTCAATTAATTAAGAAAGCTTCACCTATGGATTTTGCTGGCGAGGGTGCTTCTTATTGATGAGGTCAGTAGAACTTTATTTATTTTATTATGCTAGTTAATGTGTTTAATAATGGGCAAATACTCTATTATCCCAGTCTGGATAATAGTTATTTTTCCCATTATTGTAGTGTATGTGTTGGGGGGGGGGGATTGATGTATTTAATGTATACGACATGTTTATTTTTTTTTACATACAGGGTTGTTTCCTCAGATCTGTGTGGGACCTATGGAGACCACCTGCGGTCTCCTCGGGCTTCTCACAGGTAAACGGCTACCAGGTCCACGGGGGACACCCGTGGAGAAGAACCGGTGGCCATGCGGACCCGTAGGGACCACCCGAGGGCCCCCAGACCCCCGTGGGAACCACCCGAGGCCCCTCAGACACCTGTGGGTCTGACCCAGGGCCCCCAGACACCCACGGGCCTACCCGTGGAGACCCCATTGTGGACCACAGTGCCTGGAGGGGACCACCCGTAGGCCTCCAGACCCTGTTTGAAACATGGTGATGGGCTACTGTAGGTCTGTGAGGTGGGCCTGGGGTATTAACCCTGTATGTAATTTTTTTTTTATGTATTTATGAGTGGGCACAGGTGATGGGTTATGTATTTAATAAATATAATGATGTTTATTGTGGGGCTGTGTATTGTTTTAATTGTGGGTACTGGGGGTGGGGGAAGGGGGTATTGTCCCCAAGGGTATGTGGGTAGGCCTCCTGGCTGGGTATTGGGTGAGTGAGGGTGGTTAGACCTCACGGGGTGGGGGGGTAGTGGGGGAGTGTATTTAGGCCTCCCGAGTAGTGGGTGAGGGTGGGTTAACCCCTTAATGACTGTAGAGGTTAATAACCGCTATGGTGATTAAGGGGTTAGGGGACATTACATTGGCTGTTTTTATTCTTGTTTATGTTTTGCAGCATCGGAGGGGGCATGGACGGTGATGAAGATGAGGATGGCCTTCATCGTGCCAGCCGAACATGGGTGAGTGCAATATGTATTTATTGTATTTATTTTTCTTTATGTATTTTAAATGGGCAAATTCACTATTATCCATATTTATATTTTTATTTTATCCATTTATTAATTGTGGGGCTGCTGTGCGTGAATTTTTTTTATTGTGGGTAGCGGGGGTGGGTGAAGGGGTTGTTTGGCCCTTGGTGTGAGTTTAGGACTTGCGGGGGGGTTGCGGGTGCACTTGACCCCTTCACGACCGTAGCAGTTAATACCGCTACGGTCGTGAAGGGGTTAAGTGCACCCGCTACCCCCCGCAAGCCCTAAACAACCACTGTTGGGGCTAATAACCCCTTCACCCACCCCCACTACGCACCTTAAAAAAAATTCACACACAGCAGCAGCACAATTAATAAATAAATCTAAATAAATAAATACATGAATAGAAATAAAAACATTTAAAATACATTTTTATTCATAGTGTAGATGGGCAGGGGGTCTCCGGAGCTGAACCGCTTTGGTTTTAGGTCTGCGGACCCCCTGCTCCCCGAGATACAGGCCCCTTTAGGGGGTGCCGGTATCCCTCTGCTTGGTTTACAGGCCGTGGTCACGTGATCGGGACCTTTAAATGCAGAGGGATACCGGCACCTCATAAAGGGGGCTGTATCTCGGGGAGCAGGGGGTCCCCGGACCTGAAACCAACGCGGTTCAGCTCCGGAGACCCCTTGCACATCTACACTATGAATAAAAATGTATTTTAAATGTATTTATTTATATTCATGTATTTATTTATTTATTTAGATTTATTTATTTATTGTGCTGCTGTTGTGTGTGAATTTTTTTTATTGTGGGTAGTGGGTAGTGGGGGTGGGTGTGGTTATTTACACGGGATCCCCCTCCCCCTCCCCACATTTACATACAGTACACTGCACTCACAGAAACACAGGCAGGGAGATTTAACCGACACAATAGGGGGAGGGGGGCTTACACAGATTAGTCAAAGCAGGGAAGCTTAGCAGACACAATAGGGGGAGGTTTTTTTACATAGATTACAGTCAAGGCAGGGAAGTTTAACACACACAATAGGGGGAGGGGGTTTTACATAGATTAGTCAAGGCAGGGAAGTTTAACACACACAATAGGGGGAGGGGGTCTTACACAGTTTACAGTCAAGGCAGGCAGGTTTAACACACACATTAAAAATATGTATTTAATGTATTTATTGTTTATTCTGCCTTAACCCTTCATTGCCTTAGCGGCTATCAGCTATGGTAATGAAGCAGCATTTCTGTATTTTTAATAATATTGTGCAAGAGCAGGGGGTCCCCTGAGCATTAATTTCTGGCTCAGGGAACCCCCTGCTCACTGTACAATATTATTAAAATACAGAAATGCTGCTTCGTTACCATACCACATAGCCGCTAAGGTAAGGTACAAGTGTTTATTTATATATGTGTTTTATTTATACTGTACATGTGCAGAGGGTCGCCGGAGCAGAAACGTTTTGGTTTTAGGTCCGGGGACCCCCTGCTTCCCGAGATACAGGCCCCTTTAGGGGGTGCCGGTATCCCTCTGCTTGGTTTACAGGCCGCGGTCAAGTGATCGGGACTTTAAATGCAGAGGGATACCGGCACCTCATAAAGGGGTCTGTATCTCGGGAAGCAGGGGGTCCCCGGACCTGAAACCAACGCGGTTCAGCTCCGGAGACCCCCTGCACATCGACACTATGAATAAAAATGTATTTTAAATAATTTTTAATGTGCCGATGTTTGCGCAGAGAGAGCAGCGGTTCTCTCTCTGCTGATAACACATCTCGCCAGGGGACGGCCTATAGTATCATTGATGTGCATATACAGTACTGTATGTGTATGTTAGGGGTTATAGGGGTTGTTGTTATACAGTATATATATACAGTATATACTGCATTACAATTCATGAATTTCTCGGCTTCAAAGACAACAGCTCGCAAACGCCCCCATGTGTTTTTACACAGCATTGCAGTATTGCAGCCAGCGGGAATAAAATGCTTAAATCACGGGCGCGAAATAACGCAATACACCCCGGGAGAAAATGACACTAAACCGCACATCACCGGGATATTCCGAAATTTGCGGAGCTAGCCAAGTTAGAATAAAGTTGGTCGCTACTGTACTATATGTGCTAGGAGGGGGGGGCGGGGTTATTTCTATGTATGTATGTGTTTTTTAATTAATTTGGGGGGGCACAGAATTGGTTCTGCAGGCCTGCGGGTAACACCCGTCGGCCTATAGTATCATTGCTGTGCATATATGTACTGTATGTTAGTGGGGGTATAGGGGTTGTTGGTGTAATATATATATATATATATATGTATGTATGTATGTATGTATGTATGTATGTATGTATGTATGTATATGTATGTATGTATGTATGTATGTATGTATGTATATTTATATATATATATATATATATTTATATATATATTTATTTATATATTTATTTCGTGTGGGGCTGTTGTGTGTGTATTTTTTTTATTGTGGGTAGCGGTGGTGGCCGAATTTGGTTTTAGCCCCAACGGTGGTTATTTAGGGCTTGCGGGTGGGTAGCGGGAGGGCTTAACCCCTTCATGACCGTAGCAGTATTAACCGCTAAGGTCATGAAGGGGTTAAGTCCACCCGCAACCCCCCGCAAGCCCTAAACAGCCACCAAGTGCCAAATACCCCCTTCACCCACCCCCGCTACCCACAATAAACCTGGCACGGCTGTTTAACCCCTTCATTAGCTTAGCGGTTAGCCGCTAAGGTAATGAAGTGGGCTTTAAATGCATTTTTCCTGCCTCTGATGCATGCCGGGGGGCTCCGGTGCTGGTATTAATGGGTATCAGATCCGGACACCCCTGGCATCAATCCCAGGCAGAAAAAGGCCTGATTTTTTCTAAGTCTCGACCTTGCCGATGCTTCTCCCCCAGCAACTTGCCAACTTTAGTTGGCGGGCTGGATTGCCATAAAAATCTCAATTCTAGAGTGCCGATCAGCAGCGAAAAGCTGATCGGGCTACTAGAATTCAGCCGGTTTCAGAAAGTGCCGATAAGTGGCGAAAAGTGGCTTATCGGCACCCGGCTGCCGAAAACTTTTTTTCGGCTAAAAAAAATGTCGATTTTTGGAGCTTATCGGCGCTTACTGTATCTGGAAGGCAATATTGGCAAGAAAATGGCGAAAAATGGCTTTTCGGCGCTTACTGCATGAGGCCCTTAGTTCTCAAATAGACAGCTTTTTAGTTATCTGGGTTTTGGCAGCTAAAACTAACAGGAGAAAGTACAAAACTACTTACAATTAATACACTGTTTTGAAGATACTGATTATTATGCTCACCTTTAATCATAGCTTTAGCACCAGAAATATATCACAGATTCATCATACAGTATGTAGTAGAGGCACTACTAAATTTAGGGTGTCACTGCCCAAAGGTACAGCTAAGAGGAGGGCAGCAGGTCTGTTCTGTGATTGGACATGCTCAGGCCGGATGTAACCGCCTCCCACTGTTACTCAAGTGCAGCTCCAGTGAGTGGGGAAACCCCATATAGACTACTGGCAGCCTGATTGTACCAGGACTTACTGCCAGGAGTAGGGCAGGTTAGTACATATCAAAATTAAAAACCAGAGAAAGTCCAAAGTGAGTCCATAAATACCAACGGAAATTGCAAAAGTATATCAAACTATTTGTGAGTACCTCCGTGGTCATCAATCTATCCTGCGATCACCCGCTGGTTTCTACATTTCTTTGGTGACTCGTTTTGCCCATATTACGTACCAGTTAATACCTCTAGAAGCAGCTCGGTAACGCCGTGACTCCACTGTTGGGATTCTATATCGAGACAACATAGGGATATGACATGATAAGGAGAGGGAGTGGGTAAAAGACACTGACTGGCACTGAGAGTTTGAAGCAGGGGAGCCTGGTTCAATTCCCAGTGTCAGATCCTTGTGACCTTGGGCAAGTCACTTTATCTCCCTGTGCCTCAGGCACCAAAAACATAGATTGTAAGCCCCATGGGGCAGGGACCGGTGCCTGAAAAATGTTTCTGTAAAGCGCTACGAAAAACTAGCAGCGCTATACAAGAACGTGCTATTATTATTATTATTATTATTATTATTATCTAAGGGGGCAGCTACCGAATAAGCGAACATGGCGATTGGATTTTTGATCTTGTTTTATCCACTACATTTGAAAGCACAATGATTTTATCTCTGCTATCGATTCATTAGAACAGAATTACGCTGTGAGACGTGCGCGTCTCTCTTTTACATTTTAAAGCAGTTGAAATGATGTCACGTCCTCAGTCAAAGAAGCATGATAAGTGGTTCCGGGGCAGGGTGAGCTACCTTGGAAAATGTTTTCCTAATCTATCAACATAGACAGCACCAGTGAGAATGTTCTTAGAAACTAAAAATAATTGGTTACAGGGTCTAGAGCAGGAAAATAATGTGACATTTTGAAACAACAATTCATTCAAGAGCCAATGTTGAGGTTTTACGCACCAATTAGGACTGTTAAAATTTCAGCAGATGCATCACAATCGGGGCTGGGTACAGGTATTCTCTAGAAGCACAATGATTGTTGCCAATCCGTGGTGCATGCCGCCAGATTACTAACTCATGTCGAAACCAGGTATGCACAAACTTCTATTGGAGTTTGCATGAGATAGTGCCGCGGTCAGCACTATCACAGTTTAATGAATAACTCAATGTATTTAATCATGGTGAAAAATAAAGTCTGACAATATATATAATATCATGTAGGTTTTGTCAATGGCAACTACAATGAAGATGGTTACTATTAACATCTGTGTTCATTGTTAGATATACAACTATCCTCTGCATGAAGCTCTAAAAATGTAATATTCTCCATGAAACTGATATGAAGAGAGGCATTTTCTCAGCCAATGAATCAAGGTAATGTGTGCTTGTTCTTGGCATGCTTGGCTTGCTAAAACTTGTAATTTAGGCAGTGATCATATGGAGCAAAGGGAGAATTTAGGGAGCTGTTTTTTCATGCACATATAATATTAGGAATAAATTATGCACCTTTAAATTATTCTACCTTGTCAAAAGCATCAACCAGGTTTAACATAGTGTAATGTTCCTGCTGCTGAAGATCTTTGTCAAGTCTTGATTCACAATTTTCTTACAATGGACACAGCTGGTAGGTAATAAATAAACAAATACGGCTTGTCAACTCACCCCTTCCACATCCTTCAATATGGTGAGAAGGGGTTAAACACAGATACCAAAGTACTAATTTCTATTCACCTAAAATGAAGTTAATGCATCATTTACTGTGTATTAGCCGGCTTCTCACTATATTAAATAGAGGCCATAGGGGCAATTACAATATGCATCTCTTGACATCGGTATATTAAGGTTCAGATTGAGGTACACATTTTTCCATAATTTTCCTTCACTGCTGATGAATCAATTAAACCATGCAGTGCTCCGTGTCAACCCAAGAAACTTGCTTCAAATGTATACAAGTTGGAGATACAAATAATATATTTGTCAGAATAGTACATTATGCATGTCCTAAATGAAGTCTGTTTGATTCATACTGTAGCTTATACCGTTGTTTTATATAATTTGTATTGTTATTTAACCACCTTTGCTAACTTAGTTTTATATGTGGAATTATATTTGCAAAGCCTCCAACATTTGACACATAAAACTAGGTACACTTTATTTGCTAGAGTATGTCAATGTGGGATAGATGAGCTTCCATTCAAGTGATCCCCCTGAAGGAAGCACAATAACACATACAATTTACTCTATTATAAAGATCATATTTTCAATAAAATGTGTATTTATGGGTTTATTTGTATATAACTAGAGACACACACAATAGAAGTGGTATTAAATCCCCTCTGAACAGGTTATCATAGCAGATAAGATATCAATCTCCCAGCTGCATTCATAAGCTAAGCTTCAGCAACAACTGACATACTGTAAATTGGTACAACTGAATTAAAAGGTACAATACCTGCTAAATAGGGATAGTCGGAGTGTGTCTATTTGCATTAGTTATAGGACATTATTTGTATTTCAAGCTTCTAGTATACATTGTGTATTCTAGTATTTCCACTTTAAGCTTTCCTGAGCAGGAATTTTCCTTTCCTATTGTCTGATTTATTGTCCCAGCAGGTGGAGCATTACAGGTGTATGGGCAGTAGACGGAATGCCAACTCAATGTCAGCCCTTGTCATCCATGCCCCTGGCCCTGCATCACTTACCAAATCCCCTGCCCTGTCAAAAGATGCCTACTGCACACTACACAATTCTTTGTCAATCTCATCATCCACTGACAAGTTGACAACCCCTCTGGGTATGACAGATGATGATGTGTGAGACAGAATAAACCTGGCTCCTTCTTTGGGACCACCTCCAACAGAGAAACTTTCAACTTATGTAACAGGGGAGAGGAAAACTGGCCTGCCATTCTGCCTGCTCTAACCTCCTTTTCTATTTTGACCGCACTACCCCCATGTGCATCTCAAAAGAATTTAAAATTCATTCTAAAGAGGGAAATCTCCACCTCCCTAGAAGGGATCCAAAAACCGCTTCTAAAACCTGTCTCTAACAGTTCTGCTGCCTCCCTCTTCAGGCAATGGTGGAGCTACGGTGCCATCTTATCGATGTTCACCGGTGTCCTCGCTCTTTGCCCTAGTCTCTCCACTAGCTCCTTTCTTAACCCCACTCTTGACCTTTTTAAAGCGGACACGGGGTGGCCATTTCACTTGTACTTAAAATGACACCCCGTACCCCTCTTACACTGCTTTCAACTGCCCAGCTTGCTGCGAGCTGCCGACACCAGACCGAAAGGAGTTAGTTTTATGCGGTCTCATTTTGGACATCCACAGGTCCATCTCTTTCCCCTCCCACTGCAACTGTTTCTTAATTTCCCTTTCTGCCTGAAGTCCCTATCATACTTTCACCACCACTGACCCCCATAAATCTTCCCAAATTGTATCCACATACTTGAAGAGAGCCAAGCAAAGTTTCAGCTTCTTCCCTCCTATCATGATGCTTAAATTGCAAAGGATGCAGCCAGTCCCCAAAAGATTTGTCTCTTTTCCTCCTCCTTTTTCTCATCCTTAGTTTTGTTTGACTTTGTGGGTTCCTTATAGTGAAGCAATAATGTCAGTATATTGACATAATTATCCTTCCAAACCCGCTCTTTCACTGTCACCAATAGGTGCATCCCCCGCTTGCTAGATAAGAAAAAGTAAGCGTCCCTGAAACTAGCATCCTGCACCCCATCCTCTTTTCTCTTGTCCTCTGCTACCACCACCCATTTTCCATGTTCTCCCACTGGTGCCACCACTACAGACACCCCCACCACCCCCTCCTTTTCAGGAACCGCTGTTACCCCAGCTGCCACACTTGTCACCCACTTGCTACCCCTGCAACTGCCAGGGTTGCTACCACCAGTGGAGGAGCCCCTGGAGGTGCCACCACCCCTGTGACACCCCTAACCCCTTCCCGAGACAGCCTCCAATGCTACCTTCACCTCCCACCCACACCCCTGCCACCTATTGACCCCCACCACTTACCATACACCATGTCCCTACTCTCCCCTATGCCCCCATTGAAAGCAGAACTCAACCAAGGCTCTTAACATCTCATTTTCTGCCCCTTGCCCTAGCACTGGCCTTACTATCCCTACTCCAACAGTGCTCTTGGCACCGCCTAATGATCATAATGCACCCTCCAAACCCCAGAGCCTCCTGCACTTGGTGCACTCACCATGTCCCCCACTGACTCCCTGTGACTGAGCAGAGAAGTGACTACTTCCTCCCCAGTGCTATCTGCCTCCCCCACACTCCCCTCCTCCTCCCTTGATACCCCGCTACTCCATCTCTACTTGCCCCCCTGTGTAAGCATCCTCAAACTAACCCTGTCCAGTTCTAGCCACCCCACTCCAGTGCCCAACCTGTCTTGTTGTGACTCAGCAGCTGTCTGCTGCTCTGAGGGCAACTACATCCTTTTCTGCGCCATCCGGGCACCTCGCACTGCACCCACAGGGACCGCTGTAGACCTTGCTGTTCTATGCAGTAGCTCCTGCTGCACCGCTCCCTGCTGCTTTTGCCAGATGTAGGCTCTTGCCACCTCTTGCAATGTCCTGTGCTGGGGTACCGCTGTCATTTGCAGCCAAGCCCCCCTCCTCATGGTGCATCCTGTCCTTGCTGTGCTCACCAGTCCAGTTTCTGATACCTACAGGCTTCTGCTGCTGGATCCCAAACTCAAAATCCATTTCCCTAACCTTTTCTCCACAATCCATATTGTTGTGCAAAATCCGTCGACAAATTTAATCAAGTCCCTATCTGCATGGATTTTCCCGAAATCGGTGTACGGATTTGCCGCAGAATCCATGCTTGCATATGTTCCATGTGGATTTATCCGCAAAATCCGCCCTTGCATTCGATCCACGCGGATTTTACCAGGAATCTGCCACTATGTCCCTGCAGAAGTTTCCTCTCACAAATTCGCCCCCCCCCCCTCCTTAGGTGAATCCGCATGGATTTTACCCCCAAAACCAAGCCCCTGTCAAATTCTGCATTCCCTTGCCAGAATCCGTGCAAATCCTGTACAATGTCCCCATAATCCACCTGCGGATTGTAATCCATACTAATCCACGGCTCCCACGCCAGCTCCCTACTCCTGTGGAATCCAGCATCTGCCAGAGGATAATCGAAATGACAATCCACCAATGAATTCCAGAATCCATAACCCTCACCAAATCACACTCAAACGCGTTACCCTCTCAAAACCCAACATGAAGAAATATACCGACCCAAAAATCACCCAATCTGTGGTGGTTGAAAAACCACAAAATAAAATTCCACTTTTTCTACCTTCCACCGTCCACCTCTGCTACTGCCTCTCTGCTCCACAAGGCTTTCCCTCCAGCCAAAATCCCCACCTCACCACCGAGCTCATGAGCCACAGCTGCGCCTCCTCCTGAAGCTCCCTCATCCACACATCTGTGGCGCGATTGCAACACCCATCATCTCCACTGGGCCCTCGGCCATATCTTCTTCCTCCACACCTTGCAGCCATCTCTCAGGATCAGGATACCAGGGATCAGGAACCAGGGAGATGTGACCGCTCCAGTAGATCCTAGAAGAAAGAGGAACTAGGATCCCTCCCCCTTGCCCTAAGTACACCTTACTTAATCCCTACCTCTGGCCTAACATCCCAGCACCTTATGGGAGGGGCCCCTCAGACGTATGTTATGCCACCTCTTCCTTACAAGTCCAGGGCTTTCTGATTTACCTGATGTTTTCATGGTGCATGCATTTGGTTTGAATTGCATGTATTTAATGTGTACTGTATGTGTGCAGCCGCTGGAAATGGTTAAGCAGTCTGGTATAATTTCACATATAACTCTGATCATAGATTAGATACATTCTAACCAACTGTTTGTTTATTTTGGTTTAAATATTACATCTGACATTTCAGGATATTGACTGCGTATTTGAGTTTTCCAAAAAGCATTTAAGGGGATAAGGTATAATTATACAGCAAAATGCAGACATGTCGATTGTGGTTAGAAATATATGCAGCCTTTCTTCAGCTGACTGGTACACGTTTCAATGTCAATTGAGATTTCAACTTAAAAAAAATATATATATATTTCGTTTATTGAAATTTGAAACCTATGACAAAAAGTCAGCACATTACTTAAGCTTTAGGGGAAGTTCTGCTAGACGTATGCTTGGGAGACCCCTCTGGTGATCATACACACCTCAATAAAGTCTTTTTATTAGCATTTAATGTGTTTAATTTTGAAGGGATTAGAAGTGGAAATGTTACCATAACTAAACTAAGTCAATACACATTCCCTGTCTCCCGACTTCACTTATCCAGATATAATTTCTCATTAGAAAATAAAATACTACTCCTTGAGTCTAAAAAATCAGCATTTTTTTCCTAGCACACAGACACACAGATTTATGGTTGCTGATTGACGAAAACTAATAGTTTGTGGGTTTCCGCTTTGTGCCTTTCTAAGAAGAAACCAACTTTCATGAGCCAAACTTTGCTGAATCACACAAAATGGTAATGTCTTGTGTTCTTTTCCCTTTCACTCTTCTTATAGTGTTCTCCCACTAAGTTTGTATGTAGCCACGCAGCCCCTGACTACAACATTTCCATGCCCTAGTACTGTCAATTCTAGTAAGGTTCTGGCAGTGCTAAGATTAAGTATCTTGCATATGGGCCTGCATGTGAGATGGCTAACAACAGTTCAGCTGGTTCTGACAGATTTGGAGGGTGGCTCCTCCTTCCCTGGTTTGAAGCTCACGCCTTCCCACTTTTAAATGGTTAAAGCTTATTCCATTCCACATTCCACATATATATATATATATAGGTACTGTACCCTGTATATGTGTTAATGGATGTAGCACTAAGCTCTGTCTGTGTTTCATGTTCTGTCTCTGGTTTTAAATATATATTGCCATGCTCAGTAGCACTCCTCTTTGACACCTATACGTATCTATATTATGCGGTTATTTTGGGGGTTCAATATGAGCTTACAGGGGTCCTGTATGTTTTGTAATTCTTGTTCAGCTGGTCCTGGCTGATTTGGAGGGTGGCTCCTCATTCCCTAGTTTGAAGCTCACCCCCTCCCAATTTTAAATGGTTAAAGCTTACTTCATTCCACCTTCCACACTCATGGGAACCTGCATACAGTTTGATTGCGACAAATCTAATACAGAGTGCTTTTCCTGGTAATGTATAGGTTAATTAGAGCTTCAATCAGACAGAACTATGCAACTAATTTTGACAGATTTATTGTAAATCATTCTTCCTGGTAATGTACAGGTTATTAAGAATTTATATTAGTGTTAGGACCCTTGAGACGTGGTCTGCCTTGGAGGGGCTCAAGGGCTTACAACACTTTGGCCGAAGAGTTAAACTAAAGGACCATTTTATTCAAAAGATATCTTTATATATATACTGCTGCGGCCAAGTTTATTCGAGCATTTGCCCGTTCTTGGCCGCAGCAGTAGCCTGGCGCGCCCGAGGGTGACGGGCGCGCGCCGAAGCAGCGGAAGAGCGCCCTCCGATCGGGGTGCTCTCCCTACCGCTGCCGGGTCCGCCGGGTCCCCCGGAACCCCCTGCCGCCGTCCCGCGATCGCGGGACACCAGGGCTCCCTCGGGGAGCCCTGGACGCGCGTGCAGGGGGCGCAGGCTCCCGAAGACGCGTGACCGCGCGTCTATGACGCGCGGCACGCCGAGGGGCGGCCACTAGCAAGCCGGGAAATCTCCCGGCTTGCGGTACCGGCCACACTTTAATAAAGTGTGTCGGTAGTGTATAGGCAATGAACCGTGTATATGTGTTAATTGATGTAGCACTGAGATCTGTCTGTGTTTCATGTTCTGTCTCTGGTTATAAATATATATTGCCATGCTCAGTTGCATGCCTCTTTGACACCTATATGTATATATATATATATATATATATATATATATATATATATATATGACAAACAAAAAAGAAAAAAGCAGCGCCTCTATTAAGCCAAAACCATAAAGTGCATGAACTATATAAAATATTAATAATTAATAAATTATAATAGTATATAATAAATAAACAATATAAACTATATAGTATAAAATATATATATATAATCAATTCAATCAAACTATAAACCATGAACTAATTAAATAAATATATGAATATAAATATGCAACATAAAATATCAAAAACAGAGAAAAAAGAGTATAAAAACCAGTCCTCAAAAATAAGTCCAGTATTGATGTAGGTTCCGGTATGGAGGGTCTCCGGCAGCTCTCAGTGTGGTCAAACCAAGTCCACAGTGAATCTAGGGGGAAAAAAGGAGGAGATAGCGCACGCCCATAGCGTAAAATTGTATTTTAATGAGGGGAGGGGGAAAGGGGGGGTAAAAAATGCACTCACAAGGGTACAATAAAATCAAGCATTTGTGATATAATCACCACCATCCGGTACGTATCTGCAACGTCTTGGGGCAGTCCCAGTCTTGCAGTCTCAGGATCGTACTCCTAAACAGATGTCCAGAGCAGATGGTATTCGCTCCTGCAGTATAAGAGTCCTGTAAGATGGCTCCGTGTTATAGGAGCTTCTGCAGCAGTGCGCATGGATCAGTCCGTTCCAGCGCTCGTTGATGACGTCAGTGTCAATGCGTCTGACGTGATGACGCTCCCTGACGCGTTTCGTCACTCTCGGGTAACTTTCTCAAAGGGTAGTTCAAAAGATATCTTTATATATATATAGGCACTGAACCGTGTATATGTGTTAATTGATGTAGCACTGAGATCTGTCTGTGTTTCATGTTCTGTCTCTGGTTATAAATATATATTGCCATGCTCAGTTGCATGCCTCTTTGACACATATATGTATATATATATATATATATATATATATATATATATATATATATATGTTGTGGTTATTTTGGGGGTTCAATATGAGCTTATATGTTTTAACCACAGAGACACTAAGTAGCCAAGTGCAGTGCAGGAGCCTGGAATGGAGTCACATGTAAGGGGAGTGGGCTGACTAGGCATGTGATGTCAGCTGTCGCCATATTCACCTGGGATTGAGAGAGCAGTCCTGCACTGGGTCACAGCAGCATTCAATGATTTGTTTGTATCACTTATATTTATTCAATTTAAGGTTTATATGTTAATATTGGATTAACACGTATTTAAAGCTTATAATAGAGCGCCACTTTTGATATATCACGTTTTGAACATGTGATGTCAGCTGGGCCTGCCCAAATATTGGGGGAGAGGGATTAACCTTTCCCCAGGTACAAAAGGTTACGGCCCCCTACCTAGTGGTTTCTGTTCTCTCCCCGCTGGGGCAAGAGAGTTCTGAGTGAGTCCTGTTCTGCCTTACCCCTTAGGGGATGAGGTGTCTGAGTACAGAGAGTAGCAAGGGCTCTGGTGGCTTTGCCTTTCCCCGTAAGAGAGAGGGAAGGATACCCCTGAGCCAGAATGCCTTAAGAGAAGAAGGACTATGTATGCTATAAGCAGGGCTGCCAAGAGGGGGGGGGACAAAGGATACTGGCGTCCCGGGCCCCGTGCGTCAGTGAGTCATATATATGAAGTGTCAGTGAGTTGTGAGTCATATATATATGGGGGAAAAGGGGAAAACACAGGAGCAAATTGTTGACTAAGCAATTAAAATATGAGCATTTATTGACCCAGTCTCGTGCAGTGTGTGAGGAATCGGGAGTGCGTCCCTTGCGGCGCGTTCCCTCCTCACCTATCTATAGTACTGCAGCGGCAGCTGCCGAAGATTCGCCCCCCGCTGATGTGCGCATCACTGTTCCTGTTACAGAGCATGCGCGCACCCTCTCTTTCTATGCACGGCCCCTGAGCATAGCTCCGCCCCCCAGGATGCGCCGCACCTCCGCTGTGCGCGGTGCACGCGTGACGGCGTGCAACGAACCCCAGCTACGTGTCAAGCTTTGCTATGAGCCTTGTCTCCTGTAGCCTATCCTGGCATCTGCGGAGGCCCCGCCTCCGCTCCCTCCCCTACTGGTTCCTGTCTTCTATATAAGACTGCCTCTTCCTGGTTTACCTTGCTGAACATAGACTTTGTGTAGGCTTGTGTGTGCCTGGCTTGTCCAGCTCTGTCTTGATTTGTTTTCTACAGTTACCTCTCGTGTACTGACCTGGCTTTGGATTTGGATTCTCTCTGGCTCGTGACCCCTGGATTATGGATTAACCCCTCGTGTACCGACCTGGCTTTGCATTTGGATTCTATCTGGCTCTTTACCCCTGGCTAACGGATAACGACTACGTGTACCTCTCCTACCCTTGGAACCTGGTGAGTATTGGATTAACCCTTTTTCTTCATACCCAGACCCAGCAATGCTACAAACCACCTACTGGGCCCGCCTTCGCTACTGTGGGTGTGTGGCATTGTCCTTCCCACCTCAGTGTCGGGGTCAGGTCTTGTCTGTGGGCTCGCACAAGCGTGACACAGTGCTCGTGCGCGGGCACACACGCTCACCCGTGCTTGACCCTTATGTAAACAAAAAATACTTACTTTCTAGCACGCTCAACTACCCGCAATGCCCCCCGCGTGTGCTTGCCTTAAATGCCAGGAAACCCGGCGCTCATGCGTGGAGCGCTATCCAAGCATGAGAGAGCTCAGGGCCAGCTGGGCCGCAGCCTTAGTGAGAAGCAGAGGAGAGAAATACATGCGAGGCGGGAGAGTGAGATGGGGTGAGATGGAAGGGAAAGAAATACATGGGAAGGGGGGAGAAAGAGAGGGGGCTCGTGAGGTGTGGAATGGGGGGCGGGGGTGGGGCGGCGGGCAATACCGCCGACACGGGGCAGGGAGGCCCTGCTTAAAATGTTTGTCCCGGGCACCAAGATTTCTGTTGGCGGCCCTGGCTGTAAGGATATATCTGTCCTGTGAGACCCTAAATAAAAGACAAATTGCATTGTTGTTGGTACTCCAGAGTACTTCTTGCAAGAAGAAAGTTACTTTAGGGATGAATCTCTGCCCCTGGCACAGCCCTGCAGGATGGAGGTGCTACACCAACCTGAGGCAAAGACCCCTGCACCCCACGCTCCCTACTACATCTGCAGAGACTCAGCCTCCTGGGAGCCAACAGGTTAGCACCAAAAACACCCGCAACCCACAAATCTCCCATTAAGGGGGGCGGGGGGAGGGATGTTACATGTAGAATATATTACTATATTTAACTCTTATTTTCATTTCTTATCTTGATCACATGATCAAATTGTGATTATATGCCCAAATTTTCTATTTATATTAAATTAATATAATATTTTCAGACCTAATGAGGGGGCTGCTAAAAAGGCTGTCACTGTCATTGTTAGAAGAACTGTGTGGCCGAAGAGGATTAAAAAAAGAAGTGGAGCTGTGTATGAATGTGTGGTGAATTAATACCCTAAAGCTCAGCGTCGTGACCGTTAATATGTATAAATACAAATCTTAATATAGAGGTGGTAACATTAAACCCGTGTGTGATTTAGTGAAAGCTGCCGTAGGGTCCCTGCCTAACAAATAACTCACAAATTCATTTAACAGACAATAATAAAACAATGCAGTGACCCGGCGCTAGAGATAACAACAATACCCCAGTCCAATGTAATGTCCATATAGAATGGGAAAGTTCTCCTAATGTTCCAATTGCAAACGGAGTAGTGGATCAATTGCTAGCTGGTGTTTCAAAATTTCTCCTGCAGTGGAATATACAAGGGAAAAGAAACCATTGCGCAGCCACAAGCACCAACAGATGGCTCAAAAGGGTTTAAAAGTAATCAACTTACAAAAGTAGTGTTGCTACTGTATGTTCATTTGAGAGAATCTGTGCTTTTACCAGCGTCTTCTCCTGGACCTCACGAATCCCCCGTGTTGTCAGTCTTAAGTCAGCTCACTCTCCTGTTAACTCACAGCCTGATAACTCAATGGTAATCTCTGTGGGTTCCCAGAAAGGAAATGACATAGGAGATATTGGTGCAGATTGCTAAAAAACTGTAATAAAAGTAAAAAAACAGCCAAAGGTTTACTCACATAAACCCGGCTGTTGCAGAACAACTGACAATGTGCCGTCCGCAGCTTGTTACAGGTAGGGGGTGGTGCACACTGGGCTGAACGCGCTCTCACTGCTCTCAGTTCCAGTGCCTGACGCCGGTCTCAGCGCAACTAACTGATGTCACGCGATGGCGCCCCCTCCACTTTCCTTGCTACCGGACACCTCAGTCTCAACTCCTCCTTCCCCAAACGCGTTTCGTGACTCAAAGTGGTCACTTCATCAGTGGTATGGGGGGTTCCTAACTACTGGTGTTATTTATACCATAAAGGGCGTCGTACACCCCCTTGGACAATTTACATAAAATACAATAAAATGCACCCATAATTTACAGCACGATCACTGCCACTATGGTAACAAAACTCTGGGATTAAGTGGCAATATATCTGGCAAGAATAAGTGATATCATTGCTTTTCAACTCATAATTGGATCATGATTCAATTGAATCATTATTAAACAGATGTTAAACTTAATACATGTTAATGAATAGAAAAGGAAAACACAAGAGCGCACCAAAATGAGAGAAATTAAGTGTATTACAAACAATAAACCATAGTAACCACTTACAAGAATAAAAACTTTAATAATCCCCAGTCTCGATCGTAACTCCTTTAGTAGGGCATCAAATAGGGTATGCAGGGGCAGTGTCAATCCTCAGAAACCAGTCCCGTGCACTGGGGCTGTCTCTGTAGTGCTGTAACGCTGTCAGACCTCCACGAGTGTCAGCGTGGTGTACTGCGTAGCGCGCATGCGCAGGAAATGAAGCCCCCTGTAGCTGTCCTTGAGATGCCTGTCCGTTTCAGTTTTGCGATCGTGATCGAATAAAAACCACTTGTGTGTATACTGGCTATGAGTAGAATATAGGCCAGCAACACCATTCGCGACTCGTTTCGTATGCTGGGAGAGCGCTGCAACGCAGGCTGGCAGAACATGTATACAATATTAAGAGAGGTTTGGAGACACACAGTGTCTCCAACCACTTTAAAATCAAACATAATCAGAACCCAGAGGGGCTTGTCTGTAGGGGAATAGAATGCCCAAAAGCCAACTGGAGGGGGGGTGACAGACTCAACTATTTATCCAAAAGGGAGACCTTGTATTCAAATGATTTCCTTTAGCATATCCTCGAGGCATCTTTCCATGTGTTGTATAGATTAATGTTTAGTGAGGTATATACAGTAACTCCAGGGATTAATCCAGGGATTTTCTGATTGCCAATTCTTGGAGTCAGGATGGAATTTATTTTTCCCCTTATGAGACATCATTGGATGATATGACTCTGGGGATTTTTGTTTGCCTTCCTCTGGATCAATAAGTAAGTATAGAAAAAGGATAAAGTATCTGTTGTCTAAATTTAGCATAGGTTGAACTTGATGGACGTACGTCTTTTTTCAACCTCATCTACTATGTAACTATGTATCTATGTAACTCAATATTTATTTATTTATTTATTAAATGTTTTACCAGGAAGTAATACATTGAGAGTTACCTCTCGTTTTCAAGTATGTCCTGGACATAGTTAATATGACAAACAATACATTGTTACAAATACAGTTACATAAATGAACAGGGTATACATTATATACAATACATTGCATGCACAGTTAGAGAAGATGTATATTGTAGGCTTATGCAACAGTTACAGACCAGATTAAAATGTGAGACAGCCTTAGTTTTGAAAGAACTAAAACTGGTGGTGGATGTAAGAGTCTCTGGTAGGTTGTTCCAGTTTTGAGGTGCACAGTAAGAGAAGGAGGAGCGGTCGGATACTTTTTTGAGCCTTGGGACCATGAACAGTCTTTTGGAGTCCGATCTCAGATGATAAGTGCTGGATGTGGTAGGGGTGAGGAGCTCGTTCAGATAGATGGGTAGCTTGCCCAGAAAGTATTTGAAGGCAAGACAGGAAAGGTGAACTTTGCGCATAGACTCGAGTGATGACCAATCTAGTTCTTTGAGCATTTCGCAGTGATGTGCGTTGTAATTGCATTGGAGAACAAAACAACAAATTGAATTGTAGAGGGTATCAAGTTTGCGAAGGTGGGTTTGTGGTGCCGAGCCATAGTCTCCATAGTCTATAATTGGAATTAGCATATGCTGTGCGATATGCTTTCTGACCAACAGGCTTAGGGAGGATTTGTTCCTGTAAAGTACACCTAGTTTGGCATAGGTTTTGGCTGTCAGGGTATCAATGTGCATTCCAAATGTTAAGTGGGAGTCAAACCATATGCCCATCAATTTAAAACTAGTAACAGGAGTTAGGGTGGAGTAAGCGTTGGTTCTGATCTGGAGCTCAGTCACTGGAAGCTTTAAAAATTTAGTCTTGGTCCCAAATACCATTGTTACATTCTTGTCAGTGTTTAAAAACAGTTTGTTTTGGGAAATCCAGTTTTCGAGTCTCAAAAAGTCAGACTGAAGTATGCGTTGAATGTCGAAGAGGCTATGGTTGTGTGCATATAGAATTGTGTCATCTGCATACAGTACATGTGTATTGAAGTTTCCTTTCAAACTGTGGGATGATCATTGATGAACACTGAGAAGAGTAGGGGCCCAGAACAGAGCCTTGCGGGATGCCACAGGTGATATCCAGGGGGTTGGAGTTAGAGCCTGAGATGGGCACATGTTGGGATCTACCTGATAGGTAGGACTGAAACCAGTTTGAAGCAAGCTTCCCTATTCCAGAGCTCTGGAGTTTGTTAAGCAGGATAGCATGATCAACAGTATCAAAAGCCTTTGCAAAATCTAGGAATATTGTACCAGTGAGTTGACCCCGTTCCATTCCACACTGGATTTCATTGCAAACTTTTAGCAGGGTAGTTACGGTGGAGTGTTTGGGGCGAAAGCCAGATTGGAATTGGCTAGGGAAATTTGTCTTGGTATAGTAATCGCTTAATTGGGAGTGGACACATTTTCCATGACTTTGGATAGGATTGGGAGAAGGAAGATTGGCCTGTAGTTTGAGACAGTGTTTTTCTCCCCACATTTGAAGATTGGGACAACTCTGGCAGTATTCCAGATCTTAGGGATATAGCCTTGTAACAGGGGAGTTATCCCTGTTCAGGTAATGTGCCTCTAATCCAGCAGTGTGGTGGTTAACTGCTGGTAGTCAATTAACAAACACCACCTGCCTGATTAGATTGCTTAGAAAAGCCTGTCTTTTGAGACAGGAAGAGAGACTCCTTAGCTCACACCTGAGCTGAACTTGGAGACAGAGCAGAGATTCCTTAGTACACAACGGGGCTGAACCAAGGAAGGAAAGATGTCTTGAGCGACAAGCTGACCACAAGACAAAGGGGACAAGATTCTAACCTGGAGCCTGACATTTCCTGTGCACACAAGGGTGCGGTTCCAAGAGAGCAGAGAAGCTTCCCCTACAGCAGCCCAGCTAACAGATAAGACTTTCATTTATAAGACTTTTTATATCTGTTCATTTCATGCTATATGTTTGGGGCTGGGAGACATGCTTATCTAAAGGGAGTTGTGGAGTGCATAGTATTTCACAAGAAATACTCCCAAGTGAATAGAAGCTTTGTTTACCCCTTGTTTGGATGGTTTCCTGATCTTAAGGAAACAGGCACTATAAAAGCCTTATTTAATTTCACCATAACTAGTCTTCCTTGCATACCTCTGTGAGCGTCCGCCTACAAGCCTGCAGACAGGATAGAGTTGACTATGGAAGCAAATGGTTTGGCAATTGCTGGGGCACCAAGTCTTAGGAACCTAGATTGTAGTAAATCAGGTCCACATTGCTGCTTAGTTTTAATTTGAGGAGCGCTTGTGTAATCTCCCCTTCGGATACTGGGCCAAATTGAAAATTGTGGGCAGTGTTGGGAGGGGGTGGGGCTTTTAATATCTGTCAAAATGGCACCCTAACAAATTTCATATGTTTAGCAATAGAACAGATACCCATACATTACAGGGGCGGTGACAGAATTAACACACTTTACCGCAGAGAGGCCCACTGGATCTTTACCCTTGATACACTAATTCCAAAGGGATTAAACACAGAGTGGGATCTCAAACATTTCCTGAAATATATGTATGTTATCAGGTATAATCTTATTTACATTTATCCTCGTATTCTACATCGTTATATGACCCCTTGGATCACCTTTAGAGTTTTTTATGATTAGCCTCTGTGATGTTAAGTTGGTCTAATTTACAAACGATTGTCTATTTGATGGTTATTTCAGTTTTTATTTTGCATATTACCGTTTATTTGACCATCATTGTGTTTAACATTCACTGTTAGTTAATTGTCATCATTGTCATGTTTAAACCATAAGCGATAGATGTCTAAAATTATCATATCCACTGTTAGTTACTTATTACCAATATTGTGTCTCCTTTTCTCCTTCTGTATTTAACCGTTACTAATCCCTCTGTCCCAATTGACTGTATCAGATTCCATAGACTCTGTAATAGGATTGCATTCCATTATATATCAATTATGTCTTAGACTTCTTAGTCATAGGGTCCTTATTGAATACCTATTGATTTAATTATTTTACTAATTAGTCGATGTACCGCCCTGGTTATCTATTCAACATCATGGTGCATCCCTAGATATAACAGGTGTTACTACTTATCAGATACCAACTGTGTTCAGCTGTGTGTTAAATAAGACAGGAGGGGCTATATATACCTGACACTCATTCAGTCCCCACCATTCCCCTTGAGAAAGGGCACTAAGGTGCCTGAAATGCGTAGGGTAGTTATGTAACAGGTTTTTTTTTTGTCCTGATGTTCCCTTTTATGTAGTCTTTATTAAACAGTTTTATTTTCTATTTTGGTGAGCTGTCAGTGCTTTTTGGGGACTTCACGCGATTCAACTTACCAATCAACTTTTTTGCTTCCTGCTATCATCTGATTGGAGTGACGCGCTGAGGATCGGAGGCTGCGTGGGTGTTGGCGGCGGACCATTCTCCCCCGTGCAATCACGCGTCTACTGGGAGAGGAAGATTTTCCCGGACGGACCGGATACACCATTACGTGTTTCCGGCACTCGGGATCTTCGCGCCACAGGAGGGAGAGAGCACGGAGGTTATCCAGGACGGCGGCGTCCCCTCCGCGGAGAAAACTGCACTGGAAGAGAGCTACATGAGGGATCCGTAGGGGCACTGATCCAGGCCTGCTACATATCAGGATCTCAGGTAGCGTTTCCCATTGGGAATCTTCCTCTACACATACAGCTCACAGTGTCTCCCCTTCTACTTCATCCACACCCACGCTTTTGAATCGCCTCGCGGCTTACCTCAGCAGTCCCACTCATTATCTATTTTTTATTATCTTTCTATACCCGCTATTTTGAGCTGTTAGTAGCCCTTCACTCACCACTATAAAAGCCTTATTTAATTTCACCATAACTAGTCTTCCTTGCATACCTCTGTGAGCGTCCGCCTACAAGCCTGCAGACAGGATAGAGTTGACTATGGAAGCAAATGGTTTGGCAATTGCTGGGGCACCAAGTCTTAGGAACCTAGATTGTAGTAAATCAGGTCCACATTGCTGCTTAGTTTTAATTTGAGGAGCGCTTGTGTAATCTCCCCTTCGGATACTGGGCCAAATTGAAAATTGTGGGCAGTGTTGGAGGGGGTGGGGCTATACGGGTACTCCCAGGATGAGATTCAGGTTTGTAGTTTGGGTTGCGTTTTGCTAATAAGTTAATAGCACACCCTACAAAATAATCATTGAATGCATTTGCAATGTCAGTGGGGTTTGTCAGAGTAATATCACCCTTAGTGATATTACTTGGATGTTGATGGGTACTGTGCGTGCTAGAACTCCATCTCCCAATCCTCCTCCCTCTCTCTTTCAAGCCCTTTTACTTTACCAGAACTAGTTCTCTTCTTGCTGGGAAATAGTACATTCCTAAAATTAACATGTACAATATACTAATGCAAAAGTGAAATCTAATCTCAGATATAAAAACACATTACAGATAACATCAGTTCTGCTAAGATGAACCTTAAAACATTAATGAAATGAGAAAATCATCAACCTACAGATATATTGTTCTAATAAAATTCCATGGTAAGCTTAGCTTACTGCAATCAAGTGTAGTGCAATGCTAGCAAATTATTTAGAATGTATCGATCTTTACAGAATTTAAAATATACTGAAAATACTTAAAATAAACACAGTAACACAAGTGATCAAAGAAAAAAAAGAAAATATTATAATAGACCTAGATATAATATAGAAATGTATATAAATATACTGTACTTACACTTTTTATTCTCATGTTATTTCATTCTTTCTTTAAGTTTAGGCCATAAAACCAAACTATTTGCTTTCATGTGAGATCATATTTTAATGTAGTTTAGATATATGCAAAATATTCACATATCGGTCATAAAAAAAGGGAAATTTCAAGGGGCTGAAATTTTATAAATGAGTCAGAGTTTTCAAGCAATTGATCAATCATTGCAAGTTTGCTTAATATGCTGCTTTGCTCATTTCTCTAAAATCATCTTATTTGTTTAATGCCGAAACTATTAATAAAGCTCACACACCATGGGCCCTATTCTATAAACTTCGATACTGCTGCTAAGGTAATGAAGGGGTTAACCCCTCCCGCTACCCACCCCGTAGACATAATCACCCACCACAGGCCAAATACCAGCTTCACCCACCCCCGCTACCCCCAATTAAAACCCAATACTAGCCAATACACCCATTGATTGCCAGTGTGGTTACCTACTGTATGCCATCATTGAGAGCAAAGATAACCCCAATGGCAATGAACGGTAACCCCCTCTTCCCCCAACAACCTCCCCCCAACACTTACAGTAGAGTAATGAGAAAAATGTGGATAATAGCTCATTTGCCCATTAAAAATAATACTCTCCTGATGAAGCTGCCGCCAGTCAGCGAAACGCATAGAGCTTCCATTTCCTGCACAGTAATCCCCGTTCCAGAGGAGAGGAGACCGCTGTACTATGTACCTGTTTCTTCCCCCGCATTACCGGAAGCTGTCAAGCCTCAACGGATGTGACGTCAGACGCCGCTCGAACACTGTCTGACTGCGGGAGAATTGGAGAGACGGTCCGGTCACCACTTCTCTGGCGTGAGATCTACTGCTTCACTATTTTATGTGCCTATTTTACTTGTATACATTGTGAGTACATTCCTTACCTTTTATTGCGATATAAACCTTTTTGCTGGTCTGCACTATGGTCTCTTTTCTGCTGTGTTTCCTCATGAGTTGATCCAAAGTGTAAGCCCTCCCGAGTTCCTGCAAACCGTTTCTCTGTTACACGCTGATTCTTCACCTACTTTTTGCAAGTAGGTAATTCATATGAGCCAAGTTTTTCTTTTTGCCCATATTCGTGATTTTATTGCACCATTATATGTTTATTTTTTTTTGGGGTGTTCCTGATTTATCGCTCCCTTCCTACCCTGGATGTCCCATTAAAAATAAAACATTATCCAGCCAGCATAAAGTAAATTAAAGTTACACTTAACCCTGCCAAAAGGGGGTATAAAGATGTTCTGATGGCGCATAGATTTTGCCAATTATGGAAAAGAAGAAGAGAAGAAAAGATGCATATGTTAAAAATGCAGCTGTAAGAGATGTGTGAAGAGGTACATGTAATGGAGAACGATTAGGGTGAAATGAAATCCTTGCTTTTTTGTGCCTGTTCCTTTAACAAGGCAAAGCATACAAAAAGAAACAAAATAAAGGCCTACTCCACTTTGGAGAAATAACTAAACCATTACCCCAGCCCTATCTAACTGAGTGACTACCTAAGCTGGTTACCACCCTAAACATACATACAGATATATATATATATTTCTGTGTGTTCATAAATATATATATATATATATATATATATATATATATATATATATATATATATATATATATATCTATATATCTATATAGATATATATATATATATATATATATATATATATATCTATATAGATATATATATATATATATATATCTATATAGATATATATATACACAATAAAGGACTGCGCTTGGGTATAGTGTGACAGCAATAATAACAATTATAATAATGGATGATCAGAAAATGTATATATGCATATGAAAACCTAAATGGCAATAATAATCTCCTACTGTGCAATCAATACAATCACCAAATACATAAATAGTTATAAAAAGATGTGCTGTGGACCCAATAACAAACTATGTAATAAGTCCTCTGGAGTCCAGATGAAGTCCAAAATGCAAAGAACAGAAATGCACTAACAGGAAAAAGGCTGCTTCTTTAAAGGGCACAACGTCCTCCCTCTCCACCTGCATAGAAAATAGAAGAAAAAAGCGCCCAATCCTAGTGCATTACTGTGCAAAAAAGTATTTAATTCCCAATAAAAGGCTCATAAAATGAACTCACAAACATAAAGGATAAAAAAGCATTGTATGAGTAATACTCATGCTCCAAAGGATCTGGTAGCACCGCTGCTCTGCTACTCTGCTCCGTGACTCCACCGCATCCAGTATAGCCCTCATGTATCTCTGCCAGCAGGAACTCACGTCATCAGGCTCATCACAGTTTCTTTTCCCCGGGAACACACCTCCAGATAGTCTAGGTTCCCACCGGGGACACTGTGTGCGGCGGAACGAACAGATGACGTCACACCGTGCACGGAGATGACAAGCAGTAGAATATCAAGCAGAACTCGCAAAACGATGCTGAAGGGATCCACAGCACACCTGGCCCTACGTGTTTCAACAGCTAAACTGTTTTCATCAGGGGATGGACTATGGGTGTGTTAAACACATTTATACACCCACACATCCAATTAGCTATGCAAAGATGGATTAAAAAATCAGGTGTAAACAATTAGCAAAATGAAAATGGATCTGATGCCTCCCATAATAGAAAAACATATGCAGCTATAGATTTAAAACCATAACAATCTTAATCTTACGCAAAATAAAAGTATGACTAATGTATAATACATAATATTACTTAGCTTGCAATTGCCATTATATTTCTGAAGTAAATAGACCATAAAATATCTATATGTAATAAATATCTGATATCAACTGAGTAAACAGTGAAAAGAACTATTTGTGATGTTATCAATTTTTAGCTTGATGAGAATGGACTTGATAATATAACAGGGTCTATAATCTAGGAATTGAACAATATAAAATATACAAATACAACGTGAAGTAAATTTAACCTAGACAGAGAAAAATCAACAATTAATCCAAATGAAATAAAAAGAAAAAGAAAAAAAATATATATATATATCAATATGAATCACAGTTGAAATAATAATAAAAGTAATAGAATTAACACAACATGTATTAAATATATCTTTCAGCTAATGAATAATAATATAATCAGTGATATATGGAGTGAACAAAGGAAGAGGGGAAACCATATCCATATACAGTATGTGTATGTATCTACTCAATATGAGTGTAAGAATACACTCAGAGAACAAGCGAGGAAATTAAAGTTACACTTAACCCTCCCAAAAGGGGGTATAAAGATGTTCTGATGGCGCATAGATTTTGCCAATTATGGAAAAGAAGAAGAGAAGAAAAGATGCATATGTTGAAAATGCAGCTGTAAGAGATGTGTGAAGAGGTACATGTAATGGAGAACGATTAGGGTGAAATGAAATCCTTGCTTTATTGTGCCTGTTCCTTTAACAAGGCAAAGCATACAAAAAGAAACAAAATAAAGGCCTACTCCACTTTGGAGAAATAACTAAACCATTACCCCAGCCCTATCTAACTGAGTGACTATCTAAGCTGGTTACCACCCTAAACATACATACAGACATATACCAGCGACCAGCGGATTAAAGCCTTGAGATCAGACTTTATAAACCGTGGATATAACCACAGAATTGTAGACCAGCAAATTCACAAAGCCACCAGAATACCAAGAAGTGATCTCCTTGAATACAAACAGAAGGAGACAAGCGACAGGGTACCTTTGGTGGTCACATATAACCCACACCTAGGAGCCCTACGCAAGATCGCCAGGAAACAACAACCCATCCTCCAGGAAGATACAAGACTGCAACAGGTCTTCCCTGAAGCACCCTTATTATCATACAGACAACCCCATAATCTCAAGAATATTATGGTGAGGAGTAAAGTATTCAGCAGTACAACTGAATGCGGGACAAAACCATGCCAGGACCCAAGATGCAAAACCTGCGCAATGCTCTACACAGTGGACACAATACAAATACCACACAAGAATCGGGAATACAAAATCAGAGGAGGTTTCACCTGTTCCTCCAGCAATGTCGTGTACCTCATCATGTGCATGAAATGCCCAGGGGGCTGCTACTACATAGGTGAGACAGGACAGGGGCTAAACAACAAGAGAATGAACCTGCATCGCCACAGCATCACACGCGGAACAAGAGACAGTCCTGTTGGCGAACATTTCTCTGACTCTGGCCATAAGATGAACGATCTGAGGGTTGCCATACTCAAAGGTAATCTTAAAACCCCGAAAGAGAGACGGTTGCATGAATACAAATTTATGCAACTGTTCAGGACACTTAGCAGTGGCCTAAACAGAGATCGAAATTTTATGAGTCATTACTGACACTAGCGAACTCTGTTCCCATGAGCGCTAAAGGCCATGTATGTACATACTGCACTATATGTATGCACACACAGCTGTCTCTCACACATACTAATACTCCTTATTTTTCCATCCCTATACACAAATAGGGAACACATAGTATCCACACACATTTTTAGTTGTGCTACAAACTCTCACATTTCCACACCCACCCACACCATTTATATCCTCTCTCACTCCACACACACCTTGTGTAGAGCACTGTTTATACTGTGGGCTCTCCATTCATTTTTATTCACACTGATACACATACACACTCTTTCTTCACTTGCCTTCAGTTACCCTTTGACACCTCTAGCCATAAAACACATCCACACCGGGGGAAGGAACAGCAAAGATAACATTCCAAGAGACACTGTTTTTAAGTAATCCTTGCTTCATTCATTGTAACATCGCCGGAAGAAGAGATCAGTGTATCTCGAAAGCTCGCACAAATAAAAGCATTTCGTTAGCCACAGAACGGTATCATCTATTTATTTTTTGATTATTGAAGCTCGGCTAACACGGTACTGATACCTCTACATATATATATATATATATATATATATATATATATATATATATATATATATATATATATATATATATATATATATATATATATATATATATATATACACACACACACACACATACACATATACACTCACACACCTGTCCAACAAGAATGTCTCTTATCTGTTTATGTTGTTGTAGCTGTAGGGGAAGGTCTCTCTGTTCTCCTGGTCAGCATCCTTGTCTGCTGTGGTACTCTCTCTGTGTCAGGTAGAGGGGTCTCGTCCCCTTGTCTTGCTGTCAGCATACAGTCCTTCTGTGTGCATCAAGACATCATCTTTTCCTCAGGTCAGCATACTTGTATGTTCAGGAAAAACTATAGTCATTCCTCCTTCTCCTTGTATAAGCCTAATTTTGAGCTAAGGAATCTCTCTCCTTTGTCTCACATGAGGCTTTTTATAAAGCTCTCATTAGTCCAGGTGGAGACTAGTTAATTGAGTAGCTACAATCAATTATTTCTCTGCTGGATTCTCACAGCTCTGAGACTTCTTTACTTAAACAGGGATAAGTCTCTGTTACATGCCTCCCCTGTTTGTGGGAAGCTAAGGCTTGTCACGGCAATAGTCCATCCTTCCACTCTCGAGAGTGGGTGGAGGAAGAGAACCCTTAGTCTCTCTGGGTTTGGAGCCCTTACTCCTGGTCAGTAATGTCTCCTTAAAATGGTGCTTGAGCTCAGCACTCTTCAGTCACTCGAGGACGATTTTTCTCAAGCACAGTCTTTCTTCTGACCGCCTGGTCACATATTTTCCCCTATGTCGGGCAATATTTTATTCCCTGAGTATAGGGTGACCACCTACATCGGGTTCTGTAGCCATATTCACAGGTAGTTCAAGCTGGGCGGAGTTTTTATCCATACCAATTGCCTCCCGTGGCATCTCAGTTTGGTAGTAATAGTGTTGTACCTGTAGAGGTGTGAACACCGAAACAGTTCTGCCTCATTCTAGCCAAAGACTGTATCTTTCTTGCGGCTATTTTCATTGTGAGGAATATGGCTTGGGCCATGGGGCCACAGTAGCATGACTGAATTGGTATTGCGCTTCTAAGTCAGAGATGAAACCGGCAAGCCCGGTGAAACGCGTAGAGCGATACCTTGTTGGAGGCGTGCGTCACGCAGTACGCGACGTGATCATCACCCACCTAAGACCAAGCTGGAGAATTCTGCGGAGGCACTGGATGGGAAGGAGCAGTGGAGATCGAGCGGAGGGCAGAGAGAACGCCTGGAGATCCTGACCAGTCATACTGCTGCGGCCGAGTTTATTCGAGCATTTGCCCGTTCTCGGCCGCAGCAGTAACCTGGCGCGCGCCGGAGGGTGCCGGGCGCGCGCCGAAGCAGCGGAAGAGCGCCCTCCGATCGGGGCGCTCTCCCTCCCGCTGCCGGGTCCGCCAGGTCCCCCGGAACCCCCTGCCGCCGCCCCCCACATCGCGGGATACGTGCAGGGGGCGCAGGCACGGGCACGCTGAGGGAGTGCGGCTAGCACGCCGGGGCATCCCCCGGCTTGCGGTGCTAGCCGTGCTCGGATTAAACGTGTCGGTAGTGTAGCTCCAGCTATTGTTTTTAAGGCTCTTTGATCTATGAAACCATGTGAGTGTATTTTCACTTTTGCGTGAAAGATAAATTATTTTAGCAGTATGCACTATGTGGTGTTTGTTCATTTAACCAGAGAAGGTAACCTGACTCCAGAGGCACATCACATTCATAGAGAGAAGACACACAGACTGCTTGACACCAATATTTATTGGGACACACTTTTAAAGATTTGGGAATATGTGAGTACCCACTGCACAAAACCGAACATTCACACTATTATTATTGTGTTAACATATTGCACTATATTCTGTATGTGTTTTATTTTGCATACATCTGCAATCCCCAATACCTCTGGACTATGACTTGTGTGGGATTGAGGAAATCCAATCCTTTAAGGGTTTTAGCAGCGAAGAATTACTGTTCCACTTATTTGTCACTAATTTTTGTATCACTTACACCTATCACAGGGTGTGTTCTATTGGAACTATATTTGATCTAAGCTCTGGTTTGGTATACACATGTAGTTTACATATCTCTTTCCAACCTTGCTTGGACAAGAGCTTTTGTAGTACCTCTGAATTACTCCTGCTTTTCTCCCCTTTTAAGAAGTTTAGCTCATCAGCGAGAGAATCCTGTTGCTGTGACGCGTAACAGTGCTGCAGTTGCTTTTTGCAGGTGTCCAATTTTATCCCTACACTAATTAGGGAGTACTGTGTGTGTGCTGTATATCATATCATCTTTTGTGGGTGTAAAGCCATTACTATATCTGCTGAGGACACAAGTGATAATACAGCAGTTCAACAGTTAGGACTACACTATGGATTATATATCAACTACTGTATAAGTAAGTAGTGGTTGGAGAGTATTTTGATTAGATAAAGTTACAAATTTAGTTTTTATCTCCAATTTACCACATACGATTCATCTATGGGCTGATACATATAGCATGTTATGAACAGCACTGCATATAAACACAGTTCTTTGTGTATCTTGAATCAATTAAACATAAATTAAACATCTACCATTATGTCTGGGTGAGTGGTGTTCTTGTAGAATTTTATTGTCCTGCTGGTACATATGCATACTATATAAACATTATAATGAACTAGTATTGCATACTAGAACACAGCATGAGAGGACATTATTCACTACTCATCCATTCATTCTAAAGTCTCCTCACAATTTTATTCAATTTTATTCAGTTCACCATATATCCATCAACACGTATAATTTATGCTATATACTATATACAATGTTTGGATAGGGATGACTGAATAACCTTGCCACATCACCATGACACATTTCCATTGTAAATAATTCATTTGATTGTGTATATTATAGAATTTGGATGTAATACAATTTTGTTATTTTTTTGGTTTTACTATATTTGCTGGTCCATTTGATCATTTATGATTGCAAATCAGATATTATCTTAAGGGCTATTACAGTCCTGAAATATTACTACATTAGGTATTGAGTGCAATAATGGGGGTACTTTGGATCCCTTGGGTCATATCTGTATATGTTAATTGCTGCTCCCAATGCACCTTACAGTATTATTATGTTTCACTTACATTAGGACATTATTAGGTGAGCGGTGTATTTCACTTTTTTTATATACTCTATATTCAGCAAGTGTAGTGACTGAGCAATCAGAAGGCACAATGTAACCCATGAAAGATCCCCTGTATTTATTAAAACAGGGGTAAACCGTAAGTTGCAATATAGTACTAGATATATTATCAATTGTTTAGTACAATATTTTGCACTTGCAGAGAAAACCTATGTAAACTGTAAGGTGATTACATAATGATGCAGCAGCTGTTATTTCGAACACATCACGGCGCCGATTTTGAGTTCTCTGCTGTTTTCCACGCAGCATGAACGCGGCCAATTGCTCCAGGCACCCGCGCTTATCGCGGATGTTTTGTTTGAATTTCATGGATTCTGTTTCTTCGTTTGCAATAAAATGGATGAATTTTAATGTGTACAGTACTGTGCTACTGTGTCAATTTCATGTTTTTAAAAGCCAGAACACTAAAATTCGTTATTATGCACTCGCCGCGCTCGCATCTTTGTGCGAGGAGGCTGGAATTCATCCCGCGGTTTAAAATCGTGATTCCGATGTACATGACGCGTGAAGTGTTCGAATAACAGCCGCTGCATCAGTACATATGCTGCATTGCTGAAGATCTCTGAGTAAGTATCCTGATTCAATCTTAGCTACATCCCCCTCATAGAGACAAAGTAACATCTGAACAGACAGTATGTATCAGTCATGTTCACTCTAATAGTATAAAACCACAGCTATACAACCAGTTTGCAGGAGTGTGCTCTCAGGTGTGTCTGTCCCCACCACTCGGTGCCATCGTCATGACGCCAGTTAAAACCCAACAACCATTTCGTGCATCTTGTACGCTTCTTCAATGGGAAGATATATATTTTTTAATTATTCCAATGATTTTTTTTAAAAAGGAGAAAGGTAATTCTGGCATAGCAGTTCTATATAGACACTTGCATATACATTGTGTTTGCATTCAATTATTGTCTCTTATATACAAAAGGACAGATATAAACTATCCTGAGCACAAAACATAAAAAATGGACATACAATAAAAAGACCTATTAAAAAAGACATACTAATAAACAAATTCTAAGATGACAATGTATTTTTTAGTAATTTAATTCTGACTCATTAATTCATGACTAATTCTGCACTCATTGGTGCAAATACAAGGAATCTGACTCAGATGTAACTTGTACTTTTATTTCTCATTTATGACAATGGAAATTATATTTGCAAAATGTATATATTGGATGGATATTTTGGGTTGTTTAAAGTATTTTATGTGTACAGTATCTGGAAAAATGAAATCAAAGATTCCATTATAACAGATATACATGGAAATTTTAAAGATATACAGTATGTAGAAATTTTAAAGATGGCGTGCAAAGGAATCTAGACAAAGACAACTACAAACATAGACATTTAATGATAAAGGAGTACAAATTCTAAGGTGATGATGTCTTTGTTAATAACTCGGTTCAGATACAGCATGTATTTTTAGACTACCATTTGTACATGTATTGAGAGACTTGTTGACTAGTAACACATCACCTAGGCGCCAAAAGCCCGACCTGATGGGCATTGAGCTCTCTGAACATGTTACTGTGTATTTAGTTGATCCACCTTTAACTACTTATTGAGCATCTTGCGGGAGGTTTGTAGTCCCTCCCTTCAATGTATATATTCTCCCAGTAAGGTCCTTGCAATTTCACTTTTTATGTCACTTTCCACTTCACAAGTAGTGAGTGTCTTAAGACTTGCCTACATGTAAGTATCTTTACTGGTACAGATGCAGCGGCCATTATTTTAAGAAATCACGGCGCCGTTTTCGTGTGCGCTGCTGTACTCCCTGCGGCATGAATGCGGCAAATCGCCCCAGGCACACGTGTTTATCGCTGTTGCTTTGTTTTCATTTCATGGATTGTGTGCAATTAAAAGCAATTAAATTAATGAATTGTAATGTGTACAGTACTTTGCTACTGTGCTACTGTGTTACTGTGTCAATTTCAGGTGTTTAAAAGCCACAACACTAAAATACGATTGCCTGCACTCGCGTCTTAAGGCGGTATGGTTGGAAGCAATCCCGCGCCATCACATGAGTATTCTGAGGTATACACCTCGTGATTTGTTAAAATAATGGCCGCTGCAGCTGTATATACCAGTTTTTAACTGCACTAAATCACAGAAACTGTATGCTTAGTTTATTAACCCTTTCAGGGTATATTTCACAGAATTCACTAGAATTGGTATGCATTTAGCATAGGGACATGCTATTGAGGCTTACCTTGACGTTGGGTAGCCTGGCTTGTCATAATTTCATCAAAATATGCAACCAAATGTCTCCTTTGTCTTACAGAATGAGGTTTCACTATGTATATTTATTTCCCCATATATTGTTAGCCCAATGGGAGAAGCGCAGGGATTCACTTTCTGTTATGTCACTGTGTCGTTATTTTGTTATGTTGGGTCCCTATATTTTGTGAAAAAGTGAATATAAAGGTGCAAACAACTTAAAAGTGACAATATAATATCAGAAGTGTAAATAAATGTATAAATAGTGATATCAATACAAAATAAAATAATATAAAATAAAATAATAAGTGTTAATCTTAATAACCCAGCCCTAACCCTCTGGTGGGACCTGTTTCACGGGTTCCAAGAAGTATGACAATATTCAAACAATCCAGGAGGAGCATATAAAGGGAAACAAGACAAAGAAAAACACACAATATAAGTGCAGATGTATGGACAATAAAATGTGGCATGTACTGCACCGACACACTTTATTCGAGCAAATACCAAGTATGTACCTGGCAGATACCTGGAATGCGCCGCTCCTCACCTCTGACAAGCCCCGTTGCGTTTGCCTTCCCAGCCTGGGTTCATGCCTGGCTGACGGGCGGCTGATCTGTTAAATGATAATGATTAGGATTTAATAGGCTGAAATGCTTCTCGTGTCTACCAGATGGCATAAATTCATGAATTGTAATGCAGTATGTATATATATACTGTGCAGTATTGCAGCCAGCGGGAATAAAATGCTTCAATCCATGCTTGGAAAATACCTCAATGCACTCGGGCAGAAAACAGTCACAAACCTCAATACACCCGGGTATACCCGAATTCGTGGGACTAGCCGAGCTCGAATAAAGTGTGTCGCCAGTGTAGTTTAGTCTTGGCTCGTATGTCCAGCTTACTCACAGGATATAGATGAATGAAAAGCAGTTTGCAATTAGGGCTGCTACCCGTGTGGAATGAATGCAGTCAGGATCCCCCCTCAGAGACACACTCAGCAGTATGATGGTATATAGGAGAGATGAGAAAATGCTACATAGCGCGATCAGGCTTATAGACATAATCTTTATGTGAAAAGAATATAAAATGCGCACTTACAATGTGCAAGATAAAAACAAGCATTTGTCACTTAATAAGTGAAAACGAAGGGTCACCGCACTGCTCACCGCCTCCCCTGGATTCTCCAAGCCTCCCCACTCGCAGTCTGTTATCGGAGCTTGTTCTATTGCGCCCATCAGAGCATGTGATGTCACGGCTGCAGGGCTGGTGAACTACGGATCCCCTTCAGGATCAGAAAGGCACCACTCAACGCGTTTCGCCCAGTCTGAATGGACTGTATCCGGCTTCGTCAGGAGTGTATGTACTGGTATGGGTGGATCCTCTATATACCCCTTCACATATCAATTAAGCAATAAAACAATTTGCTAAGATGATGTATTCAGCTGTAATTGCGTTTAAATCTATTTATTGTGAACAAACAATTGGCAATATGTTTATTACAAAAAGGCTAACAGAAGGAACGTGCAGTAACATTAAATGGCTTACACAATGCAGCATACATAGGACAAAAACTATGAAGTAGAAGTATCCAAATATATTTTATGTAATTAGATTATATAGAGAAGAGGAATGGGCAATTCAATAGGATCTATATATCAGTAATCTCCAATGAGCAGGATAGCAGAATATTAACTACACACAATTGATTACTAGTTAATGTGTGTTAGAAGGGCAATTATAAATTGTATTGTATTGTATGTCTTTATTTATATAGTGCCATTAATGTACATAGCGCTTCACAGTAGTAATACACATGGTAATCGAATAAATAACAGATATATAAGTAACAGATCATGGGAATAAGTGCTTTAGACATAAACATAACATTAAGGAAGAGGAGTCCCTGCCCCGAGGAGCTTACAATCTAATTGGTAGGTAGGGAGAACGTACAGAGACAGTAGGAGGGAGTTCTGGTAAGTGTGTCTGCAGGGGGCCAAGCTTTATGTATCATGTGTTCAGAATATTCACAGTGCTATTCGTATGCTTCTTTAAGCAAGTGTGTCTTAAGGTGGGTCTTAAAGGTGGATAGAGAGGGTGCTAGTCGGGTACTGAGGGGAAGGGCATTCCAGAGGTGTGGGGCAGTCAGTGAAAAAGGTTTAAGGCGGGAGAGGGCTTTAGATACAAAGGGGGTAGAAAGAAGACATCCTTGAGCAGAACGCAAGAGTCGGGATGGTGCATAGCGAGAAATTAGGGCTGAGATGTAAGGAGGGGCAGAAGAGTGTAAAGCTTTAAAAGGGAGGAGAAGAATGGAGTGTGAGATGCGGGATTTGATTGGAAGCCAGGAGAGGGATTTCAGGAGGGGAGATGCTGAGACAGATCTAGGAAAGGGTAGAGTGATTCTGGCAGCAGCATTTAGGATAGATTGTAGGGGAGTCAGGTGAGAGGCAGGAAGGCCGGACAGCAGGAGGTTACAGTAATCAAGACGGGAGAGAATGAGGGCCTGAGTCAGAGTTTTAGCAGTCGAGCAACAAAGGAAAGGGCGTATCTTTGTTATATTGCGGAGGAAAAAGTTTTAGAAATGTTTTGAATGTGAGGGGCGAATGTGAGAGAAGAGTCGAGTGTGACCCCTAGGCAGCGTGCTTGGGCTACTGGGTGAATGATCGTAGTTCCAACAGTAATGTGGAAGGAGGTAGTAGGGCCAGGTTTGGGAGGAAGTATGAGGAGCTCTGTTTTAGCCATGTTGAGTTTAAGGCAACAGAGGGCCATCCAGGATGATATAGCAGAGAGACATTCAGAGACTTTGGTCTGTATAGCAGGTGTAAGGTCGGCTATAATAGGATTCAAAGGGCAGAAGTTACAGGTATCAAAGGAAGCTGGTGTCACTTCAAATACATACATATATCTGTAATTAGGACATTATTTGTCATCTTAAATAGTCATGAAAAGAAATTTCCATATGATTTTCATTTGTACAAAATATACAAATTTATAAGAAGAAGGGAATAATTTCGAGTATTGCAGGTAGGACAAGACAAAAACAATGTCTCAAAAATCCTCAAAAGTGTGTTTATATATGTGCAAAAAATGTGTAGTGATCATTATATAATATATAATATAAGTGCTTAATTGTGTGTGTGTATAAATTATAATTAATTAGGATCCCTATATTTTACATCTATTACAGGACCCCATAAAGATAATTTAACTTAACTCATAATCTCATAGGCTGTTTAATCACAACCGATTTGGGACTAATACTCACTGGTGGTCACTCACACAACCACAATGAGTTCCATATATAGAATATCATCTCCCCTTGGCCAACAACCCAAGTTCTACCATTCAGTAGCGAGTGCATGTAATCGGGAACTTTTTACCGAAGCCTACTCTCCCTCTCAGGAGTGACCCTCTGGCTCTGGTTCCCTTCTCAGTTCTAAATAATCACCCATAGAACACCCACATACTTACCTCCAAGTTGAGCGGATGTCCCCCCCTTGTTTATGTCATTTCTGGCAGCTCAAGAAATAAATCGAAATTATATTTGCAAAATGTAAATATTGGATGGATATTTTGGGTTGTTTAAAGTATTTTGTGCTCAGGTTAGTTTGTATATGTCCTTTTGTATATAAAAGACATTAATTGAAGGCAAGCACAATGTATAACTATTCTGCCCGCACTGCCAACTGAGCCTAAAAAACTTCTTGGTGAAGACCTCACTAGTTTTACAAGACGTGCACAGGCAGAGCCCTTTCTGCCTTCATTGCCACTGCCACAACTCATTATAATTTTTTTTTTAAATCGAACAAATAAAAAAACGAAGAAAATAATATTAATAGGAAACAGTATTTTCCCAAAAAAATTTGTCTCTGTGTTGTGCTTGTGTCTTTGTGACTGTGTGTTTTCTCTCTCTCTGTGTTTTTCTCCCCCTCTGCAGCCCGCTCCAACTCACCCCCTCTCTCTCAAGTCTCTGATAAGTAGGCGTGGCCACATGGGTGTGTCACGTGACATGCTGTAGTTCCAGCCAGGTGTGATTTTAATGACGGATTATTCCACTTGCAGTTTTTAAAAAATTCTGACGGCAAATTAGAAATACTGTATACACAATCCACAGGATGGATTGCGTTAATCTTGCTGGGGGTTAATTTAAGGATTCACAGCTGAGGCACATAGAGGCATTTTAAACAATCCATACAGATTGAAGTTTAGAAAATCTATTGACAGATTTACACAGGAGAACTGATTTTACAGTGAAAGCCCGGTAAATTTGGGGGAATAGATTTCGACAACTCCATCCCTAGTCCACCAGAGCTGAACCATGCTACTTTCTCAAGATACGTACCAGTGAAGTTATCAGTATTATTTTCTGTTTTTTAAAAAGGCTTTACAGGGGACCCCATAGTTCCCATGTAATAAAAGGGAAAAATAGAAAGAAAGAAAAAACGAGCACCTAGGATTGCTGTACAAAAGGGGCAATCCCTCTAGCACCAAAGTAAACTAGTTCCATTAGTTATTTTAAATTACTTTTTAAAAGGTAAACTTGGGAGGGTTTTAATTCTCTCTCTCTACTCCAATTTGTGTGATGTCAATGTTTGGTCAGCAAGTGCGTCTACAGCCAGAGTCCTCCCTCCCAATCTCCCCTTTACTGCTTCTATCAAAAGGACAATGTGTGATAAGAGATTGATACAGAAAACACTGCAATGACAACACTTCCCCATTCAGAGGCCCTAAGAAATGCAACTGTCTGGGATTGCACCTTTCTTACATGAGGACAGAATGCTGCATTCATTCCATAGTTGCAGCCATGAGATTTGAGTTATAAAGACATTTTTACCAATGGCCATTCTAAGAACCCTTGAAATCTTATTTTACATCATATTTTGGAAAACTGCTGGAGAATATCATAATAAAATATGTAAGGAATTAAAATGAAAAATGTAATCAATATTTAAACCAACAGACCTACAGTATGCAATGTCTAAAATGAGCTGAAGATTTCATTTATGTTTATTTATAGGGGTTAAGAAGAACAGCACTGCATTTGGATTTGCATGTTTCACAAAATATTGTAGATAGTTCTATGTGCAGTTTGCTCATTAATAGTGCTGCAATTATGGTTACTGTTACTGTACTGAAACAAAACTGACCAATTTTACAAAAATAGGCAACTACATAGAGAAAATAGTATCACATTAGATTTTATTTATTTATAAAATATTTTACCAGGAAGTAATACATTGAGAGTTACCTCTCGTTTTCAAGTATGTCCTGGGCACAGAGTTAAGACAAATAATACATGGTTACAAATACAGTTACATAAATGAACACGGTATACATTATATACAAGACATTGCATACACAGTTAAAGAAAATATATGTTATGGGTGTATGAAACAGATATATGTAAAGTTCTGACACACTTTGCTGCCATTGACCATTGAAAGAAATAAATTGATCAGCGATGCTTAATGATTCTCATTTTTTATCTGACATTGACCCAAGCTCATGGGTTAGTTCAGGCAGGTCCTTGGTAAGCAATGTTTTATCTGGGTGCTCCCAGCTGATCAGCCAAGTTAAACACTGACACTGTTTGCGCAACAAGGAGTGCGAACAATCCCTTTTTTGCTGATAATAAAGCTTGCATAAAAGGGTGGGGCAGACGAGGAAAATCCAGATTCCAGCAACACAATGAAAGTTTTTCCAGTGAGTGTGCAAAAAAAATCAAAAGTAAAAAGTAGCATGGATTTCTACAGGGAATTCTTTGAATTAATATATTAAATGAAAAGGCATAAAGGTAAAATAGGCAACATATTATTCAATTATTCAATGTTTCAGGCACAAATTGATTAGGCGTCCATTAACCCTTTTGGTTAAAATGGGGCATGTAACGTAGAAACATGGTGAATGTGAGTCTACCAATGATAAAACAGTACAGTAAAGTGTTAAAATTCAGCACACTACTCAGATTGGGTTCTTCAAATAAAGAAACATACTTATTATGAAATGCACCTGTGAAAAACCAGTCTATTAAGACAATTCTCTGCATTAGAGAGGTTAGGAGAGCTTGGGTACAGTAGTGTTAGGACTTGCCAGCGAGGGGAGACCTTGGCATGGTTTGCATGCTTAAAATGTTTTGGCCAAAGAATTTAACTAAATAACCCTTACTTCTGAAAAGAAAAACAGAAGTATTAACTATATAATTTGTCATATTTAATGTATCGCTGGGGCTTTTGGTCTTTTGTTATTTAAGTAATAATCCCCGAAGAACAGGGCATTACAGGCCGAGGGACTTTAACCCAGCCAAGGCATTATTGGCCAGTAATGCCCTGTTCTGAGAGGATTATTACTATTATAGGCTAAATGTAGACTTTTTCATAAAATAATAGACAGTTTTGTGTAGTTACATAGAATTTTTTATTAAAATTAAATGGTAAATACATTAAACCACCTTTATATTCACTCACACTGCAGCTATCTATATTCACACACTGCCTCCCATTCTGTGTACACACACACACACTGTAGCTCTATACACACACACACACACACAACACAGCAGCTACACACAAACTCTGCTGCTACACACACACACAACAACACACCGCACACACACACACAAACGCTGCTGCTACACCCATAAACACTGCTGCTGACACACACACACTGACACACACTGCTGCTGCTGCCACACTGACACACACTGCACACACAGTGCGCAAATCAGCCAATAGGGCTGCAGCTTCCCCTACAAGGGGAATATAGATACATTTTGCACGCTGCACCCACGTTGGTTGGAAGCTGGACATTGAAGGGGTAGGGTGTGAGTGTGCAGGTGCCTGTGGCATCTGCACTAGGCCAGAGACCCCTGATATGACCCAGCAAGGCCCAACTCCCCTCAGTTTGTGAATGCTACAGGGACAGGCCCATGAATAGGAATACTGCCCCTGTAGTTTGTAGTGAGGGACACAGCCAGGACACAGCAGCACCCAGGCCCTTGGTGGTCTGGGACCAGACCACACCTCAAGAGACTATCCTTGAGGTGGAAACCTCACACGGAGACAACCCCACGCGGTGGCGGAAGCACCGGAGTCGCAGATCATCATTGGGTCCATGTACCCCACCGCAGGATGCAGCGCACCCAAGTGCGGATGCACCTGGCAGGTACCCTACGCACAAGTGCACCAACACACACTATAGTGGCAGCGCTGACCACATATAAGGGTGAGGGGTTATATCCTTGTGGACACCAGGGTGGTTGGGTGCCCGAGAGCCCGTCAGGTACTGTGGGGACTGTGGACAGGAGTGTGGCACATTTGGGTGGTAGTTACGGCCGTACAAGGCCTGGCAGGTTGGCTGTAACCAGTAGCCATACACTCGTCCTGCAGTAAAGCTGTTATTTTATGTTTTACACAGTGTGTGTGGTAATTGCAGGAGTGCGCAACCTGGGGTGCGCGAGAATTTGCAGGGGGGGCGCGGGCTGTTACAGAGGCACCTCGCTCTTCCCCCAGGCATTTACTTTAATGCCGGGGAAGACATGAGGCCTCTGTAACTTCACTTACCTACTGGCAAACGGGTCTTCGGCGACGCATCGCCTTGGCAACACGCGTCAAATTATGCAGTCGGGTAACGTGACCCGCAACGCAACGTAATTTTAAGCCGTGCCTTCGGGGAAGGGGGGGCGCGAATGCTGCGGCTCCAAGGAATGGGGCCGCAGCTGAAAAAGTTTGCGCAGCGCTGGGTTATTGTATATATAATATATATATATATATATAGGTCTTGTAACGGGTTATTCCACGCAGTAGAATCTATTACAGGTGGAGACGCTGAAGAACACCGTACAGTATACACCCACGGCTCCATGCAGCGGAGGCTCAGACCTCCTGTGAGCCACAGGTATTGCACCACACACACCGTAAACACACATCCTCCAAGGGGGTGGGGGAAAGTGTGTTTTATATATATATATATATATATATATATATATATATATATATATATATATATACAGTATATATATAAACTCAATAGGTATAACCATACAAATATTAGAAAAATACAGACGTAGATAGACTTACTGTCCTCAGTACCATGATAAGGCACGAGATTCCCCCACAGGGAAAACTTTGTGCACCGAGTTCCAGAAACTGGCAGCCAACTGAATCATATCCCACCGTTGTGTGGGGTTTCTTTATTTCATTGCAATTCAGTATGTGTCTGGAAGATAGCACAGTGAACTTAAAAGGTGTTTTAATTCAGTACAGTTCTTTAACTGACTTCAGTGGTGGGCAATTGTTCAGGTTTAAAATAAACTGTATTTATCTACTGTGCCTTTTAAACATAAGACATCATTTTTTCATAGAGACCCACGGGGGATACCCAGAGAGTTGGAGAGATGGAGACAGCTTTGTACAGTATAAAACGCTACTTTTTAAAGTTCATTCAACACCTCCCCCGCTTTGTTTATAATTTCCTTGTTTAATTAAGAGCTGCAATTGAATGCCCCTTGCTAGAAATGTATAATAATTTCTAAGATGACAGTCACAGAATACCCTACAGAGCTCACATGGACCTCACAAAGCATTCCTCCAATTCCTGCACCAACTCTTTCCGCTGGAATACTTGGGCATGATAGATCTCGTCTGGTTGGTAGTTTTCCCTATCAGAGTAAGTGTAATTATGGTATATCCTTTAATGTTTGCATGATGTGTTTATATACAAATGATATGTAGCCATGCTTTCTTTTTGGCTACTAATCTGCCGTGCCTAACACATAAGCCCTGGTACCAGTGCAGGCAGTGTTAGGATCAATCCAGTTTTTCACCTGCAGTAAGCAGCACCATTGAGAGACAGGGGGGTGGACTAAAGCCTGTGTATGTCCAATCAGGGTCTCAGACCTTGGACCCTCCCCCAGGGTACTTAAGGGGCTGCACAGCCAAATGTGATGGTCTAGTTCTCTCCCATGAGAGAGAGTATTTGCTGGGAGTGTAGAGTCAGGGCTCTGACTACATTCCATCCCATCCTTTAGGGGAGTGGGACAGCTACCCCTCATCCCACAGGGAGTGAGGGAAAAGCAGCCGATAGGCTCTGAAGGCCTCAAGCTTCCTGGGTTGATTCCAGGGACCATACAGAGGAGGGAATATAATTGAGTCAGTTAAAGCTGTATTCTGTGTGTAACCCTGCTTCCCCCCTTCCCCCAGACTCTACGGTGGTGTCTAGGGTGCATGAGGGCAGATTACATGCAGTGTGGTGCGTACCTGTGAGGAACAGGAGGGCCTGAGCTTCCCGAGATGTTGTGTGGGAGCCAGGACCGGGCTTCTGGGGTGGTATCCTCCATGATCTCTTAGAGGTGCAGCGCCTCCATCTTCTATACTCCCAGGAATATGGGACAGGACCGGTATAGAAGAACCCCTTGGGTCCCAGGGTAATACTTTCCAAGTCACACACAATCTTTGATAATACCGAATAGTCTCTTTTATTGACAGAGCAGCAATCTCCCAACGATAATGGCTTCCAGCAGCCGCAACAACAGTAGCCAAGACGGGTTATCTCACTGCTCGCCTTCCACACAGATAATTCCTCCTCTCCTTCCCTCCAAGTCTCTCCTCCGGCAGGATGGTCTGGGCTAGGGCTTCAATACCCCTTGGCCCACCCCCGAGGTTAGCCTCGAGGTGGGTCTTGGATTCTCCCCATCACCCCTGGCAGTGGGGTGAGGGCATTGGTCCACCAAGTCTATAATTCTATCAGCTCTACTAAAGGACGCTGAATCTTTCCGCTCCTCTCTCTCTGCTCCTGCACTCTGCGCAGGGGAAACCGTAGTCTCCTCCAACTCCTTGGACCGATCCGCAGGATTCTTTGACTCACGGCATACTAACTGAACTGCATACTCCCGGCATAACTAACTGGCAACTCCAGACTCTCGATATCACTATCAACTCTAACTCTACTCACCGGAGTTGGCTGCTAAATATAGAGCTAGTCCCGCCCCTCGTGATGTCAGCAGAACCTCCCCTCTTGCTCACGCCTGCAGCAGAGTCCAGGCCTGCGTCTACCACTCAGGACAGGGCTATGAAGGGGGAAAACCCATGATGATTACTGGTGCCTGATCTTAACAGGACTTACCACAGTAGAAGGAAGATAGGTATAGCCTGTGCTGTTTACAGGGGGCTACATGTGTTTGAAGAATAAAGTCCCAGTTCTTTTATATACCCTGTCTGAGAGTGCAATTAATCAGGGGGAGAAAGAGAAAGAGGGTCCTCCTGCAGGAATTGCCTCTAAAACTCCTGGAGCCTGCAAGAGATGGAGGTGCCGCACCAGTGAGAAAGAACCTAACGTTCCCCCAAAAGCCTGTCCTGTCTTCCCCACTAACACTGGCGGAACCTCAGAGCTTCTGTGAACCAGCAGGTAACCAGCACATGACACTGAGGGTGGGGGAAGACCTGTTACAGATATATACAATATACTGTAGTGTTTAAACTCTCTATTACAGTGTGTTTTGTAGAGCAACACTGGCCAAGCTAACACACTACTCCTGCTGTGGCTGAGCAACGAGAAGGAGGAGAAGCATGAACGGCCTCCTTGGCACGATGACCTCCCACTGTGGCTGGAGGAGAAGGACAGCAACTACAAGGGGTCATATTGGAAATGGAGGATATTGTCGACTGATCACATGAGTATTGTTATCTGTGTGTTGTATTAAGTGCTGCTTGCAGTATTGTCAGTTTATCAACTGTAGAAGTTGACTGTGCTACTGCTGCATACAGTACTGCTTTGTATGTACAAAAAAGATGGAGAGTGTATATTAAATTACTTTTGGTTTCTTTTAGAATTTAGAATTTAGAATTACAGCCAGAATTTCATATCTTACTCCTCCAGCGTGAGGAGAAGGAGGCGCACCATCCACCTCCCATGTGAAGCCTGATACACATCCCTCCTCAAACTCTGACAGGTCCCCTCCCAGTCCAGCAAGTCCGCCAGCCAAAAAGAGGACTCTGTAGTTTAGAGGGAGTTAAGGGTGGGTGGGAGTTAAAGGTTTTTTTTTTATATATTTAGTTTAATTAATAAAAATGTATTTTTCCATGTAAAACATAATGTTGAAATTCTTATGAAAAACAAGTATTGTGCAGTAAACAACAATGTACAACAATTTTATTTATTTACAAAATGTTTTACCAGGAAATAATACATTGAGAGTTACCTCATTTTCAAATATGTCCTGGGTACATAGTTATAATTGTGATGCAAGAAAGTGATTAAAAAAAAGGCGCTCCTACAGCTTAGTCAAGTGATATAAAGTGCTTGTGCAAATGATATTCTCTAGAATAATATAGTGAATACATTTAACAATATATAGTGCATATAGTTGTTAAACAAATAAAGCTGTAACTCCCTGCTAAAACCCTCGGGTAGGGACTCTCTCTGTTGGTCACAGAACGGCTGAAATGTTCTTCGAATTCCAGGGTGAGCATGGGATAGAATCAGCCAAAGGAAGACATAAAAAATATAAGTGCAGGTGTTTTCATCAAAAATGTGATAAGCTGTTGTTTTGGCTCATATGCTGTGCCTACTTAATGTGAACAATAGTAATACGCAAATCCAAAACTGTGGAAAATGTTGTATGTTGTATACAGTATGTTCAGAAGAGATGTACCTCAAAGTATAAGAAATTATAGAACATAGCTGGAATCAGTAAGAAATTAAACCGTTAAGTCCTAAAAATATGAGCCGTACTCACACTCTGTATGGGCAATAAAAGCAGTTTACAATATTAAGGACATCGTGAGTGACCAAATCTGCTCACTGCCTCCGATCCCTCTGCGACGCCGATGTTATGGACCGTCTACCCCAGCTGTGAGAGTCTTTGCCGGTGTCTCCGTGAGCTTTGTCACATCACTTCCGGTTTGGTCGGACGTCACTATCGGTTTTCGGCTTACTGACTAAGACGCGTCTGTGACTGCTCTGCGACCTCAAACACTCCCACTCAACATGTTTCACCATGGGTTTGGAAGTCAATATAAAGGAAAGAGTGTATTAGTACTGTAGTAGTCATCAAGAATACTTTAATACCTTTATAAGCCTCTCTGAGTGCACTCTCTTTCAGACAATGTTGTCCAACCCTCCCCCACCCACCCAATGCATGGTGCTTTAGCGCACTGAGCTGTGGCTGTAGCCTAATGCAAGCAAAAAAATAACATGGTTTGGGGATTAAGCCGAAATACTACTGAGTCCATTCCCGGCAGGCATTGCCGCATTAGTCCCCAGGCACTGCAGCTGCATTAAGCATGAAGCCTCGTTTCACCAGGTCACTTTGTTATATTACTTTTTCTCTGCATTTGCTTTATTTACTGTGCTTCGTATTGTTTTTACTTGTGTATTTCAGAAAACCTGTGTTTTATTTCATTTCACTTGGCCACAGTAACTCATAGCCCTTTGTACATATTACTGTTCTCTTGAATTCCTTTCAATGTTAGAATCAACAAAATAGATATCCCTTTGAGATACTGTATGCTAGTAGACAGTTACAGTACTGCTACCCAGCAGCTGGTTTAGCTCACACTGCTAGAGATGCTGCCTAGGAAATAGAGGCTGTGGGTTTTTGTTCTGTTGAATCTGACACCACTACACCAGGACACTATTTCAGTCGTTACAGTAGGTGCATTAGACTTGTCAAGTCAATATAGTTCTTATCGAAATTATTTTAGGAAGTGTGGAATGTAACTCAATTAAATATACTATGCGTAGGCATTAGCATAACTCCCATTGTACCTCAGGTGTACACCTTTTTAAACATAGGAATCTTTCCTCAAGTTATTTGGAGGAAGGTTTGAGGATATATATATATATATATATATATATATATATATATATATATATATATATATATATATATACACACACACAACTGGAGATGGACCACGGATTTGCAATCGCTCGCTCGGATTTATACCGATTGTAAAACAAATGGATTTTCCATTTTGAGAATTATGCGTATGCATTCCATCCAGTAGGTGTAGAGTGCACATTCGCAGTAATTGAATGGAATGCCTACTGTATGCATTCAATTTAATTGGCATATACCTGTACCATGCATGTGTATAAATTCAATGGAATGCATATGCATTCCATACAGTATACATAGAGCATGCATGCTGAACAATCAGCTCAGTGTTTAATTAATGCATCTATGTCTAGATTACCTTACAGGTGAAACTGTACAGGAAACAGCCAGGGCATGTTGTTAGAAGAAGATTGTATTATTTTCCCCAAGTCTGTATTTTTTCTGTTACTGTATAGCGCAATACATATTTTCATAAAACTTATACTGCTATACAGTACAATACATGTTTCTCTCATTTTCTTTCAAGAATATGACGTCATTTTTAAAGACTGACTGTGTCTTTTAACTGAAGTTTCTTAGCATTGAAAGAGTGCATGGAAATAAAGGGTGGGTTACATTACACAGATATGTACAACACGTGCATTACTGTAGCAACAGTCTCAGAATACTGTCCACTGAATTTAGGTTAAAGCCTATCGTTACAGCAAAGTACTACCATTTGGCAGCTGCAGCTCAGCCGCAGTCACGGGGCTACCACATGCAATGAAATACCGAGAAATTTCACTTGGTTTTGCATGGGTACAGCAACAGTAAATTGTGCTACATCTATATTCAAAGAGAACCACATACTGTAACATCTAAGGCTGCGCTTATAGTGCCCGCGACGGTGACGCAACATCTCTCGAAAACAAACCCATTGACTCGGTTGCCAGCGCTTATAGTAAGCGCGACGGAGCAGGAAAAAATTTGGTAGTGGGTTAAAATAGAGTTTTCAGAGACTGTCGCCACATGTGACAGTCTCTGAACCAATCAATCACCCTGTTGCCAGCGACGTCGCCGAAAGTTAAATGATAACTTTTGCGGGTGGCGACGTCGCGGGCACTATACGCGCGGCCTTAGTCTGCAGAGTGAAGACCCAACAATAAACTCAAAATATTATCTCCTCATAGGACATGTGACACTTTTTCAATTAACAAGACTGTTATTAACAAGACTGTCATTGAACCATTATGTAACTGGTATAGACACTGGCTATTTTATCTCTTTAATCTTTATAAAATCATTTTACTGTATGTAAGGGTAAGTACTGTAGTTCTGTCCACATACTAAAGGGCTTATTGACATAAATGTGATATTTCTACTGATGGCACCTTTGGGGATTATTGAATAAACCTCTAAGCCATAACCATGAGTAAGAAAATATACAACATAAGCAGATTTACATAAAAGGAAACTTTTTTGTATAATGTTTATGAAAAGCTGTACATTTAAGTAAGTTATCAGGTAACAAAAATTTACTAAGTATACATTTCAATTTGAAATAGAAAGCAATTTACCTTAGTGGGGGTATTTTTTATGTACATATGTGGGACCCTGTTGAACAATGGAAAGCAGATCTCATATTTTAAATTGTTGTTTAAGAATATGGTGCAAGTGTTACTAGAATTAATTTGTTTAGCTTTTAAAACATCACAGAACTATATGTTTTAAAAAATGGGATTATAGGTTTTACCCTACTGCAGTTGTTTCCATAACATCTAGGAATGAAAATGTATACATTTTCCCTATCTTCTTCAAAAGTATCCTGTAGGCAATTTTTTTTCTTTACTGACTCACCAACAGAATAATAAAAGTTGGAAAGCAGCACGATAGATGGTGTAATGTTATCACAGAGGGTGACGAACTATACAATAAAAATATCACAAAATAATCCACACCCCACGTCTTTTTTTTTTTAACTGAGCTTTTTCTATTTTTATCAAACGCTTTACAAGAAATGACACATCAGACTGATTATAAAGTAAAATGTTCTTATAAAACCTCAATCTAACCTCTTTGAAGAGTTAATGCACCTTTAAGAGTCTTGAGACGAAGCCAACATACTGCTCTGACCTTTTTGCTATTGTCATCTGCCTGTCCTCCCAGTAACAGCTACTACTGGAAGAAATGTGCAACTTCCAATCATTTATTTTCATTTGATCATGTCATTGCTGCTCATTACAATGTAAGAGCTGCTCATGAATGACTTCCCGCTATTTGTCAACATCCCCAACATAAAAAAATAGCTTTCAATGAAGCTTCAGATGTCATTTAGTTTTCAAATTAAAGAACATTCTTGAAATTTTAGTTATATTACTATTTTCTTAACTAAAACAAAGCGTAACACTACTTGCCCAGAAAACCCGACAGAGAAAGTCAATGAATATATGAACCACAGAGGCTTTGTATCAGGTAGTAGATTGTTTCCTGACGGAGGTAATCTTTACGCACAGTATTGTTTGCATCAACTGCAAATATTTCTCTTTTTGGCTTAATACATGTCATAAAAGTTTCTTGGTCACATTAGATAATACCTGTAAAGAATGACCAATCAATCCTATAAGACTAAAAAAGTTGCTAAAAAGCTGTATAACTGTTGTCAATTATACTGTAGTTCTCAGCACAACAATGTATTAGGAATGGGATTGTTGTGAATATTCAATTATACTCCATTGTCATACATTTATTTTTTTATTTCCCTATGTGTGTGATGAGAGAGAGAGAGAGAGAGAGAGAGAGAGAGAGAGAGAGAGAGAGAGAGAGAGAGAGAGAGAGAGAGAGAGAGAGATAATAAATATATATGACAAGATACAACTGAGGTGCAAGGGTCTATTGAGGTCTCTTTTATCATTATTTGTCAATTACTTCAAGTATAAAGTTCATGTTTCACCTTCTGAATCCTCTTTCCTCTATATACTTGCCACTGAAGTGCAAAGAGAGACTTGCAAGAGAAGGCATTAAAATAGAACCACAAATACAAATAAACACAAATGCTAAAAATACCAAACAAAATGTAAGAATAGCCCTCTCTCTTCACACACCCTTAGTTTTTATTTTTATGATGCCATTGTTATTGTCCATCTAATTATCTTCTCCATTTCCAAAGCTCAAAATCTTGACTACGTCCACACATTTGTGCCCTTGGGCACCATTTACTCAAGTCTTAAACCAGCCATATTTTTCTCACTAGCGTAAATTTAGTTTAATTTCTATATATTTATAAATGTGTTATTATTTTGGTCCGTAGCAGAAATAGATTGAGATCTTAATAAATTTTCCTATGGACAATTTCTGAAATAAAGAATGCTTGTGATGCATGAAGTTGCATTGCAAATGACATTGACAGCAAAATTGGTTATAAATGATGATCAACCATCTGTAACTAATGTTACTGTAACCTGCTGTATTCAATCAGTATGTGATGATGACTGTAGTTAAATATTTATTATAATTTTATACTTATAAGACTCTTACTAGCAATAGTCATATTGATAAAATAACTAGATACAATTTAAATATAGAAATAGATGGAAATTTTTTTTTACACATTTTGTAAAGGGAAAGGTTTTTAAAGCACATTGATTGTCACTGTTTTCCAATCACTTTATTATTATTATTATTATTATTATTATTATTATTATTATTGTTGTTGTTGTTGTTGTTGTTGTTGTTGTTGTTGTTGTTGTTGTTGTTGTTGTTGTTGTTGTTGTTGTTGTTGTTGTTGTTGTTGTTGTTGTTGTTGTTGTTGTTGTTGTTGTTGTTGTTGTTGTTGTTGTTGTTGTTGTTGTTGTTGTTGTTGTTGTTGTTGTTGTTGTTGTTGTTGTTGTTGTTGTTGTTGTTGTTGTTGTTGTTGTTGTTGTTGTTGTTGTTGTTGTTGTTGTTGTTGTTGTTGTTGTTGTTGTTGTTGTTGTTGTTGTTGTTGTTGTTGTTGTTGTTGTTGTTGTTGTTGTTGTTGTTGTTGTTGTTGTTATTATTATTATTATTATTGTTGTTGTTGTTGTTGTTGTTGTTGTTATTATTATTATTATTATTATTATTATCTTATATGTAAATAGTTTTACAAGTTAGACACATGGCAATGCATGAAATATTATTTTAGTACTACTAATTACTGGACTACTAATTACTAGACTACTATTAATAACAGTTTATAATATCAACAAGTTAACATGTATTTGGTGGATTATTGATTATTGTCTCCAATTTGCTAACTCGTAGCTTGCCTCACACACACTTCATGTAAATTATAATATGATAACTAAAATCAGAATATCATATAATATACTTTAACATAATAATTCAATGTGTGGAACTCACGTAAACAGTAGCTTCATATATAATAACATCTCAATCAAAGGTTACAAAGCAATGCTAAGAACACTGATAGCTGCTGTCAAATTCAGAACATTTCAACAAAACACATTTTATAATGCTTTGTCAGAAACTGCAGAACTTGTACCTCCCACATTTATATAATTCTCAACTATTTAGGATATGCAGTGTTCTTTTAGTGAACTGTGACAGGAACTGGCATATTTGAAACATATATTTTAATATAAACATAGCATCTTAAGATTCTGCATCTTAAGGTGAGAATCTTTAAGTGATTATGCTGTTAGACTGTAGTTTGACTACAGGTGGACTGGGGACTGGATCCTTCTACAAATTCGTCTACACATGTCAACAAACGGTGAGCTCATCAGACAACACTGTTATCCCACGTGTGTTAGCCTGCACAATTAGCCTTCTTGTACACTTTATTTACTGCAGCCTCTCCCAACACTTGGTAGCATACAACTGCCTCTCCCATTCCCCCAAATCCCTCTGTAATCCCTGAACAGTCCCTAGCATTGCAAATGCAGCACCCTTTCAGTTGTAAGTAAGGCCGCGTTCACACAGGGGGCTTCGCAACGCTGCATGCATGCATCCGCGTGAGGGTGCCTCTGTCTGCTGGGCGATGTGTGATCATCTCCAGCAGACTAAATGATCCGACACAAGGCGACATACAGGGGAGGAGGGGGGTCTTAGATTCGAGCCATTCACTGTGCGGGATTTTTACGTCTTGCACAATCATGGAAACATTTTGTTTGTAAGTAATAAGGAAGTTTGCGGAACTTTAGCGCTTCAGGAAATAAGGTCACAACCTCTAAAGTTACTGTTAAGGGCCGCCCTTCCGCATGAGCATAGCAGATATGCGCTCTGCTGCATCATGATGGTAAGTAGGAATTTAGACCAGGGTTTAAAAACAGTTTGTTTTGGGAAATCCAGTTTTCGAGTCTCAAAAAGTCAGACTGAAGTATGTGTTGAAGGTCAGAGAGGCTATGGCTGTGTGTTATAATACCATCCTAGACCCTGTTACTAGTTTTAAATATCTGGGCATATGATTTGATTCCAATTTAACATCCAATGAAGCAGCTAGAGATCAGAACCAGCTCTAATATTATCCTGTTACTATTTTCAAATATTTGAGCCTATGGTTTGACTCCCATTTAACATTTGGGTTGCACATTGATACCTTGACATCTAAAATCTATGCCAAACTAGGTGTACTTTATAGGAAAAAATCATTGCTAAGCCCGCTGCTCAGCAAGCGCATCGCACAGCAGATGCTAATGCTAAATATAGACTATTGAGACATAGTATATGGTACAACACCCCAAACTCACCTTAGCAAACTAGACACCCTCTATAATTCAATATTCCTCTTTGTCCTCCAATGTAACTACGATATACATTACTGTGAATTGCTCAAAGAACTAGATTAGTCATCACTTGAGTCTAAGCATAAAGTTAATCTTTCCTGTCTTGCTTTCATAGACTTTCTGGGCAAGCTAACCATCTATCTTAACAAGCTCCTCACCAATACACACGTATCAATTATCATCTGAGATCTGACTTCAAATTATTGTTCATGGTCTCAAAGTTCAGCAAAGTATCCGGCCGCTCCTTCTTCTCTTACCATGCACCTCACAGCTGGAAGAATCTACCTGAGACTCTCAAGGCCAATACCAGTCGAAGGACTTTCAAAACTAATGCTGTCTCACATTTTAATCTGGTCTGTCACTGTTTCATACACCTACTGCATAACATATTTTATCTTTAACTGTTCAGGCAATGTCTTTTATACATAATGTATAACCCTGTTCACTTAATGTAACCACATATTTGTCATCATAACTCTATGTCCAGGACATACTTGAAAACGAGCGGTACTTGTCAATGTATAACTTCATGATAAAACATTTTATAAATAAAATAATGAATTGTAAACTACAAATAAAAGTTGCAATTGAATGAAAACTAAGGATTAATAGCAAGTATAGATAAAATGGTGTCTGTGTGGTAGAAATTAGCCAGCCCATATTGTTTGCAAGGTAGAGTCTTGTTGCTAGAAAAATGCATACTATGGTATTATGAGCACCATCTGAACAATATTATATAAAAATCCACCTCATTTCAAGACTAAGGAAATTATGGAAAGGAGTCTTTATATTTGATTAAAGTTTATGAACTGATAATACTCCACCATATAGCCCTACTACTACCAGTAATTCTTTAAACCATTCCCTATGCCCAGGGGAATAAGCAGGCTTGGCTACTTGGCACAACACCTGAACATTCTTGAAGGAAACCCAGGTCAGAAAGTGTGATGTTGATGTGAAAAACCTGGTAAATATTAATGTGCTTTTGTATTTGAGTATTTTTTTAACACATATTGATTTAGAAGCTGTTGCCCCTTCATCTGCCTGATATTTATTTGTATGTTACTTACTGTGACTGCAAGTGAGTGAAATCCAATATTGTTATCAGTGTGAGCATGAAATTCCATAAAGTAAAGCCCCTAGACAATGGCAGAGATTGACGGACTGTCAGATAGTTATGTCTTAAACAATATATATTGGCTGGAACATTACTGGTAGAGATTAACAGTGTTTAACGAAATAACAAGTTAGACAGAAAAGCAAATATGTAATTCCCCAGCAGTCAAATGTAAATATACTGTAAATAAAGAAGAAGAGTTTAATATGAATTGGAGATAAACTTGTGTTAAAGGCACTATCCGGGAGAGTGCCTTGTGAGAGAACTTGGCTTACCTTCTTCTGCCCATTACTTGTGATTTAAAGTCACTTGAATACCCTGGGCAGCTGTCACTATAATTGGAATATCAAGACAAAGTTTAATTGTGCCTTTATGTGGAATGGATTAAACTTTGTAAAAGCTATGTAAAACTAGCACTTCATATCAAATTTATACAGTAGGCTACTAAGTTTCAACTTAGATTAAAGAAGCTCCTAGACCTTAAGGAAAGGGGCACATGATGTTGGCCTGATGTGGCTAGTCCTTGGTCAGTGGGAGGGTCAAGAAAAGATGTGTCAAGAAGGCTAGGGGGTGTTGTCCGTAGTTAGGGAAGAGGTAGAGCTAAGAAAGGCTGGACATTAAAGGAGATGTGGGGCAGATACTTGATCCTTTTATTTTGCACTCCCATGAGGTGTTTGTAGCTCTCCAATTCCAGCGGTGTCCTTTTGCTGCAAGATGGCTGCTGAGCAATCCATAATGATGGTGCTCAGTGCTGACAGCAGTGAAGGGGAGATGGCATGGCTTTGGGCTGAGGTGAGGTGGCGGGGACTAGAAAAGCTGTTCCGGTCCCTCTGTGGTAAGCAGCGGGAGAGCGGGCGGGAGGGCCTTCAGGGGTGTTGCTATGGAAGGGGGTTTACACCCACAGCAGCAGAGAGAGGCAGGCTCCAACATGGGGGAAGGGTTGTCTGTGCTAATACAACTGTTGGGGGGCTCCAGAGGGTTATCTACCCTTACCCAACGCATCCCCACCCCTGAGGGGAGGGAACATTGAGCCCCCTGGATGTTTTAATATGGAGGGGTATTTGGTTTTTAATGCTGGTCAGTGTCTTTTCCTACAGGAGGAAGGCTCCGATGGGAGACTGGATGATGCAGCTGAAGATCAGTGGCCTGGGATCAGTGTGGGGACCAGGCTGCACAAAGTGGCCAGAAGTGTGGTTTGCGGCCCAGTGTCTGATGAAGGTCCAGGGTCATCAGGTAACATGGTAGAGGGGGGCATATGGGTCCAGCAGTAGGTGTTATGGGAGATGGTTCAGCTGTGAGGGGGATGGGCCACTGCTTTCAGCCATAAGGAAATTCTTAGCTAACTGGGATAGGGGGAAATTAGCTGTGGGGGTAGGCCACGACAGGTGTTGCCCCAGGGTGAACCTTAAGGGGTGGCTGGTGTGTGGGTTCAAAGGGGGAGCAGAGGACATCTGTTATGGTGCCAGGGAGGTAAGACATGTACAGAGTGAGCTCTGCTGGTTCCAGAGTCTACATTAACTGCTTCAAAGCCACAAAACCAAACCCCCAAAACACTTTGCCTCAACGTCAATAACTGGAAAGTCGGTATATGGAGAGATACCTCTCGAAAAATGGATTTATGGGTCCCAGGCAGCAAAAAAACAATAAAGAGGATAAGAGGAAAGACACCCAGTTTCTTGGCTCAATTTCCTCTCAGAATGAGAAATGTGAGCTGCTAGTTCTTGGGGACTTCAACTACAATTGACTCGACCCGAAAAACAACAAAATCCAGATACAACTCAAGTCACTTAACCTAACCCAACTAATTTCCAAAACCATACGGACAAACCTGAAATCTCACAACTATTCCTTGCTAGATTGGATTCTCTCCTCTAGTCCCAGCAGAATCAATCCTCTGGCATCCTATCTGACATTTTCAGAGACCATGCAATAATATGTAATATACCGTGTAATATGTAAGGAAAATCAGACCAGCCTAATCAAGCCCTCAAGTTCTCCTCATTAGAACATTTGGAAACTTTAACCCACAAAAGCTTTTGGCTGATCTTACTAGCTGCCCTTGGTACAAAATGTGTTCACTCCCGATTAAGTGATTACTATACCAAGACAAATTTCCCTAGCCAATTCCAATCTGACTTTCGCCCCAAACACTCCACGATAACTACCCTCCTAAAAGTTAGCAATGAGATCCAGTGTGGAATGGAACTGGGACAACTTACTAGTGCAATTATCCTAGATTTTGCTAAGGCTTTTGATACTGTTGATCTGGTTATCTTTCTAAACAAACTCCAGTGATCTGGAATAGGGAAACATGCTTTAAATTGGTTTCATTCCTGCCTATCAGATTGATCCCAACATGTGTCTATCTTGGGCACTAACTCCAACCCCTTGGATATCATCTGCAGTGTCCTGCAAGGCTCTGTTTTGGGGGCCCTAGTCTTCTCAGTGTTCATTAATGATCTTCCTACAGCTTGTTAGGGTGCCTCAATACACATGTATGCAGATGATACAATCTTATACAGTGGCGACACACTTTATTCTCGCTCGGCTAGTCCCGCGAATTCGGGTATAACCGGGTGTATTCAGGTTTGTGATCGTTTTCTGCCAGAGTGCATTGCGTTATTTTCCCGGCAGGGATTTAAACATTTTATTCCGGCTGGCTGCAATACTGCAATGCCGTGTAAAAACACATGGGGGCGCTTGCGAGCTGTTCTCTTTGAAGCCGTCTCCTATAATGAATTGTAATGCAGTATATATATTGTATATATATATATATATATATATATATATATATATATATATATATATATATATATATATATATATACTGTACAACAACAACCCCTATAACCCCTAACATACAGTACTGTACACATACAGTACTGTATATGCACATACATAAATGATACTATGGGCCGGCGGGGGGGCGAGATGTGTTTGCAGCAGAGAGAGATCCGCTGCTCTCTCTCTGCGCAAACATCGGCACATTAAAAATTATTTTAAATACATTTTTATTTATAGTGTAGATGTGCAGGGGGTCTCCGGAGCTGAACCGCACTGGTTTCAGGTCTGGGGACCCCCTGCTCCCCAAGATACAACCCCCCTTTATGAGGTGCCGGTATCCCTCTGCTTGGTTTAAAGGGCCCGATCACGTGATCGCGGCCTGTAAACCAAGCAGAGCAGAGGGATACCGGCACCCCCTAAAGGGGCCTGTATCTCGGGGAGCAGGGGGTCCCCGGACCTGAAACCAGTGCGGTTCTGCTCCGGAGACCCTCTGCACATGTACAATATAAATAAAACACATATATAAATAAACACTCGTTCTTTACCTTAGCGGCTATGCGCTATGGTAAAGAAGCAGCATTTCTGTATTTTTAATAATATTGTACAGTGAGCAGGGGGTTCCCTGAGCCAGAAATCTAAACTCAGGGGGCCCCCTCTCCTGCATAATATTATTAAAAATACAGAAATGCTGCTTCATTACCATAGCGGATAGCCGCTAAGGCAATGAAGGGGTTAACTCACCGTGCCCGCTTTATTGTGGGTAGCGGGGGTGGGTGAAGGGGGTATTTGGCCCTTGGTGTGAGTTTAGGGCTTGCGGGGGGTTGCGGGTGCACTTAACCCCTTCACGGCCGTAGCAGTTAATACCGCTACGGTCATGAAGGGGTTAAGCCCTCCCGCTACCCCCCCGCAAGCCCTAAACAGCCACCGTTGGGGCTAATACCCCCTTCACCCACCCCCGCTATCCACAATAAAAAAAAACTCACACACAGCAGCCGCCAAAAAATAAATAAATAAATAAATTACAATAAATACATTTGAAATACATTTTTATTGATAGTGTAGATGTGCAGGGGGTCTCCTGAGCTGAACCGCGTTGGTTTCAGGTCTGGGGACCCCCTGCTCCCCGAGATACAGCCCCCTTTATGAGGTGCCGGTATCCCTCTGCTTGGTTTAAAGGGCCCGATCACGTGATCGCGGCCTGTAAACCAAGCAGAGCAGAGGGATACCGGCACCCCCTAAAGGGGCCTGTTTCTCGGGGAGCAGGGGGTCCCGTACCTGAAACCAACGCTGTTCAGCTCCGGAGACCCTCTGCACATGTACAGTATAAATAAAACACATAGATAAAAAAACACTCGTTCTTTACCTTAGCGGCTATGCGCTATGGTAAAGAAGCAGCATTTCTGTATTTTTAATAATATTGTACAGTGAGCAGAGGGTTCCCTGAGCCAGAAATCTAAACTCAGGGGGCCCCCTGCTCCTGCTCAATATTATTAAAAATACAGAAATGCTGCTTCATTACCATAGCGGATAGCCGCTAAGGCAATGAAGGGGTTAACTCACCGTGCCCGCTTTATTGTGGATAGCGGGGGTGGGTGAAGGGGGTATTTGGCCCTTGGTGTGAGTTTAAGGTTTGCGGGGGGGTTGCGGGTGCACTTAACCCCTTCACGGCCGTAGCAGTTAATACCGCTACGGTCATGAAGGGGTTAAGCCCTCCCGCTACCCCCCCGCAAGCCCTAAACAGCCACCGTTGGGGCTAATACCCCCTTCACCCACCCCCGCTACCCACAATAAAAAAAATACACACACAGCAGCCGCCAAAAATAAATAAATACATTGAAATAAATAAATAAATAAATGACTATAAATAAATACATTTGAAATACATTTTTATTGATAGTGTAGATGTGCAGGGGGTCTCCGGAGCTGAACCGCATTGGTTTCAGGTCTGGGGACCCCCTGCTCCCTGAGATACAGCCCCCTTTATGAGGTGCCGATATCCCTCTGCTTGGTTTAAATGTCCCGATCACGTGACCGAGGCCTGTAACCCAAGCAGAGGGATACCGGCACCCCTTAAAGGGGCCTGTATCTTAGGGAGCAGGGGGTCCCCAGACCTAAAACCACAGCGGTTCAGCTCCGGAGACCCTCTGCACATCTACACTATCAATAAAAATGTATTTTAAATGTATTTATTTATATTCATTTATTTATTTATTTATTTAGATTTATTTATTAATTGTGCTGCTGCTGCAAGTCCTAAACTCACACCAAGGGCCAAACACTCCCCTCACCCCCGCTACCCCCAATAAAAAAAATTCACGCACAGCAGCCCCACAATTAATAAATAAATCTAAATAAATAAATACATGAAGAGAAATAAATATATACTGTATATATATACTGTATATATACAGTATATATATAATAACAATCCCTATACATATATAGTATATACTGTGTATATATATACTGTATACATATATATATATATATATATATATATATATATATATATATATATATATATATACAGTGCTTGACAAATCACCCAAAAATCTACTCGCCGAACCAAAAAATCTACTCGCCACCTAATCCCGCCCCCAACCCCGCCCCTAGTCCCGCCCCCAACCCCGCCCCCGCTTTAAAAAAAATACATAAATTGAATAAATTCCCGAATAAGAACATTCGTTTTTGACATAAGTTTATTTATTGTATTACATTATACTACAATTAGTCCTTGTTACGTGTGTGTGTGTATGTGTGTGTGTGTATGTGTGTGTGTGTGTATGTGTGTGTGAGATTGAGTGTATGTGTGTATAAATGTCGGATCTAGAAAAAAAAGCCAGAAATGAATGACTAGTTTCCTGCACCCCTTAACCAGTGTCTGGATGCCCCCGCTTCACAATATTTAAAGCAGCAATCCCGCCTGGGATCTTACCTGATCCGCAGTCCCTCAATGTCCAGGTACCCTCATTCCCGCAATGTTTTACATTGGAGGGGATGTGTTTCCTACCTGTCTTCTGGGTTAGGGGGGGTTCCAATGTCTCCCGTGTGAAGCTTGAGTCAGATCTGGAAGAAAGCAGAATATAGGTTATTTCGGTGTAGTATAGGGCAGTTAAGATACACAGGGTAAATAAGATATCCAGATCCAGAGTGTGAGGCAGAGCGTCAGAGAGACAGAGAGGGGAGAGAGACAGAGAGGGGAGAGAGACAGAGAGGGGAGAGAGGCAGAGAGGGGAGAGAGGCAGAGAGGGGAGAGAGGCAGAGAGGGGAGAGAGGCAGAGAGGGGAGAGAGGCAGAGAGGGGGGAGAGGCAGAGAGGGGGGAGAGGCAGAGAGGGGACAGAGGCAGAGAGGGGACAGAGGCAGAGAGGGGACAGAGGCAGAGAGGGGACAGAGGCAGAGAGGGGACAGAGGCAGAGAGGGGACAGAGGCAGAGAGGGGACAGAGGCAGAGAGGGGACAGAGGCAGAGAGGGGACAGAGGCAGAGAGGGGACAGAGGCAGAGAGGGGACAGAGGCAGAGAGGGGACAGAGACAGAGAGGGGAAAGACAGAGAGGGGAAAGACAGAGAGGGGAAAGACAGAGAGGGGAAAGACAGAGAGGGGAAAGACAGAGAAGGGGGAGAGAGAGAGACAGAGAGGGGGGAGAGAGAGAGACAGAGAGGGGGGAGAGAGAGAGACAGAGAGGGGGGAGAGAGAGAGACAGAGAGGGGGGAGAGAGAGAGACAGAGAGGGGGGAGAGAGAGAGACAGAGAGGGGGGAGAGAGAGAGACAGAGAGGAGAGAGAGAGAGACAGAGAGGGGAGAGAGAGACAGAGGGGAGAGAGAGAGACAGAGAGGGGGTGGAGAGACAGAGAGGGGGGAGAGAGACAGAGAGGGGGGAGAGAGAGAGACAGAGAGGGGGGAGAGAGAGAGACAGAGAGGGGAGAGAGAGAGACAGAGAGGGGAGAGAGAGAGACAGAGGGGGAGAGAGAGACAGAGGGGAGAGAGAGAGACAGAGAGGGGGTGGAGAGACAGAGAGGGGGTGGAGAGACAGAGAGGGGGTGGAGAGAGAGAGGGGTGGAGAGAGAGAGGGGGGAGAGAGACAGAGAGGGGGGAGAGAGACAGAGAGGGGGGAGAGAGACAGAGAGGGGGGAGAGAGACAGAGAGGGGGGAGAGAGACAGGGGGGAGAGAGAGAGGGGGGAGAGACGGGGGTAACTGACTGACGGGGGGGAGGCAACTGACTGACTGGGGGGGGGTAACTGACTGACTGGGGGGGGTGGGATGACTGACTGGGTGACTTTGACTGACTGGGTGACTGACTGGGTGGGGGGTGGACTGACTGGGTGGGGGGAAGACTGACTGGGTGGGGGGAAGACTGACTGGGTGGGGGGGAGACTGACTGGGTGGGGGGGAGACTGACTGGGTGGGGGGGAGACTGACTGGGTGAGGGGAAGACTGACTGGGTGGGGGGGATGACTGACTGGGTGGGGGGGATGACTGACTGGGTGGGGGGGAAGACTGACTGGGTGGGGGGGAAGACTGACTGGGTGGGGGGGTGGGATGACTGACTGGGTGGGGGGTGGGATGACTGACTTGGTGACTGGGTGGGGGGGTGGGATGACTGACTTGGTGACTGGGTGGGGGGGTGGGATGACTGACTTGGTGACTGGGTGGGGGGGTGGGATGACTGACTTGGTGACTGGGTGGGGGGGTGGGATGACTGACAGGGTGACTTTTGACTGACTGGGGGAGTGGGGTGACTGACTGGGTGGGGGGGTGAGGTGACTTACTGGGTGACTGGGTGGGGGGGTGACTGACTGAGTGGGGGGGTGACTGACTGAGTGGGGGGGGTGGGGGAGTGACTGACTGAGTGGGGGGGTGACTGACTGAGTGGGGGGGTGACTGACTGACTGGGGGGGTGGGGGGGATGACTGACTGGGGGGGTGGGGGGGTGACTGACTGGGGGGTTACCTCTGGTGTCCTGCACACACACATTCTCTCTCATACCCATACACACACACAAACACAAATACTCCATCTCTCTCGCCCACACACACACACACACACACACACACAATCTCTCTCTCCCACACACACACACACAATCTCTCTCTCCCATACACACATATTCACACACACACACACACACACACTCACACACACACTCTCTCAATCTCTCTCTCATACCCATACACACACACGGGAAGGGACGTGCACCGGAGGGGAGAAACACCCCGCTACTTCCTCCCGCCCCGCGCGAGCAACGGGAGCACCGAGGGGAGAGAATCACCGGAAACTGCAACATCTGCAGACCCGCGCGGGCAGCGGGAACACAGGAGAGGGAGGGGCGAAGAAACACCCCGGCCACTACGTGACTCGCGCTGGTAGCGGGAACACCGGAGGGGGGGGGCGAGAAACACCCCGGCCACTACGTGACTCGCGCTGGTAGCGGGAACACCGGAGGGGGGGGGGCGAGAAACACCCCGGCCACTACGTGACTCGCGCTGGTAGCGGGAACACCGGAGGGGGGGGGGGGGGCGAGAAACACCCCGGCCACTACGTGACCCGCGCGGGCAGCGGGAACACCGGAGGGGGGGGGGCGAGAAACACCCCGGCCACTACGTGACTCGCACTGGTAGCGGGAACACCGGAGGGGGGGGGCGAGAAACACCCCGGCCACTACGTGACCCGCGCGGGCAGCGGGAACACCGGAGGGGGGGGGCGAGAAACACCCGGACAGTACGTGACCCGCGCGGGCAGCGGGAACACCGGAGGGGGGGGGGCGAGAAACACCCCGGACAGTACAGTATGTGACCCGCGCGGACCGGAGGGGGGGAGGGAAAACCCCGGCTTTTACAGTATGTTCCGACCCGTGCGGGCAGCGGGAGCACCGGAGAGAGGGGGAAGGATGTACAGTATCAGTGTCTATAGTATATAAATATTTAAAGTGCATTAAATTCCCCCCACCTGAAGAATCTGTCCAAACTCCTCCATGACCGGATCAGTAAATTGTAAATTATAGGAGCTGACACAATTATATAGGAGGATATGAGGAGGAGGAGGAGGAGCAGCAGACACACACGCACTCAACCCCCTCCCCCCCATTACTTACCCGTGCAGAAAGGGCGGTTTGAAGTCCTGGCAACTCCATCCCACGTCACAGCCAATCAACTACGAATTTTTTTTTTTTTACGAACGGGATTTTTTTTTTGCAGAGCAGGGGAAAGGTTACTGGCCACGAGCCAATATCCAATCGCAGCTGGCGAGTTGGCGACCGGGTTTGTCGAGCACTGTATATATATATATATATATATATATATATATATATATATACAGTATATACACACAGTATATACACACACATGATGAACCAATATACAAATACATGTAGAATGGTTATCAAAATCATACTGTCCTACAAATAACGCTTCTCTATACAGGCAATAATAATAATCCATTTAATAATCCTTACTGATCTTACAATATAAAACATAACATTCCAATCCACACAGTACATTGCATTTACATTGTATAAATGATGCATAAAATCTATGCACCATATACATTCTGCAAATGAATGTTAACAATATAATTGCAAGCTACTGTACCAGTAAATACAAACACTTCCAAACAAGTCAACTATTTTAACCAATCAAGTAAACAAAAATCAATATATACTGTAAGTACCAACCAGAAAACACAATTTAAAACCAAAGCTAACCCTTACAATACCAAGGATTACATCTATCTAATTGTAAAAAACATTGTACATTATACACACATTGAAGCATTGCAATAAACAACATACAGTACAGTACATCCCCTGTATCTCCCTGCCTTCAGTGTAATCTGTTTAAAGCCCCCTCCCCCCTAATGTTTCTGTTAAACAGATTACACTGAAGGCAGAGAGATTTAAAGCCCCCTCCCCCCTAATGTTTCTGTTAAACATATTACATTGAAGGCATAGAGATTTAAAGCCCCCTCCCCCCTAATGTTTCTGTTAAACAGATTACACTGAAGGCAGAGAGATTTAACAGAAACATACATTAGGGGGGAGGGGCTTTAAACAGATTAAACTGAAGGCAGAGAGATGTTTCTGTTAAATCTCCCTCCCTGCATTGCTGTGAGTGCAGTGTATGTAAATGTGGGGAGGGGGGGGGGGACCCAATGTGCATTCTGTGAGGTCTAACCACCCTCACCCCCTACCCACATACACTGGCGACACACTTTATTCGAGCTCGGCTAGTGCCACGAATTCGGGTATACCCAGGTGTATTGAGGTTTGTGACTGTTTTCTGCCCGAGTGCATTGAGGTATTTTCCAAGCAGGGATTGAAGCATTTTATTCCCGCTAGCTGCAATACTGCACAGTATATATATATATATACTGCATTACAATTCATGAATTTATGCCATCTGGTAGACACGCGAAGCATTGCAGCCTATTAAATCCTAATCATTATCATTTAACAGATCAGCCGCCCGTCAGCCAGGCATGAACCCAGGCTGGGAAGGCAAACGCAACGGGGCTTGTCAGAGGTGAGGAGCGGCGCATTCCAGGTATCTGCCAGGTACATACTGGGTATTTGCTCGAATAAAGTGTGTCGGTGCAGTACCGTTACCCCCCCATCCTGGCCATGGCATCTCCGCTTCTGCAAAACAGACACAAAAATTAAAACATACAAAGTAATGTCCCCTGACCCCTTAATCACCATAGCGGTTATTAACCGCTACAGTCATTAAGGGGTTAACCCACCCTCACCCACCACTCGGGATGCCTACATACCCTCCCACACTAACCCCCCCCCGTGAGGCCTAACCACCCAGTCAGTACCCACAAGGGAGGCCTACCCACATACCGTTGGGGAAACACCCCACCCCCAGTACCCACAATAAAAACAGTACAATGACCCACAATAAACAGCATTATATTTATTAAATACATTACCCACCCCCTGTGCCCCCCCCCATAAATACAAGATTTATCCTTTTACATATAGGGTTCATAACGCAGCCCCACGCTAGTCCCCGGTGGGCTGGCAGGGCACCTGGACAGACCTACAGTTTACCAGCAGCCCTTTTTACACAGGTTCTGGAGGCCTGTTGGTGGATCCTGCCAGCACCATGGCCCCCAGGTGGTCTCCTTGGGACACCGTGGGCCACAATTGGGTCCCCACGGTAGGCCCAAGGATGTCTGGGAGCCCCGGGTCAAACCCACAGGTGTCTGCGGGGCCTTGGGTGGTTCCCTCGGGGGTCTGGGGAACTCACGGGTGCTCACTGCGGGTCTGCGGTGCACCCACAGAAGTAGGACCACACATCATCATCCCCGCACCTACGGGTCGGCGGTGCCCCCACAGAAGTGGGACCACACATCGTCATCCCCGCAGACTATGGGTCCGCTGTGCCCCCACAGAAGTGGGACCACACATCATCATCCCCGCATGTGTCACCCGTGGAATCACCAGCCTGATACCCTTGGGATACCCGAGAATACCCAGAGGTGGTCTCCAGATGTCCCACGCAGAACCACGGAATCAACCCTGAATGTAAAAAAAATAAACCTGGCCTATACATTCAATACATACACCCTCCCCCCCAACACCTACAGTACAATAATGTGCAAAATAACTATTATCCAGATATGGATAATAGATTAATTGCCCATTATTAAAAACATTAACTAGCATATACAAATAAATAAAGTACTACTGACCTCATCAATACGAAGTGTCCATCGCCAGCGCCTTCCTTCCTTCTCTTGCCCACACAAGACATAGCCAATACCAAGCCAATACATTGCAAGTACATTCAGATATCAATTAACCCCTTAAACACCTTATTGGATAATAACCGCAAAGGTAATTAAGGGATTAAGCCACACAGGCCCGATACCCACCCTTCACCCATTAATTTGTACTGTGGCTTCATCATGCAACTATATATATATATATATATATATATATATATATATATATATATATACAGATATATATATATATATATATATATATATATATATATATACATACAGTATATATATATACACAGTATATATATATACACACGATGAACCAATATACAAATAAATGTAGAAGGGTTATCAAAAGCACTGTCCTACAACCAAACACTTCTCCATACATACACACTAAATTAAAATCAATTTCCTTTAATATTCATAACTGATCTCTCAATCAAAATCATCACTAAACCTCTGAAAAGCCATTTAAACAACTTACATTCCAATATAAATGATGCCTAAATATCTATGCACCATATACATTCTGCAAATTAATCAACCAAGTAAACAAAAATCAATTAGCAATCATTATTTACATCTCTAAACAATTCACACTAGATCCCGAACAATAAAACCATTAACAAATTCACGCCTAGAGCAGAACAATTAAGCCTTTGAAAAAATATAAGTACCGACAAAAATACAACCTTTACAACCAAGCCTATCCCTGACCTTCCTCAAACACACAATAGAATACCAAGGAATACATCTATCTAATGTTAAAATACTTTAAACTCACAATAAAGCATAGCAGCATACACAAAATAATTTAAAACACATCTAATCCAGCTTTTAAAACAACATCATTTCTTACCCTGTACTGTATGTATACAGTATATCTCTCTAGACATATATACATACATACATACAGTGGCAAGAAATGATATACCACAAAAAAAAAATACACATGTTAAAAAACCTTTTGAAAAAATTAACAAGTTAAATAAAATACATTTCTTTACTGTAGTTCACTTACCATTACTTGCCCCCACCGACTCCCGTTGCGCAGCTTACTCACGAACCAATCCACGATCAGGAACCCATAAAATAAAAAACCATAAAATAATAAACATTAAACTAAAAATCCAAATCAATCCACGGGTCTTCTATCTGTAATCCATCTTCATCTGTATTCTTCTTTCTTCTATCTCCTTCCAGCGGGGCGGGGTCTTCTCCCCGTCTGCGGCCACGCCCTGGTCTTCTTTCTTGGCCAGAGGTCCTTCCTCAACAGCGTGTCAGGGGCTTGGGGGAGAAAGGATGTGACGTCAATGAAAACCTGTCACGTGGTACGGTAGCCAATCAGAGTAGGGATGGAGTTCCCACGCTCTGATTGGCTACCGTACCACGTGACAGGTTTTCATTGACGTCACATCCTTTCTCCCCCAAGCCCCTGACACATGGTATACCAGAGCCAATCAGAGTAGGGATAAAGTTCCCACGCTCTGATTGGCTACCATACCATGTGAGGGCGGCCATGTGCCTTTTCATGACATCATCTTAAAGGCAATTGAAGCAAAGCCATTCTGATTGGCTGTGCCTTCATTCCCTTTAAGTGACGTCATCATTTTTTTTTTTGTCGGCCAAAACACATGGTTTTCACGGCCCAATCAGGACCGTGGGAACCATGACGCAAAATGTGACGTCATAGGCCTTTAAAAGCCTATGTCGTCTCATTTTGTAGCCAGACGCGGCGGAGGAAGGACCTCTGGCCAAGAAGAAGACCAGGGCGTGGCCGCAGACGGGGAGAAGACCCCGCCCCGCCCCGCTGGAAGGAGATAGAAGAAAGAAGAATACAGATGAAGATGGATTACAGATAGAAGACCCGTGGATTGATTTGGATTTTTAGTTTAATGTTTATTATTTTATGGTTTTTTATTTTATGGGTTCCTGATCGTGGATTGGTTCGTGAGTAAGCTGCGCAACGGGAGTCGGTGGGGGCAAGTAATGGTAAGTGAACTACAGTAAAGAAATGTATTTTATTTAACTTGTTAATTTTTTCAAAAGGTTTTTTAACATGTGTATTTTTTTTTTGTGGTATATCATTTCTTGCCACTGTATGTATGTATGTATATATGTCTAGAGAGATATATACATACAGTACAGGGTAAGAAATGATGTTGTTTTAAAAGCTGGATTAGATGTGTTTTAAATTATTTTGTGTATGCTGCTATGCTTTATTGTGAGTTTAAAGTATATTAAAATTAGATAGATGTATTCCTTGGTATTGTATTGTGTGTTTGAGGAAGGTCAGGGATAGGCTTGGTTGTAAAGGTTGTATTTTTGTCGGTACTTATATTTTTTCAAAGGCTTAATTGTTCTGCTCTAGGCGTGAATTTGTTAATGGTTTTATTGTTCGGGATCTAGTGTGAATTGTTTAGGGATGTAAATAATGATTGCTAATTGATTTTTGTTTACTTGGTTGATTCATTTGCAGAATGTATATGGTGCATAGATATTTAGGCATCATTTATATTGGAATGTAAGTTGTTTAAATGGCTTTTCAGAGGTTTAGTGATGATTTAGATTGAGAGATCAGTTATGAATATTAAAGGAAATTGATTTTAATTTAGTGTGTATGTATGGAGAAGTGTTTGGTTGTAGGACAGTGCTTTTGATAACCCTTCTACATTTATTTGTATATTAGTTCATCGTGTGTATATATATATACTGTGTATATATATATATACTGTATATATATATATATATCTGTATATATATATACAGTATATATATAAATATATATATATATATATATATATGGTTGCATGATGAAGCCACAGTACAAATTCATGTTTCAAGGGTGGGTATCGGGCCTGTGTGGCTCAACCCCTTAATCACCTTTGCGGTTATTATCTGATAAGGTGTTTAAGGGGTTAATTGATATCTGAATGTAATTGCAATGTATTGGCTTTTGATTTTTGTTTACTTGGTTGATTCATTTGCAGAATGTATATGGTGCATAGATTTTATGCATCATTTTTATTGGAGTGTGAGGTTTTTCATTGGTTTGTGATGATATACTGTAGATTGTGAGATCAGTTAGGATTTTTAAAGGAAATTGATTTTAATGTAGTGTCTGTATGGAGATGTGTTTGGTTGTAGGGCAGTATGCTTTTGATAACCCTTCTACATTTATTTGTACTGTATATTGGTTTATCATGGGTGTGTATATAACGTGTGTATATATATATACTGTATATATCTCTCTCTCTCTTTCTCTCTGTCTCTCTGTATATATATACAGTATAAATATATGTTGCATGATGAAGCCACAGTACAAATTCATGAGTGAAGGGTGGGTATCGGGCCTGTGTGGCTTAACCCCTTAATTACCTTTGTGGTTATTATCCAATAAGGTGTTTAAGGGGTTAATTGATATCTGAATGTACTTGCAATGTATTGGCTTGGTATTGGCTATGTCTTGTGTGGGCAAGAGAAGAAAGGAAGGTGCTGGCGACGGACACTTCGTATTGATGAGATCAGTAGTACTTTATTTATTTGTATATGCTAGTTAATGTTTTTAATAATGGGCAATTAATCTATTATCCATATCTGGATAATAGTTATTTTGCACATTATTGTACTGTAGGTGTTGGGGGGGAGGGTGTATGTATTGAATGTATAGGCCAGGTTTATTTTTTTTACATTCAGGGTTACTTCCGTGGTTTTGCGTGGGACCTCTGGAGACCACCTCCGGGTATTCTCGGGTATCCCAAGGGTATCAGGCTGGTGGTTCCACGGGTGACACATGCGGGGATGATGATGTGTGGTCCCACTTCTGTGGGGGCACCGCGGACCCGTAGTCTGCGGGGATGACGATGTGTGGTCCCACTTCTGTGGGGGCACCGCCGACCCGTAGGTGCGGGGATGATGATGTTTGGTCCCACTTCTGTGGGGGCACTGCGGACCCGTAGTGAGCACCCGTGAGTTCCCCAGACCCCCAAGGGAACCACCCGAGGCCCCGCAGACACCTGTGGGTTTGACCTGGGGCTCCCAGACATCCTTGGGCCTACCGTGGGGACCCAATTGTGGCCCACGGTGTCCCAAGGAGACCACCTGGGGGCCATGGTGCAGGCAGGATCCACCAGCAGGCCTCCAGACCCTGTGTAAAAAGGGCTGCTGGTAAACTGTAGGTCTGTCCAGGTGCCCTGCCAGCCCACCGGGGACTAGCGTGGGGCTGCGTTATGAACCCTGTATGTAAAAGGATAAATCTTGTATTTATGGGGGGGGGGGGGCACAGGGGGTGGGTAATATATTTAATAAATATAATGCTGTTTATTGTGGGTCATTGTACTGTTTTTATTGTGGGTACTGGGGGTGGGGTGTTTCCCCAACGGTATGTGGGTAGGCCTCCCTTGTGGGTACTGACTGGGTGGTTAGGCCTCACGGGGGGGGTTAGTGTGGGAGGGTATGTAGGCATCCCGAGTGGGACCTTGGGACCTTTAAACCAAGCAGAGGGATACCGGCACCTCATAAAGGGGACTGTATCTCGGGGAGCAGGGGGTCCCCAGACCTGAAACCAATGCGGTTCAGCTCCGGAGACCCCCTGCACATCTACACTATCAATAAAAATGTGTTTCAAATGTATTTATTTATAGTCATTTATTTATTTATTTATTTCGATTTATTTATTTATTTTTTGGCGGCTGCTGTGTGTGTATTTTTTTTATTGTGGGTAGCGGGGGTGGGTGAAGGGGGTATTAGCCCCAACGGTGGCTGTTTAGGGCTTGCGGGGGGGTAGCGGGAGGGCTTAACCCCTTCATGACCGTAGCGGTATTAACTGCTACGGCCGTGAAGGGGTTAAGTGCACCCGCAACCCCCCGCAAGCCCTAAACTCACACCAAGGGCCAAATACCCCCTTCACCCACCCCCGCTACCCACAATAAAGCGGGCACGGTGAGTTAACCCCTTCATTGCCTTAGCGGCTATCCGCTATGGTAATGAAGCAGCATTTCTGTATTTTTAATAATATTATGCAGGAGAGGGGGCCCCCTGAGTTTAGATTTCTGGCTCAGGGTACCCCCTGCTCACTGTACAATATTATTAAAAATACAGAAATGCTGCTTCTTTACCATAGCGCATAGCCGCTAAGGTAAAGAACGAGTGTTTATTTATATATGTGTTTAATTTATACTGTACATGTGCAGAGGGTCTCCGGAGCAGAACCGCACTGGTTTTAGGTCCGGGGACCCCCTGCTCCCCGAGATACAGGCCCCTTTAGGGGGTGCCGGTATCCCTCTGCTCTGCTTGGTTTACAGGCCCCGATCACGTGATCGGGCCCTTTAAACCAAGCAGAGGGATACCGGCACCTCATAAAGGGGGCTGTATCTCGGGGAGCAGGGGGTCCCCCGACCTGAAACCAACGCGGTTCAGCTCAGGAGACCCCCTGCACATCTACACTATCAATAAAAATGTATTTCAAATGTATTTATTGCCATTATTTATTTATTTATTTAGATTTATTTTATTTTTTTTTGGCGGCTGCTGTGTGTGAGTTTTTTTTTATTGTGGGTAGCGGGGGTGGGTGAAGGGGGTATTAGCCCCAACGGTGCTTGTTTAGGGCTTGCGGGGGCGTAGCGGAAGTGCTTAACCCCTTCATGACCGTAGCGGTATTAACTGCTACGGTCGTGAAGGGGTTAAGTGCACCCGCAACCCCCCCGCAAGTGCTAAACTCACACCAAGGGCCAAAAAACCCCTTCACCCACCCCCGCTACCCACAATAAAGCGGGCACGGTGGGTTAACCCTTCATTGCCTTAGCGGCTATCCGCTATGGTAATGAAGCAGCATTTCTGTATTTTTAATAATATTGAGCAGGAGCAGGGGGCCCCCTGAGTTTAGATTTCTTGCTCAGGGAACCCCCTGCTCACTGTACAATATTATTAAAAATACAGAAATGCTGCTTCTTTACCATAGCGCATAGCCGCTAAGGTAAAGAATGAGTGTTTATTTATATATGTGTTTTATTTATACTGTACATGTGCAGAGGGTCTCCGGAGCTGAAAAGCGTTGGTTTCAGGTCCGGGGACACCCTGCTCCCCGAGAAACAGGCCCCTTTAGGGGGTCGGGTATCCCTCTGCTCTGCTTGGTTTACAGGCCGCGATCACGTGATCGGGCCCTTTAAACCAAGCAGAGGGATACCGGCACCTCATAAAGGGGGCTGTATCTCGGGAGCAGGGGGTCCCCAGACCTGAAACCAGTTTGGTTCAGCTCCGGAGACCCCCTGTACATCTACACTATAAATAAAAATGTATTTAAAATAATTTTTAATGTGCCGATGTTTGCGCAGAGAGAGAGCAGCGGATCTCTCTCTGCTGCAAACACATCTCGCCCCCCCGCCGGCCCATAGTATCATTTATGTATGTGCATATACAGTACTGTATGTGTACAGTACTGTATGTTAGGGGTTATAGGGGTTGTTGTTATACAGTATATATATATATATATATATATATATATATACTGTGTATATACAGTACTGTATATATATACTGCATTACAATTCATGAATTTATGCCATCTGGTGGACACGCGAAGCATTGCAGCCTATTAAATCCTGATCATTATCATTTAACAGATCAGGCCCCCATCAGCCAGGCATGAACCGTGGCTGGGAAGGCAAACGCAACACGGCATGCCAGAGGTGAGGAGCGGCGCATTCCAGGTATCTGCCAGGTACAAACTGGTCATTTGCTCGAATAAAGTGTGTCGCAGCAGTATGCCCACAGCCTTAACATCTCTCACCTTGTACACATATTTCAATCTGACTTTTTGAGACTTTAAAATTGGATTTCACAAAACAAACTTTTTTTCTAAACACTGACAAGACTGTAACAATGGTATTTGGCACCAAGGCTAAATTTCTAAACACTTCCAATGAAGGAGCTAGAGATCAGAACCAGCTCTAATATTATCCTGTTACTATTTTCAAATATTTGAGCCTATGGTTTGACTCCCATTTAACATTTGGGTTGTACATTGATACCCTGAAATCAAAAACCCATGCCAAACTAGGTGTACTATATAGGAACAAATCCTCCTTAAGTCTGCTGGTCAGAAAGTGCATCGCACAGCAGATGCTGATGCCAATTGTAGACTATGGGGACAAAGTATATGGCACTGCACTCCAAACTCACCTTGTCAAACTTGATTCCATCTGCAACTCAATATGCCGCTTTGTCCTTGTGAGGAAACAGGTTGCAGAGAGCCTGGCTGAGGGGAGAGCCTGAACTTCCTATTGTGTGCCTGGAACTAAGGACTATTGTTTTTTGTTTGCAGACTTATGCCATTTACTTTCATTGCTTTATTCTCTGTGCAACTACAACCTGCTTCCTTGATAAGGGAAATAAAGCACTTTTCATTGCAAGGAAGTGGTGTGTAAGCTCTTCTCTTACCATACCGACAAGGCCACTCCGTGACAGTCCTCTAATGCAATTAAAACACACATCACTGTGAAATGCTTAAAGAACTAGATTGATCATCTTTGAGTCTAGGCACAAAGTTCATCTTTCATGTCTTGCCTTCAATAACCCTCTGGGCAAGATACCCGCCTATCTGAACAAGCTCCTCACCCCTACCACATGCAGAACTTATCATCTCAGATCTGACTCCAAAAGACTGTTCATGGTCCCAAGGTTCAACAAAATATCTGGCTGCTCCTCCTTATCTTACCATGCACCCCACAACTGAAACAATCTACCAGTCTACCGGAGACTCTCACAGCCACCACCAGTTTAAGGGCCTCATGCAGTAAGCCCCGATAAGGCTTTTTCGGCATTTTATAGCCGTTTTTTGCCCTCCTGATTCAGTAAGCCCCGATAAGTGGGAATTATCGGCAACTTTTCTTGCGAAAAATATTTTTTCGCCACCCGGCTGCCGATAAGCCACTTATCGGGACTTTTTTTTCCCGCCTGAATTCAGTAAGCCCCGATCAGCTTTTTGGTGCTGATCGGCAGGCCAGATTGGAGATTTTATGGCCAATCCAGCCCGCCAACTAAAGTTGGCAACTTGCTGAAGGAGAAGCATCGGCAAGGGCGACACTTAGGAAAAATCAGCCCTTTTTCCTGCCTGTGATTGATGCCGGGGGTCTCCGGAGCTGATACCCGCACCGGAGCCCCCCGGCATGCATCCGAGGCAGGAAAAAGGCATTTAAAAGCCACTTCATTACCTTAGCGGCTAACCGCTAAGGCAATGAAGGGGTTAACCCACCGTGCCAGCGTTATTGTGGGTAGCGGGGATGGGTGAGGGGGGTATTTGGCCCTGGGTGTGAGTTTAGGACTTGCGGGGGGGATGCGGGGGCACTTAACCCCTTCACGACCGTAGCGGTTAATACCGCTACGGTCCTGAAGGGGTTAAGGCCTCCCGCTACCCACCTGCAAGCCCTAAACAACCACCGTTGGGGCTAATGCCCCCTTCACACACCCCCACTACCCACAATAATAAAAAAAAAACACCCCAGCACCACAATAACGAATTAAATAAATAATTAAATAATTATATATATATATATATATATATATATATATATATATATATACCCAACAACACCTATACCCCCCTAACATACAGTATAGTAATGGGCAGAATGACTATTATCCACAAATGGATAATAGTGCAGTTGTCCATTTACAATACTTACACAACAATAAAGACTTTAAATACATATAGCACTCACCCATGTCCCACTGCCACGATGAAGGCCATCCTCATCTTCATCCTGCCCATGCCCCATCCGCTTCTGCAAAACAAACACAAGAATTACAACATCCAAATTAATGTCCCCTAACCCCTTAATCACCATAGCGGTTATTAACCGCTACAGTTATTAAGGGGTTAAGCCACCATCACCCACATACCCTCCCCCACAAAGCCCCCCAACCACCCTCACCCAATACCCACAGGGGAGTCCTACCAAATACCCTTGGGCCTAATACCCCCTCCCCCAGCACATACAGTACAATAATGTGCCAAATAACTATTATCCACATAGGGATAATACATTATTTGGCCATTATTAAACACATTCAATAACGTTAAAATGTAAATAAAATTGTACTAACCTCATCAATAAGAAGTCTCCGTCGCCAGCATCATCCTTGGGGTCCGTTGCCAACATTAGAAATAGCCACAACATTTCAATATCATTAACATAACACTGAACCCCTTAATCACCTTATCGGGTACTAACCTGAAAGGTAATTAAGGGGTGAAGCCATCCTGCAATGCCTACAACAGTTATGCATAACATCTTCAGTGAAATAAAAACCAATTGCCTAACCAAATTCCATTTAATCATTCAATCTGTACGCTCACATGCCTCATAAAACATTGCATTTACAGTGTATACATGTAGCATAACATGTAAACTGCATGTACACGCTGCAAATCAATGTTAACAATACAATAATGCCACTCAAATCGCCATACATCACAAGAAGTATATTATTTAATACAATAAACTCACCATCAATGAATTACCACACATCAATTACATCCCTAAACAATTAAAATACCATCCATACCAATTACACAATGAACTAAAGCTATCCTAACAGAGAACCACTTCAAAACATAGAAAAAAGTACACCAACAAATACAATATACTAAAGCAAGGCTTTCCATATCCTATTGTACGGCCTGGAAGCCCAAAACTTACATCTGTCTAAAAATAAAATACATTTAGCACACATCAATGCATAGCTACAATGATTAACAATACAGAATTAGAAGCTTTAACAACACTATCATTTCTTACCCTGTATATATATCTGTACACATACATACAGACATACATACAGTGGGAAGAAATGATATGCATTATAAAAAATGAAAACATGAAAAAGCAACACAAAAAACAGTTACATTAAGTACATTTCTTTATTTAACTTACCATTACTTGCCCCCACCGACTCCCGTTGATCAGCTTACTCACGAACCAATCCACGACACCATCCACGACACCATCCAGGAACAAATCCACGACACAATCCAGGAACAAATCCACGAACCAAACCAGGAACCAATCCAAGAACAAGTGCAGGAACCAATCCAGGAAGCAAGCCACGAAGAAATCCAAGAAACAATCCACGACACGATCCAGGAACAGGAACCCATAAAAGAAAAGAAAAAAACAAATTAAACATTAAAATAATAAAACATGACAATCAAGGGTTGTACTAGTTTTATTCTTAGTGAATCTGTATTACAATACCTTGTTCCGGGGTCTTCTTGACATCCGGTGCCACGCCCTGGTCTTCAATCTTCAGGAGGAGGTCCGTCCTCCTCGGCATCTGCCTTCAAAATGAGACGACATAGGCTTTTATAGGCCTATGACGTCACATTTGTCGTCATATGGTTCCCACGGCCCTGATTGGGCCGTGAAAACCATGTGTTTTGGCCGATGTAAAAAAATTGATGACGTCACTTAAAGGCAATGCCAGCACAGCCAATCAGAATGGCTTTGCTGCTATTGCCTTTAAGAAAACGTCATGAAATGACACATGGCCGGACTCACATGGTACTTGAACCAATCAGAGTAGGGATGGAGTTCCCACGCTCTGATTGGCTGGCTTACCATGTGAGTCCGGCCATGTGTCATTTCATGACGTTTTCTTAAAGGCAATAGCAGCAAAGCCATTCTGATTGGCTGTGCTGGCATTGCCTTTAAGTGACGTCATCAATTTTTTTACATCGGCCAAAACACATGGTTTTCACGGCCCAATCAGGGCCGTGGGAACCATATGACGACAAATGTGACGTCATAGGCCTATAAAAGCCTATGTCGTCTCATTTTGAAGGCAGATGCCGAGGAGGACGGACCTCCTCCTGAAGATTGAAGACCAGGGCGTGGCACCGGATGTCAAGAAGACCCCGGAACAAGGTATTGTAATACAGATTCACTAAGAATAAAACTAGTACAACCCTTGATTGTCATGTTTTATTATTTTAATGTTTAATTTGTTTTTTTCTTTTCTTTTATGGGTTCCTGTTCCTGGATCGTGTCGTGGATTGTTTCTTGGATTTCTTCGTGGCTTGCTTCCTGGATTGGTTCCTGCACTTGTTCTTGGATTGGTTCCTGGTTTGGTTCGTGGATTTGTTCCTGGATTGTGTCGTGGATTTGTTCCTGGATGGTGTCGTGGATGGTGTCGTGGATTGGTTCGTGAGTAAGCTGATCAACGGGAGTCGGTGGGGGCAAGTAATGGTAAGTTAAATAAAGAAATGTACTTAATGTAACTGTTTTTTGTGTTGCTTTTTCATGTTTTCATTTTTTATAATGCATATCATTTCTTCCCACTGTATGTATGTCTGTATGTATGTGTACAGATATATATACAGGGTAAGAAATGATAGTGTTGTTAAAGCTTCTAATTCTGTATTGTTAATCATTGTGGCTATGCATTGATGTGTGCTAAATGTATTTTATTTTTAGACAGATGTAAGTTTTGGGCTTCCAGGCCGTACAATAGGATATGGAAAGCCTTGCTTTAGTATATTGTATTTGTTGGTGTACTTTTTTCTATGTTTTGAAGTGGTTCTCTGTTAGGATAGCTTTAGTTCATTGTGTAATTGGTATGGATGGTATTTTAATTGTTTAGGGATGTAATTGATGTGTGGTAATTCATTGATGGTGAGTTTATTGTATTAAATAATATACTTCTTGTGATGTATGGCGATTTGAGTGGCATTATTGTATTGTTAACATTGATTTGCAGCGTGTACATGCAGTTTACATGTTATGCTACATGTATACACTGTAAATGCAATGTTTTATGAGGCATGTGAGCCTACAGATTGAATGATTAAATGGAATTTGGTTAGGCAATTGGTTTTTATTTCACTGAAGATGTTATGCATAACTGTTGTAGGCATTGCAGGATGGCTTCACCCCTTAATTACCTTTCAGGTTAGTACCCGATAAGGTGATTAAGGGGTTCAGTGTTATGTTAATGATATTGAAATGTTGTGGCTATTTCTAATGTTGGCAACGGACCCCAAGGATGATGCTGGCGACGGAGACTTCTTATTGATTAGGTTAGTACAATTTTATTTACATTTTAACGTTATTGAATGTGTTTAATAATGGCCAAATAATGTATTATCCCTATGTGGATAATAGTTATTTGGCACATTATTGTACTGTATGTGCTGGGGGAGGGGGTATTAGGCCCAAGGGTATTTGGTAGGACTCCCCTGTGGGTATTGGGTGAGGGTGGTTGGGGGGCTTTGTGGGGGAGGGTATGTGGGTGATGGTGGCTTAACCCCTTAATAACTGTAGCGGTTAATAACCGCTATGGTGATTAAGGGGTTAGGGGACATTAATTTGGATGTTGTAATTCTTGTGTTTGTTTTGCAGAAGCGGATGGGGCATGGGCAGGATGAAGATGAGGATGGCCTTCATCGTGGCAGTGGGACATGGGTGAGTGCTATATGTATTTAAAGTCTTTATTGTTGTGTAAGTATTGTAAATGGACAACTGCACTATTATCCATTTGTGGATAATAGTCATTCTGCCCATTACTATACTGTATGTTGTGTATTGCTGCTATGTTTATTGGGGGCATTTGTCCCCAATAAACATGCTACTATGCGTTAACCCCTTCATTGCCTTAGCGGCTATCCGCTATGGTAATGAAGCAGCATTAATGTATTTTAATAATATTGTGCGGAAGCAGGAGGCCCCCTGAGCTGAAGCGCATTTATTTGTGGCTCAGAGACCCCCTGCCTCCCGAGTTACAGGCCCCGGTTTGGGCCATCGGTTACAGTGTGGACGCCATGTTTATTGCGGGGACGCTATAAACATGGCGGCGACACTGCCACCCGATGACACATACCGGGGCCTGTAACTCGGGAAGCAGGGGGTCCCTGGTCCACAAAGCAATGCGGTTCAGCTCAGGGGACCCCCTGCTCACTGTACAGTATAATTAAAAAGACATTCATGCTGCTTCATTACCGTTGCACATAGCCGCCAAGGTAAGGAACGAGTCTTTATTGATGTGCGTGTGTTTTATTTATACTATACATGTGCAGAGGGTCTCCGGAGCAGAACAGCATTGGTTTGAGGTCCGGGGACCCCCTGCCCCCCGAGATACAGGCCCCTTTATGGGGTGCCGGTATCCCTCTGGTTTGTTTACAGGCCGCGGTCACGTGATCGGGACCTTTAAACGCCGAGGGATACCGGCACCTCATAAAGGGGCCTGTATCTCGGGGGGCAGGGGGTCCCCGGACCTCAAACCAACGCGGTTCAGCTCCGAAGACCCCCTGCACATGTAGAGTATAAATAAAAGTTGTTTTTAAATACTTTTTTTGGTGCCGAAGTTTGCGCTGAGAGAGCGGCTTGTCTCTCTCAGCTGCAAACATCTATCGGCACCAAAGGCTTATCGGGAGCCTAATCGGGAGCCAGGCTGTATCGCCACAGCTCATCGGCAGCTTTGCTTTCGCAGTGCTTCAGCAGGGATCGGAAGGATTCGGCCCTTACTGAATACTGCGAGGGCAAATCGCCCAAAAAATACATTTTCGCAATTCGTGCCGAAAATTTTGTATCGGGGCTTACTGCATGAGGCCCTAAGTTCTTTCCATGTAAAGCTTTCTCACATTTTAATCTGGTCTGTAACTGTTATAATACGCCAATAATATATAATCTTTAACTGTGCATGCAATGTCTTGTATATAATGTACTGTATAACCCTTTTCACTTATGTAACTATGTATTTGTAACCATGTATTTGTCATTATAACTCTGTGCCCAGGACATACTTCAAAACGAGAGGTAACTCTCAATGTATTACTTCCTGGTAAAACATTTTATAAATAAAGATAGAAAGAAAGTAAAGTTGAGGCAATAACAGCCCTTATAGGGACGTTTGGCCTTTGAGGGGCGGGTCATGCCCATCGGGTGGTTTTTTTGCATACACTTGGGGCCTGTTTAAGTAAGAGCAGGAGGCCCCAAACTTTTTATTAGGGGTCTAGGTCAAGGAAGGACTAGCTGGAGATCTGGAGTCATTTCCTGGACTCTTATAATGGGATGACTTACAGGGAGAAGTTGTTTAAGGCAGCTTTGATATTAACAGTTTTTGGAGCACTTAGGATTGGCGGTAAGTGGTGAAAAGTATCAGACAATGCAAATGAGGGACAACACTCAACAATCTCGTGCTCAAGAGTGACGTGATATAGGAAATTTGCAAGAAATTATGCAGTAGTCAATTTATAAAGTATGTTCCAATGGCTGTAAGTATACGTTGGAATATAAAATATATCAAAGTCAGTCTACAGTATGTAGATTAGCCTGGTATAGATGTGCTAGGATTCGTTGTGATGGTAGGGGGTAACCAGGCTCTCAAATAAAGGTTTAAGCCTGTTTGGTTACCCCTAATCCATAATAAGGGTTCAAGAATAGTCAGCTCTTGAGTATAAAATGTATAGCATAAAATGTATAATGCATAAAATGTATTTTGCGACAATAAAGTATTTGATGTGTTTCTGCCTTTCCAGGAGTGCCAGCAAGCAGAGATTGCTGCGGTATGAGTTTCAAGGGGGATTTTGCAGAGAAAGTGTTGTCAGAATGTGCCTAGCTAGTCAGGGTCCAGAGTTGCTGGTTCCCCTAAAAATGAACTCAGGAATCAGGTCTGATTCCTGGATACATGTATGTATGTCCCTGCAATATCTCCCCATAAAAACGCTTTCGCGACTCACCACTCAGTGTTCCCTACTTCAGCACAGACCAGAATGGTAAAAGGGGCATAGGGATGTGAGGTGTCCCTGAAATAGTCAAGAGGTCCTTAGGTTAATGGGGATACCAAGTAAATGCCCAGGTCACCCAGAACCAGTATAGGGGTTCTGATGTGCTCCAATCATAGATATATGGTTGTAAGGGGATTCTTAGAATCCATACTAAGTCTCTGCAATAATTGTGTGTGGGGAATATGGCTTGTGAAAAATAAAGTGCAGCTTTTTATTATATTCCTCATACCAGAAAGACTTAGGTTTTTAAAGTGTATATTTTATTAACAAAGTGTATTAAGTATGTACAATGTATGCTTTGTGCACAGTAAAATGAGGCACAGGGATGAAAAGTATTCATGTAGCTGAGGGAATCCCTAGGTTAAGGGGGTACCCCAGTTAGTGCCAAGGTGTCCCAAAACCTGTATGGGGTTTGTGGGTGCCCCAACCGAATATGAGGTACCCCAAAATATATATTGTAATAAAGAATGACTTATGGTGGTTTTTACATTTACCATAGGCTCTATGCAGTCAGCCTGGGCATATGTTTAATGTGCCAGCTAGTCTGCATAGAAGACATAGATTAAAGAGAAGATGGGATGTTTAGAGGTGTCGGGGTGTTAAGCGGACTGGGCAGGGTGGAGTACTGGGTCCAGAGAACAGAGATCTGCTGTGGGATGGGGGGGGGGGGGGACTCTGGTCTGCTATACTCAGTGGCGCCTGCCAAGTGGGAGGCAATAGGCTGGCTAAGGAAAAGTTGGCAATCATAGGCACTTTTCCTATTGGCCAAAACATATGTCCCACCCACGGGGTGTCCAGCGCTGGCCCAACAGACCCACTGCCTCTGACATCATCAGCCAGATGAGCCATGCTCTTATTGGCTGGTGGGACATGTTCCCATTCCCATATTGGCTGCAGGTTTCTGTGAATGCTACTCAGAAAGTTATAAATCCCTGAGCCAATCAGATTTGTAGATTCTAAGCAAGATTCTAAGCACCACGCCCAATTAATTAAAATCCAGACCTCTGGAGAGAGGGGTGGGGTGGCATCTGGAACTGCAGACTGATTTCAGTTCCAGGACATTGCAGGTTAAGTATCAGTCATGAGAAAATCCTTATGTAGGATTCTCTGCATCTAGGAGAGTTTAGTTTTTTACCCCAGTTCCCAAGTAAGTGTGTCTTTTTTTATGTAGTTTGTGTAACATTGTGTGTTTGTCTTTTCCTGTGAATAAACTTACAAGTTATTTCATTAACTTATTTTGCTCAATGCATGATCCTGGTTAAAAGGTGTAAATTGCCTGGTCCCATGACATCCACTTCAGGTGTGCAGTATGAATACACAAAACATTTGGGAGAAGGAAATGCAGGAGTGTGGAAGGTACTGTAAGTGTACCCTCAAGTACCCATCTATAAGAAACCGGCCACTGGCTGGCACGTAATCAAATTGACTGTAATAACTCCACAAGCTGTTTCCACAATAGAGGGGTAAAATGATCAGAATAGAAGGTACTCACTGGGCTCAAAAGTATCAGTCGAGGTTTTTTTTAATGAAGGATGTCCAAGTGTGTTTCCTGATACAGCGATATAAAATGGATCAGAGGGGTGTTAAAAGATTTTTGAGGTTCATAGATCAGCTTCACTGAAGAAGACATTTAAAGGGTTAATGTTGCATGTTCTGTGAAAATGTTGAAACAGGCATTCACACAGTGAAAAATTAAACATATTTTCTTGGTGTTTCATGGAGTATATTGGAGTTAGATAGTGAAGGTACGGTTAAATTACAGCAGATATACGACCTTTAATAATTAATATTTGCTTGGTGCTTTGCCTCTCCATACTAGCAAGCCTAAAGTAAAAGGTTAACTTATAGTTATAAAAAGCCATGCTTGAGGAAAATTATCTCAGAGCAGAAAGAAACAGCTAACCAAATACACTGCTCTCTGTCTATAACCTGTGGAACACCTCATTCCTGCTTAGAACTGAAACTTGGCATTGTAAATTGCATCAGGAATAAATATATGGGAACTGCAAGAAACCTGTCCCGGGATCTGTATTTTCACACAATAAGGATCCTATTGTATTCAAAGAATAAAAGAAACAATCATTTATTTTCACGGGGAAAAACATTTATTTAGTGGGAGAAAATGGGTTTCTCTGGAAAGTTTGGAGTATTAGGTTAAGGGAGTTCTTGGTAGTTAGACCCCTTGGGATGGAGTCCTTTCTCATCATCCATTAACCCTTTCCTGTCCTATGTCGGAATACATCCGACAAAATATTTTAGTACTTGCGGTACAATGTCGGATTTCCCCAGTATTCCCCTTGCACTTCTCCCAGCAGCTGCACTGACCCCCTCCTCCCCCCCAGCCCGGCACCGATTCCCATCAGCAGCCCCGCATCCCAGCAGCTGCACTGACCCTTCCCCCCCCCCCCCCAGCCCGGCACCGATCCCCATCCGCAGCCCCGCACCCCAGCAGCCTCACTGACCCCCCCTCCCCACAAGCCTGGGCTCGATTCCCCACCTGCCCCGCACCAAATTCCCCCCCCCCCCAGCCCCGCTCCAATCCCTGCACCCCAGCCCGGCACCGATCCCGTGAGCCCAGCACCGATTCCCCCCCCAGTCCCGCACTAATCCCCGCAGGCAGCCCCACGATGCCTCAGCAGCTGACACCGGGGGTGGGGAGGGGGAGGGCTGTGAGTGTGGTATGTGTGCGGTGTGAGTGTGCTGTGCGTGTGGTGTGAGTGTGAGTGTGCTGTGAGTGTGTGCAGTGTGCTGTGAGTGTGCACAGTGTGCTATGAGTGGGTGCAGTGTGCACAGTGTGCTGTGAGTGTGCTGTGAGTGTGTGCAGTGTGCAGTGTGTGTGGATCGCGCTATAACGGGGTTAAGCTGTATGTGTTTTTTTTATCAAAAATTAAATTAGACCTGCTGGCGCACTTAGGGAAAATTAATTGGACCGCAAGGGGTTAGAAGAAAGAATCATTTCTTTTTAATGGTGAGCCTGAGCCAACATCTGTGGCCCACATATCTCACAAATGGTGGGATTGGAGGTGGGCCCCTTTTGTAAGGGAGAGTTCCAATCCTCTCATCATTCATCATTATTGTGAGTACGTGGTCCTGATCAAAGAACCTGTCACAAGGGAGACTCCATTAGCGGGTAGGACCTCGGTGCCAGAACAGCGGAGAGCAGGCAAGACTCTTCAGGGTCGCAGGCAGATGGCAGATAGCGTGGTCAGGGGTCGCAGGCAGGCAGCAGGTGGTGTGGTCGGGGTCACAGGCAGAGGTCAGAGGCAGGCAGCAGGGGGTGTGGTCATGGTCACAGGCAGAGGTCGGAGGCAAGCGACAGATAGCTTGGTCAGGGTTACAGGCAGAGGTCGGCAGCAGGAAGGCAGGAACAGGGAAGGGAAGCCGAAATAGGACTGGAACTCAGGACTGGGACTAGGGAACAGGACTGAGACTAGGGATAAGGATTGGAATTTGATAGCAGAAAACAGACTGGGAAAGCTAGTTAATAGCAAGGGTATTTAATTGCAAGAACAGGAACAAGAATCAGGAACAGGCTGTGACAAAGAAGTCCAGGGAACATAAAGCAAAGGCCTGGAAGCACAGGAAACAGGAAACTATAAGGACAAAGAGACAGAGGACAGGAGCACCAAGAATACACAGACTGAGGAAACCCAAAGCAGACACAAAACAGTAGCACACCTGTGGACAGACATGGGAACTGAGGCTTGGAGGAGGATGTCTAGGAGACCCTGATTGAACCTAAGGAAGAAGGATCCAGTGATTATACAAGGACATTTTGAAACTTTACAGTCTGGATACTGTGCCACAGGAGGTGGGAGGTTACACAAGAGGTTTCTTGCACAGAAATATCCATGATCACGGTATGAACTTAAAGCGCTATGTACATTAATGGCGCTATATAAATAAAGACATACAATACAATACAAAGGGACCCGGCATGAGGCATTGCATAGTCAAAATGCTAAATATTAGTTTTTTTAGGAGGGGTTCAATTTAAAGACAGTGGGGATTACACTGGAGCTCGAGTGTTTACTTCTGGACGGTCCTGCAAGCTTCGGTGAGTGTAAGTTACCTGATATTACTCATCTATTTGCTGCAATAGGTTGAAAGGTTTTCATGTGAATAAGTAGGGATTTCATTCAAATGCAGGGTAGGAATTGTAGGGTTCTTCTGGTTCTGCCCACAGATTCAGGATGTGTGGATATCTGGGGATCACACATCTGGGGACACAGATTATAGATGTTTTCAAACAAGTTTATGATAAAATAAATGAGATACCCATAAAGAGAAAAATACAGTCCATTTCAGAGACCAAGTAACAGTATGACTCACCATGACCCTGTACAATGATAAACACAGGTGTAGCGGAAGATCTACCAAAAAGAAAAAAAACCCAAGTACACCTTTTAAAAAAAATTGCAGAAAAATGCAGGATAGAGAACAAGCAACGATCCCAATACTGCTCCCCCTACCACTCGTTCATTTGTCGCTAAGCCAAAAATGCCTACTCAAAAATTCCCAGTATCCATCCCATAGATCTATAAACCAAAATGAGGTAAATATATCATTCTGTCAAATTCACTTAAGACTGAGTTCATGATATAAAGGGAAATATTGAGTAAGCATATAAAGGCATTCAACATGTGGACAAAACATTTGATGGATAAGATATTTTTTTCTTTAGTTCCTAAAGAATTTTTAAGGAGGTGGAATAAATGACGGGTTAATATTGAATTACAGCTCTGCTTTTTTTGTCTACAAGCAGCATGAAATATGATCCAAACTTCCCTTCCTTTTCTAAAGTGCATCTATGCAATTGTGAAAGAAATGGGCTATAACGCAAAATAATGTCATAATTTTTTTAATGAAATTTTAATTTTTGCTTCTTTGTTAATAATTTTTCTTTCCCTAAGAGTGAGAAAACAAACATTAGTATAGACTTTTATCAATTAATTTTATGACCACATTTGATTGTTTGACTGAATATCAGAAAGTCTACAATTTTTGATTGCTCTTATAATTTTGGTGTTCTGCCATTGCAAGAAGGGGGTCCTGCTCTTCCCTTCTCTATTTTATTATTTTATTTTTGTATGTCTGTTTTTGAAGAACTCTTAATTTACTGTGATTGTGTGAAAGAATAATCTTTCCTTATTGTGGAGTGAAATATCATGTCACTCTATAGCATTGAATCATTTAATTGTAATAAGGTTAAGAAAGAATCATTTTTATTTTCTTTAAAGTCATAGTTTTATTTTTCTCAGTGTAGAGAGATTAATACTTTAACATTATACAGAAAGTACAATATATACTTTCAAGGGCAATTGGTGATATGCCCAGACTGTTGGCTATACGCCCAGATTTATTCATGTCATGTTGTAATTAATTAAAAATGAGTGATACTGAGTTAGTGATTACAGAATTCCTGTAGAAGTTTAAAAGTACCATATAGTTTTTTTATGTATGTAGAAATAAAAAAAAATTTTAAAGATGATTTATCATTTTTAATATTATGTATGCCCTCAAATAAGAGAAACTATTACCACTATTATAATATGTGAATATTTTGTAGACATGGTTAGTTAATATCAAAGGACAGATTCCTCATATTGGCAGCTGTCCGAGGCCAGTAAGATGCCGAAGGGGGGAATATTAGCAGTTCCCTCCTCATGGAACTGCTGCTGATGAGGTTCCTGCTTTTGTGCGCAAATACACCTATGTGACGATACACGTAGGGTCTTTTTTTGCTGGAGGGCTGTGTGCCAGGTATCTCTTTGTGAGCAGTACAGGGCCGCGAGGTCCGCAAGTATTGCAAGCACTGTTTCCTGGGGGAACCTTGATGCGATGCATGTCTATTCGCACCCAGAAACAGGACCTACGTCATCAGCAGTTCCACGAGGACCCAGCTCCACTACACAGGCATTGGCTTCCACACTACTGAGGATCCTGGCGACAGATTCATCCATGCACAAGTTCCAGCGACTTTTGTGAGTTGCATTTTATTGTTGTTCACCATAAAACCTATTTCACAGATTTATGCTATGGAGCCCACACTTTCTATTTTTGTTTGGTAGGAAGTAATTGTGTGATAATATAAATCAAATTGAATTCAGAATGAACGCACAATTAAATGGATATAATGAATGATCTTCCTCAAGAAAATATGTAATTGCTCCTACTCCTTTAATGTGTGGTATATGTGTATACAATGCTTGTCAATCCATCTGTAGCTACTTTTCCATTAGAAATTTGTAAATAAACTAAGAACAGCTGTTGAGTCCTTAATATAGATGGGGCGAGTCCCTACATGCCTATGCAAAAAATAGTCAACATATTGTATAGGTTAGGTAGAAAAAAGGCAGTGCACTGCCTAGAAAAAAGGGGGAGGCCCACGGAAGCAAAAACAGGCATTTATTTCATTCAAAGAACAGACAAAGGTCTCCCATAGCTACAGCAGGTATCCACCATAGGGGATTTTAGTATTTGTTCGTTTTGTAATTTTAAGTCGTCGCGGTTGTCATAATTAATAAATATTTTTTATTTTTTGAATTATTGTTTTTTGTGAGCTCTGACTCACTGTAGTGTGTCACTAGGTAGGGGTGATTCTACCTCATATAGTGGGACAATTGGTATCCCAGGCTAATTTAGCTATTAATATTACAGTACTTTGAGTGCAGTTAACTGGGTTCTTTTTCGTTAATCTTAGAGTTAACGTGTTGTGCTATTCTTTGATTCATAGTCAATAGATGGCCATTGCAATTTATCCTATTTGCTAGGACGATAGTTGTCCCAAACATACATTATTTTTCTAACATAGAGTTCAACCTAGTGGAGGATTCTTTTATATCTTCTTCGATCATATCCTATGCTCATGGCATTGTCTTTGTCAGCTTTTAGATAGTGTCGTTTTAAAGTTAAATTGCGGGTAAACTTATCGAGATCCCTAAATAGTTGAAAACCATTTGGTCCGCATGATTTTGAGAATGAGGCCACTATTCAGTACCTTTTTCTGATTCTCTATCAAGACCACAGAGGACAAATTCAATATCCCTCTATTGTATATTTCTAATAATCTCTATGCTGCTCTCTGTATTTGGACACACACCCCCCCTCGTTCCCTCACATTCCTCTTCGGGTGGGAACCGTCTTTTTTTGTTTTTCCCCTTTGTGGTTTCTTGATTTGGTCTCTATGTGTCTCGCTCCATGTCCATTGTCTCCCTTGGTGTAATATGCCTTGTTATCAGTATCTCTAAAAAAAGGGAGCGATCTGGAGAGTGGTGATCAGACCCTCATCTAAACGTTAGATTGGAGTTGTCAGACTTACTATAACCTGATTTATAATGATGACCAGAACGCTGTACTTTAGCATGATATTTACTTGTGTTTTTTTCCAGTTTTGAATGAGAATAATACCTCTTTATATTCCCATATCTATTTCGATATTCATGATATTTTCTTAATATCTAGTTTGGCTGTCCTGGTGTCTGCCACGTCCAAAATCCCTGCCTTGATCAAAATATCTAGGCGTAGAATAATGGGGACCTCCTTTGTCCCTCTTATGTGGAAAATAGTCGTGACCAACCACCCTGCCTCTGTCTTCAGTTTTTGCCCAATCTCTCTGTTTATTTGTATTTGAATCTATTTTATAACGAAAATACTTTTTCTGTTTTGTTTTCATGGTCTCATTTTCCGAATATTTTAGTTTCAACTTAAGTTCATATTCTATTTCTGAGCATTCTTTATCATTTATAATTGGCTCAGGGTGTTTAATTACTTCTGTCATTTCTCTCTCTATTAATGCCAGTGACTTATTTCTCTCAAGTATAATATGTTGCATTAGATCCATAGAACATTTTTCTAAAATTCTATTCCATTCTTTTGAGTGAGCAAATTCAAAGTGTGTTAATATAGCAAATGTAAAAACAAAGTAAATAATTAAATTATCTAAACATACATTTTACCAGATACAATCGTGAACAATGTCCTTTAGTGATTGTCCAAATTAATCCGTTGCTGTTGGAAAGATCCAGATGGAACTCAGTACATGAAAAAATAGAAACATAACACCATAGTGTAATACTGTATAGAAAAAGCCGGATGAACAAATAAAGCCCTCTCCCGCCTTAAACCTTTTTCACTGACTGCCCCACACCTCTGGAATGCCCTTCCCCTCAGTACCCTCTCTATCCACCTTTAAGACCCACCTTAAAACACATTTGCTTAAAGAAGCATATGAATAGCACTGTGGATATTCTGAACACATGATACATAAAGCTTGGCCCCATGCAAACACACTTACCAGAACTCCCTCCTACTGTCTCTGTACATTCTCCCTACCTACGAATTAGACTGTAAGCTCCTCGGGGCAGGGACTCCTCTTCCTTAATGTTACTTTTATGTCTGAAGCACTTATTCCCATGCTCTCTTATTTATATTATCTGTTATTTATTTGATTACCACATGTATTACTACTGTGAAGCGCTATGTACATTAATGGCGCTATATAAATAAAGACATACAATACAATACAATAAAGGAATGGCAAGTTCCTCGGGGGTAGGAAATAGTGAAGAAAATAAGGTAAAAAAGATACATTTAATAAACATTAAAAAATAACATATTTTTAAAAAATAATGGGGCCCAAAGGGGCTGCCTTGCTCATCTTGTCCTAAGGCTGGCCCTGTGTCCGACAGACTCGTTTGGGAGCCAGAGATGTCCCAGCTACATCCGATGAACAGCAACCATTTCTTAAAAAGATTAAAGGACCACTCCATGAGCTACAGTAAGACCAAAGAAAATTTGGACTATGACACTAATTGGTATCATGGGAAATTACATTCCGATACCAGACAGACAATGTATCCTCTTTAAGAGAAATACGAGTATTATGTTTTTTCCCCCTGTTTTATGCATATACTGTACATGGCACACAATAACAAGTACAGTCCCAGGGTTGATGGACATGTTTTTAGATACAAGTGTCTGTATCTTGGAAGGAGGGAGATAACAGAAATTACATAAAGATGCAAAGTTATCTGGTTTGAAAGCCTTTTTGGATATACTCCAACAGCCAATAGTGTGTCAACATTTTATGATACATCCAATCATAGCTTATTAGTCAGTACAATAGTAATGTTTCCTATTCAATTATATTTGTATTTTAATTTTGAAGTCGTTTGTCTGAAACACTGAGAACTCACTGAGGCCCACAAGTCCCAGAAAAATCTTCTATTGAAATTACGATAGAGCCAATGCACTGAGAGGGAATTTGTAGATAGATTTTTGGGGTTTGAAGGTCAGCTTCACTGAAGAAGCCATTTAAAGGCTTAAGTTTGCATGCCCCGTGAAAATGCTAAAATAGGCATTCACACAGTGAAAAATGAAACATAATTTCTTAGTGTTTGGAGGAGTATATTGGAGTTAGATAGTGAAGGTCCGGAACACTTACAGTACAGCAGATATATGACCTCCAATAATGAATATATGCTGTGTGCTTTGTCTGACCATACTAACAAGCCTAAAATGAAAAGGTTAATTTATAGTTACAAAAATCAATGCTAGAGGAAAATTACCTCAGAGCAGAAAAACGGCTAACCACATACACTGTTAACCTGTGTAACATCTCATTCCTGCTTAGAACTGAAGTTTGGCATTGTAAAATGCCTCAGGAATAAATATATTGGACCTGCAAGAAACCTGTGTTGGGATCTGTATTTTCACACAACAAGGATCCTATGGTATTTGAAGAATAAAAGAAACAATCATTTGTTTTCATGGGGAAAATCATTTATTTAGTGGGGGTAAATGGGGTTCTCAGGGAAGTTAGGAGGAGTAGGTTAAGGGAGGTTTTGGTAGTTAGATCCCCTGGGATGGTGTTCTTTTTCATCCATCCTGGTGGGGAGCCCCTCACCAATTTCCTGTTTGCACTAGTTTACAAGTTGTGTGTTCAGCGGACAAGTTTGGGACCCATTCTTTGCTAATCAGGGTGGCTACTGAGGCTGCCAGTTTGTGTCCGGGTGAATAGGTGATTTGCAGGATTGGGAGATGGGCGTCATCCCGTTTTTCACTTTTATGTCCGATTGTAAGGGGATTGGGTGTGGGGAGAGGCGTGGTTTATTCTTAGTTACGTTCTTGTCTCCCACCGGTGTCACTCCAGTGGATCTTTGGATTTGTAGATATTGTTATGATCATTGGGTGGGAAAGTGAGCTGAGCTTTGTCCTTATGGCATACAGTTGGGTTTCCCTCTGCACCTGACGCAGGTGCATTGGAAGGGCTTCTACGGCATGAGATAGTCCCACATTTTTTCCAGAAGGGTTAACTGGGGTCACGCTTGTAAGTGGCCAGACATCTTGCTGGTTCACATGGGGGCAAATTATTTGAGTAGCCTGTAATTTATGGAGCCAATGCAGGATATACTACCGGATCTAGCTCTTGTCTCAGTATTGCTCCAGAGGACGGATTAGACCTTGATGGGTATGGAAGCTGGCCAGGTATGGGAAATCAATGGAGAGATGTAGGCAGGAGGTAAATTAAGGGGTTTATGAGTTTGTTAGAGAGACCAGCTAGGTATGTGAATTTGGAGGAGTCCTATGAGGGGTTATATCAGGCAGACATAGTTCATCTGTCAGTTGTGGTGTTGGATAACTTTGGTTCCTGACTTAATGATAGCTTAAAACTTACCCTGGAGTGCTATAGTCATCGAGGCAAGTTTTAGGAGGTTTAAGAGTAAAATGACCTCTTTTTGAGTAAAATGGTTTTCATGGGGGGTAGTTAGAGCCAGGAGTTGTTGCCAGGCAGGCATAATGGTAAGAGATCTGAAATGGGGAAGAGCTCCAGGTTTGGCTGGTTTGGCTAGCCTTAAGCATTACTCACTCTCTTGCAGTTGATCATCCAGTGATGTGATCATGTTACCTGTGGCTGGGTCAGCAGATGGCGATAAGATAGGAGACACTGTGTCCGTGGGCAAGGTTTTGGTCTGGCTGAGCCTGGTAAGCCCTCCCCCATATTTATTGACATTGCTAATGATGGTGATTAATAAAGATGTTTATTTTTTCCCTCAATATCAAGGGTTTTTGTTGTTCTTGGGGTGAGGAAATTGGGTTAAATTGGTAGTTTTTCTTCCTATAGCCCTTAGGGTGTCCAGAGTCATGCAATATTGGAAATGATCATATATTTGGTGAATTTTTAACCCATGGAAAAGTTGGAAGACGAAACGTGTTGGGTAGAGCTATTCAGTGAAAGTCTGAAACCGGAATTGATATCTCATCCCGGACAGTGGAAGAGGCAGGGCATAGAGGTACACAGGATACGCCAGAGTGCCATGTAAGACATACCTAAGTTATTTCTGGCTGCATATATTCTTTTTAAATGTTTGTAAGTGCAATAAATATTTGAGAATAAGAAACTTCAACACTTAGATTGCTGCACTATTTTTCTCTTCTCTCTCTTCTATGAAATACTCACTGGTGAGTGGTAACTGAACAAAAAAAAGACACACAACACAGTTGTGAGTGCATTAGATGGGATGTTATTTGTCTCTAACTCCAAAAATTGACAGTAATACATTATATATATATATATATATATATATATATATATATATATATATATATTATTATTCTACTTTCTCATCACCTGCGCTTCAGAGTTGGAGCTATATATACTATAATTGGAATATCAAGTGAGAGGTTCATATTGCCATTGTGAACAATATTATAAACTTTGTAAAAGCTATATAAAATTGTCACCCAAGCAATTTCTAATATATTTAAAGGCTAATAAGTTTCAACACTATAATGCAGTATTTCAAGTGATTATATATTCAATACATTTTTAAAGTACATTGTTTTTTGCTTAATGAGCAATGGCTTTTGTAATTAACGCTATTCTAAACATAGAGCTTGGCAGTGACTGTATGTTACGCTTATCTTTCATCTGTAAAACACTGTACTTATTATATATTAACTATAATAATGAAGGTTATGATAGGAATTAAAGCTTAAATGGACAAATATCTTGCAAACATTATTTCCCTAATATTCACAAGCATATCTCCGGTAAAAACAAATCATGATTATTCAAGTTCAAGGGCGTCATGCAATTACATATGGATGTCATGCAATTACATACCAATTTAATTGGAAGTCCATTACAGGTGCAGGCTTCCGTTGGACAAAAGTTAACACACAGCAGTGGTTTAATGGGATGATCCCTTGTGATTGGCCCTTCATGGGAATGCATGCATAAGCCATGCGCCAATGTGTTTCATAAAGAGACACAACATTCCCCTACATTTTATGAAACACAAATTGATCAAGAAGAATGGATTTCATAAAGTTAGAATTGTACTTGAATCCAAATACATGTTCTCATCTATACATTCATGCTCTAGACATAACAGCAAAAAAGTTTTAACATGTGAATTCAAGTTCTACCGCAGGCTAATATTGAGAAACAAACAAAGGCAACAGGGAAAAAGAGTAACTGCTGTAGCCCTAAGGCCATCCTTGTTCATTAAGCACATCTGCCTTAGTAGAGAGGGTGATGTAATGCTTATTATTTCAGTAGTTTGGAGGCAACATAAAAGTCTTCTGTACGACGTGACTTAAAGATGAGGAGAATTCAGTTGATGAGCAAAAGGAATACAGCATGTAAAATAAACTACAGTAGGTAAAATTTTAAACCTGAATCATTTTGGCATGTAAGCAATTAGGTATTGACCTTTTGAATGCTCTTGTACTTACAGTATGTATATAGAAATACATGCACAGCTAAATATGGTTCAGTGATATAAAACAAAAATCTTAATCAGAAATAAATTTAGAGAATATACAACAATAACACTTGATTGAATCCCCCAAGTTGAAAATGCTTCAAGCTAAATAGTAAGAAAAAATACATTTTAAAAAGTACTTAAAGCAGCAATACATTAAAAATCATGTATGTGTTTTTTTTAATAATAAATCAGTTGTGTAATATTAAATAATAGTTACTGCATTTGCTCCCCATTCTTTATGCCCTTGTTAATGAGTTTTAATGTATTAAACTAACATTCAAATCCTATATGTGTTTTTAATACCTCAGTTGTGTAGTTTTAGATATTTTCTGCATTTACCCGGCTCCCCCCTCCCCCCCCCCCACACACATACACATACAATTTCAATGCCTTTTAATGAGTTTTAATTTATTAAGCTTCGTTGGGTTGCTATAGACCATTTAGAATGGCACAGCACTTCCTCTTTTGAAATAAGTGCCCATAGTGTGACCCTGGGAAGCAGGATTATTGTAGATCAATCACTAGGGAACAGATCGATCAGCAGCTTAGGTAATTACATTTCCTTAAATCTAAGCAACTGCTGCATCTTTTTTTTTTCTAAATTCAAACTGTATTGCCACTGTAAAAGTCATTGAGAGGTGAACATGTCCTTTATAGCAGTCCTTTAAAATGTTAGCTCTTCACATACCCTTACCCTCTGTGCAACCTTTTCACAAGAGGATCCTCCAGCAGACCTCCAATTAGTATCATCTGTGTATGAAAAGTCTGGTCGCTCAGAGAAGAGTGGAGAAACACTGCTTCATAGTATTATATATATTATAGTATTTTTAATACTTTTTTATTATGTGTTTGGAATTGATTTAAGATACAGTATTTTTTGGAATTTTAATAATATTTTTATATTTCATGTTGAATTTGTCATTATTATGTTAGTTGAAATTTTCTGAATTTGTATTTTAACAATTTATATTAATATTAGGTCTCTATCTGCATGTGTTTTTGTTGTTTATCATAGTGTTTAGTGTTTTATGTTCATCCTTGCATGTTTTCCCAGAAGCAGACACTCTTGTTTACCCTAAAGGGTTAAAATTGGATTTGCAATTAATCAATTAGGATTATGCTATTTAAGGGCTATCAGTCTTCTCATTCTTTTCCCCCCCGATGAAGTCGCCAGTGAATTGCGACGAAACGCGTAGGGTTGTGTTTTAGGACTGTGGTACACATCCAGGAGCCTGGTTAAATCAATATCACAGATATAAACCAAGCAGTAGAACTGCAAGTGGTGTCGCAAGTCTGCAGGGGGAAAACAGTGCGGACACGCACTCCGAAATTGTATCTGGAACCGGAAGTGGCTTTGGTGTTTCAACGAAGGAGGAGCGGTTATACTTGTTGATCGGTTAATACACAGATCCTATGCACTTGTTCTATTTTACTCTGAGTGGCCGTAATCTATTTTTGACGTTTATTAAAACTTATTGTACTTTATTACGCTATGGAGGTCGCGCTGTCCTTTTTTTGTAATATATATATACAGTCATGTGAAAAAGAAAGTACACCCTCTTTGAATTTTATGGTTTTACATATCAGGACATAATAACAATCATCTGTTCCTTAGCAGGTCTTAAAATTAGGTAAATACAACCTTAGATGTACAACATCACATGACATATTACACCGTGTCATTATTTATTTAACAAAAATAAAGCCAAAATGAAGAAGCCATTCTGTATGACTTTATCAGTCTCTCACATCATTGTGGAGGAATTTTGGCCCACTCTTCTTTATAACATTGCTTTAGTTAATTGAGGTTTGTGGGCATTTGTTTATGAACAGCTCTCTTAAGATCCAGCCACAGCATTTCAATCGGGTTAAGGTCTGGACTTTGACTGGGCCATTGCAGCACCTTGATTCGTTTCTTTTTCAGCCATTCTGTTGTAGATTTGCTGGTGTGCTTGGGATCAATGTCCTATTGCATGACCCAATTTCGGCCAAGCTTTTGCTGTCGGACAGATGGCCTCACATTTGACTCTAGAATACTTTAGTAATGATATTTTGGTATGTCCCTGATCTGCAAGTCATGTTTTAAAAGAATTACGCAGCGGCCTTTAGTAATGATATTTTGGTATGTGTGAATCTCAAAATGTGTTTTTTTTCTTTTTTAACTATGTGCTGCTAATTGACCAACTGGAACAAGCTGATTTATTGGGGAGGGGGGATGGTCATGTGACTGCTTTAGATGTATAAAACCAATACCCCCCCCCCCCCTGCATTAGCAGGGACTGCACTGGCATGATATAGTGAGGCATTTTAAAGTGAGCTTTTAAGTAAGAATATATAGTTAGACTAGAGGTGACTTGGGACTGCATCCTTCTGCAAACTCTTCTACACAAGGCAACAAACGGTGAGCTTATATGACCACACTATGATCCCTGCTGTTTGCCTACACAACTTAACCCCCCACCCCTTTAAAACTTATTTCACTACAACCTCTCCCAACACTGACTAAACACAACTACCTCCTGCACTACTACTAACTTAGCTCACTGCATAGGCCCAAGCATTGCAATGCAGAAAAACATTTGCCAAGGTAAAGGCACACCCTTGCTGTTTTGTATGCACACACACTTGGCTCAAAACAGCTCCATGCAGCATTACCTACCTCTGGCATAATGAACCTGCTTTTTACCTCCACTTTGTTCTTTCTTGTGGCCTCATTGAAATGTTATTCTCTCTATCCACTACAAACTCTCCCCTCCTGGCCCACGCCCGACATCACCATACACCCTGGATTACTCAAAAGCCTTGCACTATCTACTGAATGTTGGTGGAGAATCCTGAAAACCAGCACACCAACCACTGCACACTCAAATGGCAAACATCAAAAAGTAACAACTTGCAAACAACTACTCAAATTTCTACTCATACTATTACTCTCTTTAGGTGATATTAAACCTAACCCAGGCCCTCCCATTACAACTCTGTCCCATACCCCTGAGAATACCCCCTTCAAATTCCAAAAAGGCCTACCTGTCGCCCATATAAATATCCGGAGTCTGCTGCTCAAACTGGATGAACTAAGAGCATGGTGCCTTATGCATAAACCAAAAGCCATCGTTCTTACAGAAACAGCACTAACCTCTAAAACCCCCGATGCACATATTGCCATTCAGGGATACTCAATTTCTAGGAGAGATAGGTCAAAGAGAGGAGGAGGGGTGTTAATTTATATTGCAGACACCCTACAATTTACACTGTTAAATTGCCCCCCAAGCCCAACCTCTTTTGAAATCCTAGTTGGCAGAATATGCCTCCCCTTTTCTAAGCCCATCTTGCTTGCTGGCATCTACCGTCCCCCTAAAGCCCCTCTACAGTCCCGACTGATATCACCCAGTTTCTTGGCTCCATTTCCTCTCTGAATGAGAAGAGTGAGCTGCTAGTTCTTGGGGATTTCAACTTCAATTGGCTTGACCCTAAAAACCACAAAATCAACACACAAATTATATCTCATAACCTATCGCAACTCATTTGCCAACCCACACGGACAAACCTGAAATCGCACAACCATTCCTTGCTTGACTGGATTCTCTCCTCAAATTCCAGCAGAATCCAATCCTCTGGCATCCTTCCTGACATTTTCAGTGACCATGCAATAGTGTACTGTGTAAGGAAAATTAAACTGCCCCAATCAAGCTCTAAAGTTCTCCTCACTAGAACATTTAGAAACTTTAACCCATAACAGTTTCTGGCTGACCTTACCAACTGCCCTTGGCATAGAATCGATTTAATTCCTGGCCCTGATTCTGCGCTCGACTATTTCCAGTACGAGTTCTTAAAACTCTGTGATACCCATGCTCCACTATGCAGAATAAGGGCACGGGGTGCTCACCTTCCATGGGTTACACCTGACCTTATAGCACTCTACCAGTTCAGGGATGCCTTGTGAAAAAGCTACAAAGTAACTGGCACTACCAAGGATCTCAATCACTACAGACGCCTGCGGAACATGTGCACAAGGCAAACAAGGCATGCAAAAGCACAATATTACTCTGACAATCTCCTCCAGAATACATCAAACCCAGCTAACTTCTGGAAGGTTATCAACAACATATTCCAGCCTTCTAACCATCAACAACCAAGTAATATCACTAAGGGCGATATTACTCTGCCAAACCCCACCGACATTGCAAATGCATTCAATGATTATTTTGTGGGGTGTGCTACTAACTTATTAGCAAAACGCAACCCAAACCACAAACCTGAATCTCATCATGGGAGTACCCCTATAGCCCCACCCCCTCCCAACACTGCCCTCAATTTTCAATTTGGACCAGTATCCAAAGAGGAGATTACACAAGCGCTCCTCAAACTAAAACTAAGCAGCCAATGTGGACCTGACTTACTACAATCTAGGTTCCTAAGACTTGGTGCCCCAGCAATTGCCAAATCAATTGCTTCCATAGTCAACTCTATCCTGTCTGCAGGCCATATCCCTAAGACCTGGAAAGCTGCCAGAGTTGTCCCAATCTTCAAAAGTGGGGATAAAAACACTGTCTCAAACTACAGGCCAATCTCCCAATCCTATCCAAAGTAATGGAAAAATGTGTCCACTCCCAATTAAGCGATTACTATAAAAAGACAAATTTCCTTAGCCAATTCCAATCTGGCTTTTGCCCCAAACACTCTACCGTAACTACCCTGCTAAAAGTTTACAATGAAATCCAGTGTGGAATGGAACGGGGTCAACTCACTGGTGCAGTATTCCTAGATTTTGCTAAGGCTTTTGATACTGTTGATCATGCTATCCTGCTTAACAAACTCCAGAGCTCTGGAATAGGGAAGCATGCTTTAAACTGGTTTCAGTCCTACCTATCAGGTAGATCCCAACATGTGTCCATCTCAGGCTCTAACTCCAACCCCCTGGATATCACCTGTGGTGTACCGCAAGGCTCTGTTCTGGGGCCCCTACTCAGTGTTCTTCAATGTTCTTCCAACAGCATGTCAAGAAGCCTCAATACACATGTATGCAGATGACACAATCCTATATACACACAGCCATAGCCTCTCCGACCTTCAACACATACTTCAGTCTGACTTTTTGAGACTTGAAAAATGGATTTCCCAAAACAAACTGTTTTTAAACACTGACAAGACTGTAACAATGGTATTTGGGACCAAGACTAAATTTTTAAAGCTTCCAGCGACTGATCTCCTGATTAGAACCAACACTAACTCCACCCTAACCCCTGTCACTAGTTTTAAACACCTGGGCATATGGTTTGACTCCCACTTAACATTCGGGATGCACATTGATACCCTGACAACCAAGACCTATGCCAAACTAGGGGTACTTTACAGGAACAAATCCTCCCTAAGTCTCCTGGTCAGAAAGCGTATCGCACAGCAGATGCTAATGCCAATTATTGACTATGGAGACATAGTATATGGCTCGGCACCTCAAACCCACCTTAGCAAATCTGACACCCTCTACAATTCAATTTGTCGTTTTGTTCTCCAATGCAACTATAACACACATCACTGCGAAATGCTCAAAGAACTAGATTGGTCATCACTCGAGTCTAGACGCAAAGTTCACCTTTCCTGTCTTGCCATCAAATTCTTTATGGGCAAGCTACCCAGCTACCTGAACAAGCTCCTCACCCCACCACATGCAGCACCTGTCATCTGAGATCAGACTCCAAAAGACTATTCATGGTCCCAAGGCTCAACAAAGTATCCGGACGTTCCTCCTTCTCTTACCGTGCACCCCAAAACTGGAACAACCTACCAGAGACTCTCACATCCAACACCAGTTTAAGTTCTTTCAAATCTAAGGCTGGCACACATTTTAATCTGGTCTGTAACTGTTTCATACGCCCATAATATATATTATCTTTAACTGTGCATGCAATGTCTTGTATATAATGTATACCCTGCTCATTTATGTAACTGTATTTGTAACCATGTATTATTTGCCTTAACTCTGTGCCCAGGACATACTTGAAAACGAGAGGTAACTCTCAATGTATTACTTCCTGGTAAAATATTTTATAAATAAATAAGTATACAGAGGAGTTCATGATCGACTCAATGACTGCAAGGTTCCCAGTCCTGTGGCTGCAAAAACAAGCCCAAATCATCACCCCTCCACCACCGTGCTTGACAGTTGGTATGGGGTGTTTGTGCTGATATGCTGTTTTTGGTTTTCGCCAAACGTGGCGCTGTGCATTATGGCCAAACATCTCCACTTTGGTCTCGTCTGTCCAAAGGACATTGTTCCAGAAGTCTTGAGGTTTGTTAAGATGCAACTTTGCAAACCTAAGCCGTGCTGCCATGTTCTTTTTAGAGAGAAGAGGCTTTCTCCTGGCAATCCTTCCAAACAAACCATACTTGTTCAATCTTTTTCTAATTGTACTGTTATTAACTTTAACATTTAACATGCTTACTGAGGCCTGTAGAGTCTGAGATGTAACTCTTGGGTATTTTGCAATTTCTCTGAGCATTGCACGGTCTGACCTTTGGGGTGAATTTGCTGGGATATCCACTCCTGGGAAGATTGGCAACTGTTTTGAATGTTTTCCACTTTTGAATAATCTTTCTCACTGTAGAATTATGGACTTTAAATTGTTTGGAAATGGCCTTATAGCCCTTCCCAGATTGATGGGCAGCAACAATTGCTTCTCTAAGATCATTGCTGATGTCTTTCCTCCTTGGCATTGTGTTAACACACACCTGAATTCTCCAGACCAGCAAACTGCTAAAACTTCGGCTTTTATATAGGTTGTCACACTTGCTGATGATCAATTAATCAAGGGCATTTGATTAGCAGCACATGTCTGCTATTTAGCATCTTAATTCCTATGGAAGCAGTAAGGGTGTACTTAGTTTTTCACACATAGCTTCTCCATTTTGGCTTTATTTCTGTTAAATAAATCATGACACAGTGTAATATGTCATGTGTTGTTGTTCATCTGAGGTTGTATTTACCTAATTTTTAGACCTGCTAAGGAACAGATGATTGTTATTATGTCCTGATATAACCATGGAATTCAAAGAGGGTGTACATTCTTTTTCACATGACTGTATATACTGTATATGTAGCCAAATGCCCCTGGCTATAGCCTTTCGCTCGCCTCAACACAAGTCCTGATAGGAACAGGCAGTGTTGGGGTTAAACTCATGCGAAGGTCATAGCCTGCAGTTGCAGCATGCTATGTTGCCTTATCCAGGGGCATGCCTAAACCGGCAGTTGGAGAGTCATACCTGGGGAGGGTACTGACTGTGTCACATGTATATGGTGTTATGCCTGTCAGTACCTAGACCTGCCCTGTTATGGGACGGGGTTACAAGCCCTTCCCCCCAGGTATACAATCTCACACTCCACCAAATTGGGTGGTGTTAGGTGTGGTATGGTGTGATACCCTTTTCCCTACAAGAGGGTAAAGGAGCTAAGAAAGGACTCTTGGGGCCTCAAGCCCCTGGGGTCTGCTCCAGGGAATGGAGATGATGCCATGCTGTCTACCCAATAAACATGCCATTGTATGAGCTATACTGTGTTGTCATTGTGAAGGAGAATTGCCTGTGGGGACCATCCTGCTTCCAGCAGGATCCTCATTGGATGGAGGTACTGCACCCTGAGCAGGAAAAGTCTGCCCTGTCTCTGCTCCCACATAACATCTGCAGAGCAACTCAGACCTCCTGTAACCAGCAGGTGAGCTACAGTACCAAGGAAATACTCATGTAGTTGCAAGATCTCCCGTGGCAGTAGGGAACAGGTGCTACATAAAAATTATTGTAGCCTAGTGTGCTGGCTATGTCTTTTCCTGGCCCTAACATTATAAGTCCTGATGGTAACAGGCAGTGTTAGGGTTAAGCTCCTGCACATGGGCCTAGCATGTGAGTTACAGACTGGATAGATACAGTGTTATTATATCCTGGTGCAGGCCTAACAGGTAGTTGGAGTGTCATGCCCTGTAGGGTACTAACTGGGTCACATGCAATATTGTGTGATGCCTGTCAGTACCTAGACCTTCCCAATTATGGGGCAGGGTTACAAACCACTCCCCAGGTATAAGAGTTGGCGCTCTACTAAATTGTTGCGGCCTCCCTCTATGGAGTGGAGGAAATGCTACCTTTCCCCATCAGGGTGCAAGGGGGTAAAAGCTAGTCTAGGGGTCTCAAACCCCTGGGGTGTCTAGCCAAGGGAATGATGAAGGGAATGTTTGTTCCAAATAAACACCAAGTTATGCAGTTCCTGTCTGAGACTAAGTTATTCTCAGAGAGATAATGTGCCTGTGGGGATAACTCCTGTCTGTAGCAGGAGCCCTGCAGGATGGAGACACTGCACCAAGATATTGAAAGCCTGTCCTGTTGTTCTACTCCCTACTACATCTGCGGAGACTCAGACCTCCTGATAACCAACAGGAATGTACAACCGCACCACTATCACTCAATATACTAGCAGATGTCCCTTAGAGGGGGGATAGAGGTGTTACATCATCATCATCATCATCATCATCATCATCATCATCATCATCATCATCATCATCATCATCATCATCATCATCATCATCATCATCATCATCATCATCATCATCATCATCATCATCATTATCATCATCATCATCATCATCATCATCGATCCACTGCTGGATGAAGGCATACCCAATGATCTTCCACATATTGCAGTTGGAAGCCTCTCTTTCTGATTTCATCCTCTCATCTTACTTGTTGTCATTATTTTGGTAGTTTAATCTCTTTTGCAATCCAGTTGAGTATAATTTTTGTTGAACAATGATAATTTCTTCTTGTGATATATCTGGCCCACTGCCATTTTAATTTCTTCAACCTCATGAGGATGTCACAGGCATTTGTTTCAAACCCACTCATTATTTTTCCTATTTCTTCTGGTAATACCCAGCAAACTCCTTTGCATTGTCTGAAGCATTTGAATTATCTTTGCATTTAGGATCCAAGTTTCACATCTATACGTGAACACGGGCAGACTATACTGGTCGATAACTTTCCTCTTGAGGCACAGTGGGAGGTTCCCTTGAAATATAGTAAATTTCTTCAAAATATGCTCTATCTCACCTTTATTCTCCTATTGATTCCATTCAAAAGGTTCCCATCCATTGTTATTTGCCGGTCAACATAGAGATAGTCTTCGACGTCTTCTAGTTCTAATCCATTTATTTTGATCTTTGCAGACTTGACACATTTGTTGAGCATCACTTTCACCTTGCTAAGATTCATATGAGTATGGAGGCCCACATTCTTACTTGCTTTAGTGAGTTCTCCAATTTGTTGCTGGAGGACTTCTGGACTTGTGGTGAAAATAACATCTGTAAGTCAAACATTCACCATTTATTTTTATTCCTTTATATTTCCAATCTAATGTCTTCAATTGTTTCTATGAAAAACTTTGATGACATGGTGTTTCCTGCCGTATTCTGTTGATTATAATTTTCTTAATTGAATTTTCATGTAATCTAGTGGTTGATGCAGCATTCTAGTATAATATCAATGTACGCATCTTCAGCACTTTGTATTCTTAATGCATCTAGGACCGCTGTGGTGAAGACAGAATCATATTTAATTTTTTTGTCATTTGTCTCTCTCTCTGCCTGTCTCTGCAAGCCTCTGCACACACTCTCACACTCTCTTCCCCTGCTGATACTAAATGGTGGCAGGGGAAGGGAGGGGTAGTTTTTAAACTTGGGCAAATACTGCGAGATTTGAGCCAAGCGGGAAATAAAAACAAGGTTCTGACTTGTTTTCGGTTTGTGCTCAGCATGCAGATCCGAGCCTCGGAATATCCTGTGCTCATATCCCTGATGTTCGAGGAATCTGAATTTTAAGAATACAGTCGCTCACCTCTAAAATGTAAATTCTCTTTTTCTACAGTATCTGTATTAAAACACAAAATATATACCTTTGCAGATTATTATTATTATAATAACGGTGCGTCAAACATGACAAAGGTGCCACCAGTAAAAAATATATTTTAAACACATTTTCAATGTAATTCCTACCTTCCTTGCAAAGTTAGTGGCCCTCCAGATATAAAACTTTGGTTAACTTCTGTGTTGTTTTCTGTAAAAAGTAATAATTTTTATATTTTTATTTGAAATTGGGCCCCGCAATGTTTAAGTATTGTGTTGGACTCTTAACTGTTTAGGAAATGATGGCAACATTATGACTATACAAATAATTTAAAAAAAGGAACAGTGGTATTGACAATTCACTTGTAGACACAAGCAGTTTTTTATGGAATATATTAGGTAAAGATTAGAAAAAAATCAGAGAATCTGCTTGCAATGGAAACTAAAAAGTCAAAAATATTTAAAATATTTATACAGTATATGATTTTTTTTACTTACATTTAAATGTAACAAATTAAAATAAGTCAGTTCCATTAGTTTATTTTGGTCCTAAGGTGGACAGTCTAGAATGCAGCTAACAATGTGGGTCAAACCTCAGTGCACAATGATAGTGTAATGTTAAGCAAAATGCTGCAATTTCAAGTGGTGCAATATAGTCTCTCCTGTTTTCAAGTGTAAGTGCTTCGCATCAAGGATTCCATATATATTTTGGAACAGTACCCATTTCAATCTACTTAAAATAGCTATCACATGACAGGCAATCATATCTGATTAAACACAAAGAAAACATTCTGCATTCTTAACCAACTCTCCGTCAAACTGATTTTGCTTCTGCTAACAAGTCAGCACAGTTCTACAAAGGTTCATATGACTCGCTGTTTATTTATCTTTATGTAGTTTTGTAGTTTAGATTTAAAGGCAAACTAAAACAAATTTGTACTTATATTACAGGTTGAAGTTTTAAGGTTTGTTTGAATAATATGTGGTTACACCTTTTATCAGAGTAATCCATAACATACATTTTCATAGTTTAGATATAATTCATGGGCAAACAATAATTCCTGTTTCCTATACTGACAGGAAAGATGCACTACTCAGTATTAAAGATGCCCTGATATCCAATGTTGACATTATTTACTTTCCGTTTAAGGCTGATGTATAAATTTCAGCTTAAATTATCAATTCAGAACCTCCTTAAAGGAACATCTTTATAATGAAAAACTCAAGATAATTTACAGCTGTGAGAAAAGTGTATGTTTTCCTCTAATACTCGTCAATAGTACCCTTAAATCTTTTATTCATGGCTGAAGCTTGAAGCTATTCTTTATGCTGTACTGGAAAGTTTGACAACCTGTGATGCTGGAAATAATTTGCCACTGTGGAAGAATGCACCAATGCTACAGCTTTATCAAAAGGTAATTTAGGTCATGTCGAGACACAAGCCAGGACATTTCTGAAATATCAATGACAAGAGGTAACATATTATTAACACGAAGTGAGGATTTCTACTGCTTTCTTATTTCATCTCATCAGTTACAACTTTAGGATCAATGAAGATAACAAGGTTCATGAACTTTTATATGGGGAGTTTAATGTATGTATATGAAGATTCCTATATTATGTTAGCTGAAACTTCGATCTTGTAACCTGCTAGCAAATTTAGATATTTAACCAAAAACCAAATAATGAACAGAATTAATGTAAAACAATAATAATTATCAACAAAAAAAAACACTTAATATGCATATCACCATCATCTTCAGCCCTTGTTGATACCCTGCTGATTGAAGGCCTCCCCAATGATCTTATAGGTACAGCGGTTACAAGCATCTCTTCTCCACAATGCTCGAATACATTTTCTCATTTCATACTCCTATCTTACTTTTGGTCATCGTCTTGGTCTTTTGCTATCCCTTGTAATCCAGTCAAGTACCATCTTTGTCCAATAATTGTCAATTGTTCTTGCTATATGTCCAGCCAAACACAATTGGAATTTTAACTAAGCGTCCCACTTTAATTTAAACACTTTTAAACAAATAATATTAAACCAAATACAAATAAATGATTTCTTCATGTCATTTTTTATTCTGCTCATCCTAACCTTAAATTGATCTAACCTACAGCCTAATTCAATACAATTGATCTAAATGGATACTAATCTTCTAAAGATAAACAAATATATCAATTATTCCCTAGTTCTATATCCCATTTGAATTTTAATAGTCTCCCTCTCTTACTGTCATATCCTAATTTTAATCTCTAGATTCCATTATGTCCATACTATCTTACTATAAGGGTAAATATAAGAGAAAAGCTGAGGGTCACGTAACTAATTAGCATGTGCATGACAATTCTTAGTTGGTGGATTTATTTGTCTGGTTATCTCCGATAACGAACGAGACTCCTCCATGCTAACTAGTTACGCGCCCCCCAGTTTTATCCTTATACTTACTGGTAAAACAGTACCTGGGGAACTTTTCAGCCCCCACCTTCTACCCCAATTACCTTTCCTCTAAATGATTGGGGTATTCCTGCTCTTCTAGCGACCTATACAACCACCTGCCTTACTTTTTAGAGTGCACCTATCAAGAGTATCCTGTTCTCTCTCACTTATTTCCTAGCTAATTGCCTTTTGATCCTCAGGTAGCACCTCAATATTACTCTAGAACGTTATACACTCCACTTATAGTTTGAGTGAAGCATCCCCTCCTCCCCTTTCACTGTTCAGCTATCATTAATTGGGTCAAATAGTCCTTTAAGGTGTCTAGTGTAGATGATTCAACTTTAGCATTACCAATTTTCTTGCTTCCAAGCAGAACAATCTCTGCTAGCCCTGGGGTGCTTTTTCCCACATTTACCTCTTTCCACCTTTCCATATTGCTGAATAGTAGGGACAAAGGCTATTTCATTCTAGTTGCCCCAGTGATTTTCTTTGTATAGAGATGCAACTGCCAGTTTTGAGCCAATGTTTGAGGAAAATCCCTGAGCATCTCGCAAAAACTCTATTAGAGAGTCCACAGCAAGCTGTAATGGACCATCAGATTACACAGTGGGGCTCCCTCCAGTTTAATGGGACTTGCGCAGTGTGAATCCTACCTGGCTGCACCTGTCTGTAATAGACGCGCTGTAAGAGATAGACTGAATCAGTCACTCTACCTGCGCGCCTCTAACAGGAGATCGCAGGGCTTTTATTTTTTATAAAATCTTATTGTAGTAGAGGGTCTCCAGAGCTGAACTGCATTGATTTCAGGTCCGGGAACCCCCTGCTTCCAGAGATAGAGGCCCTGTTATGGGGTGCCAATTTACTATTGTCAAACTACAAAAGGTTGTGAAGAGAAAAAAAGACAGTCAATGTCTGCAGCAGAACAAACAAAAAGATACCCCAATGAATGCACTCAAAATGATAAGGTAGATATAATGAAAAAACGTAAAATTAAACTGTTTAATATATATAATGAAAATAAAAATAATTGTAAAGAGGGATGTGGTAAATAGATCCAAGACCACTCCCTAAAGACATACCAATTGAGACTTCAAACATGTGTATCATGTAGAAGAGTACCTAAGACAACACTAGTCCATAAGGAGCCAAATAGTGAAAAAAGGCTAACTTGTCCATTAATGTATTCTTAAGGAAATTAGTAGTGACACCAAGTATCTCACTACTATTGTCTAAAAAACGTTATAGGCTATAACAGGATACGGTCCTTGAACCGTGCCTCTGGGCTATACTGATGCATACTTTATGCCAGCCCTTTGTAGGATTTTATTCACTATTGTATTGTATTGTATTGTGAATTTGTGTATGTGTATGTCTTTTCCTTATAGATAAGTGTCTTTTTCTTTCACCGGTCCATGTCTGCTTAGTGACTATGGGCCTCATGCACTAAGCGCCGAAAAAATGCATTCGCCAAGTGCTCCCTATCGGCATGATTTTGCCGATTTGCCCACGCAGTATTCAGTAAGGGCCGAATCCATGCCGAATCCCTGCCGAAACCCTGCCGAATCACTGCGAAAGCAAAACGCCGATGAGCCGGTGATAAAAAAGCCTGGCAATAGGCCGTTTCTGCCGATATGTGTTTGCAGCAGAGAGAGATCTCTCTGCTTCTTCCCGTTTGAGCTTCTATATGGACGCCAACCTCGGGGTATTCTAGACCTACTGAGGGAATCCTAGGAGGAGGAGCCCTCACCCTCCAAGAATACCCTTCAGTATGTCATAGACCTTAGAAACTGCCTGGACATGATAGGTCGGTTTCTAAGGAGAATCTTAAATCTGCTCAAGAACGTCAACAGAGGCAGTACAACCAAAATGCCTGCATAAGGGTCTTCCAACCTGGGGACCAAGTGATGCTCCTATTACCGACTTCGGAGAGTAAACTCCTTGCAAAGTAATATTGGAGGCACAAAATTAGCCCCCGTCCCCTCCCTGCCTTTCACGCCCCCTGTCCCCTCCCTGCTTCCGGGCAACACTGGGTATATCAGCTAGTATATATATATATATATATATATATATACATACAGCTCAACCCCCTTATAACGCTTTGCTTGGGGTCCAAAGAATCACATCGCGGTATAAGCAGATCGCGTTAGAAATAATGTACAACTGTATGCATTGTACAATAAAGTATTTAAGATACCAATAATCGTGTTGCAAAGTATTCATAAATACGAAAATTGGGAGCCATGCTTGCATCGCGTTATAAGCGGATTCGCGTTGTAACGGATCACGTTATAACGGGGTTGAGCTGTATATATATATATATATATATATATATATATATGTATATATATATATATATATACATATATATATATATAAAAATAAATGATAGCGCCAAATCTGAGTAAATAAATGAATAACTCAGTGATATATATATATATATATATATATATATATATATATATATATATATATATATGTATATATATATATAATATATAAATTATTCGTATTATAATGTGAGAACACATACAATAAACAGTGAATATTGAAGGTGAATATAAAAAAAAACTTATCAATGTATTTGTGCTAAATAGAAAATAAAATCCAACTTGTAAGTGGATGAGAGGAGAGGGGGGTGAGTAGAATTTATCATTGTGCATTTCGAAAATGGGGTTGCTGGGTTTCTACAGTCCATTTACCTTTCTGTAATATTTTTTATAGTACACATACTGTGCAAAAAGAACAATTATTTTGTTAACCTATAAAATGAAAAATCCATTGAGGTTTATACTAGAGATGTCAGAAGCTACAGCGATAAACTGCACTACAGTTTGTATCACACTTTTCAAATATTTGAAAATTCGCAAATATTTAATTAAATGTTTGCCCAAAAAAGTTCTTAGAAAATCGCCCACGTTGTTAAAATTCACCTGTTAAACTTTTTTATAGTTTCAAAATAGCAGTACTGTGGCTTAAGAAAAGGTTTTTTTTTTACAAGTCCGATTGTATTTTTCTAAGTGAAAGTAATTGAAAATGCAATGCCCATTGACTTTTCAGTGTTTATTGAATTTGTCACAAACGTTTGTATCAAAGCAAACTTCTTCACGATATCATAATAGATACATAGCAAATTCATTGTGTGCTAACACTGTTAAATCTTTTTATGATTTATTGCGAAGAAGAATCTCTCTAGGTGCACGGATCCATATATCTTTTCCCGGGGAGACAGAACACAAAGGAAAGAACGTGTGCACTATTATATAACAATAATGTCTGTAACGGACAATTGGTGAGACTTTTATTCACAATGGACATCTGAATAAACCATCTGGTATATGATGTAAATTACTGTCTCTTTCCTACTCCCGCATTTATTTTCACCTCAAATTAGGTTTGGGGAGAGTTGAAATTCCTTATGAAGACAGAGTGATATTGACTCATTTGGGCCTATTCACAAAACAGTGATAAAAATCAGTGCATTGTCGATTGACTTTGCATTGTTTTATCGCCCTATAAAAAATGTTGGTTAAAAACGGTTTTCACTAAGAAAAAATATAAGTTTTTGAAAGTTCGATTAAAAAATGCAGCATCGAACAACTTATTTTTATTTTAAAGTATTTCGCGCAATAAATCCTAGCGATCGGCAACTGATTGAAACTGCAGCCTACGCTGCGTCTCCATGAATGGCTCTTTCAGGTGATTGTGCAGTTCTAATATTAATTTTAAAACTAGTGTGCAGGAACAAAGTGTCTCCTGAACGGAACCACATTGATTTCAGCATCGGGGACTCCCTGCTTCCCCAGAAACAGGCCCCGGTATGGGGTGCCGGTATTCCTTGTACATTTAAACCTCCTGTGCCCTGTACTCACAACAAACCTCCCCCCCCAACACATACAGTACAGTAATGGGCAAAATTACTATTATCCATATATGGATAATAGTGCATTTGCCCATTTAAAATAAGCATAACCTAAATAATATGCTTTAACACTGTGCCAATCAATGGGTAGTGGGGGTGAAGAGTGGGGGTAGTTGCCCAGAGGGGGTGGTTAGGCATCCTGAATGGGTAGTGTGGAAGGGGTTAACCCCTTAATTATAATAGCGGTTGCTAATAGCTACGTTGATTAAGGGGTGGCCATTAGTTTGTATTTTTTATTGTTATTTTTATGCCAATGGAGGAAAGGATGGTGATGAGGATGAGGACAGCCTTCATCCTGGCAGGGGTAAGTGTCAGTGTTAATTTTTTTTTGAATGGGTAAAAGTGCTTATTATCTTTGGTTAATAGCACTTTTACCCATTCCTGTTGTTGGTACAGGGAGACAGTGAAGGTCGTAGTTACCTCAGGGTGTTGTTTAGGTTTTGTGGGAGGGTAGCATTAGAAGTGAACTCCTTCATTACCGCAGAGGTGCGCAAACTGGAGGGCGTAAGATTTTTTTGGGGGGAGGGGGGGTGGGCGGTTGCAGAGGTCCCACGCTCTTCCCCAAGGCATTTAAATTAAATGTTGGGTGAACCGCTAACGTAATGAAAACTGGCTGCGTTCTTTTCTTTTCTGCACAAGATTGATACCGGAGGCCGGTGTGGACCAGCGGAGACCCCCCGGTGACCCCCAGACACCCGCGTGGACCAACTGGAGACCCCCTGACACCCACGGAGACCAGCCGAAGACCCCCGGACATCCATTTATGGCTTGTCGGATGACATTTTTTGCCTCAGGCTATTAAAGGTTGTTAAAAATCCATTAGTGTGTGATACTGCACTGTTATCACTGTTTAGTGAATAGCAAAGCAGGCAGTATCGCGCTATAAGGGCATTTATCGTGCATTAAACCACTTATCACTGTTTAGGGAATAGGCCCCAATATCTTTTAATGAACCAATAAAATAGCAAGAATTAAACCCATTCACATAGGCAAACAAAATGTACTAATGATCTTTCATTCCAAGAGTATGAGAAGGAAAGTTAATGACCACAGATTTACTGGGAGTGAGCAAGTGCTCTCAAGGAGAATTGAGTACTATTAGTCTCGGTCCTCTCCATTAATCCAACTGTTATAAGGCATTTCCAAGGGGTACCGTCTACTAAAGGGGTATGCAAAGCTGAGTGTTTCTCCCCAGTACCGTCCTCTGCCTTCTGGGTCTCTGGGGTCCTGAGAGGCTTATTTGCGGTGCTATGTATAGTCCGCTCTTTGCAGAGAAGCAAGGGAGCTTACTTCGTTCACAGCTGTGATCTGGTCAGATGGTCTGCGTCACATAGCTCTGTACAGCAACTCCAATGTTCCAAACATCTGATCATTCATCAAACGCATTTCTCCTGTTCATCGGCTTCATCAGTAATACCACATTCTTCTTAACAACAATTACATCTGAAGGGGTGGAACCCCTTCTAATTCCGGCTTTTTCATTCTATGAACTGTATGTACTGTATGTTCACATGGAAACTTTGCTTTGGACCACTTATTTGTGATATTATATACTTTATGAACAACTTTTTATATTATTGCTAGCACTGATTGCCATACTGTTTTCATTTTTCTACGATTAATGCCAAGTTTAACTTTTCCGACAAATCTGATGCACTATTATTGCTTTTTTTTGCACTCAGAAATATTATATTTTAGTACATACAAATTATATCTGTACACCAAGCACAGTTAATTTCTGTGTGCCAAAATGAATGAAAATTATTATTTTAAAGTGATCGATACATTTGAGCTTTCTACATAGCACATAAGCGAGTATAAAATTAGTCAATTTTGTGCTAAAAGTGCTGTTTGCACAGAAGCCACATTTTGGGGCTATGTTTGCAGTATAGAGAGAACAGGATTACCTGGTAATCATCGTGTATGTTTGCAGTATAGCTAAAAGCATTTTTCCCATAAAAATGATGAACAGAAGAGTAATTAATAGAAATGGGCAGACTTGTCTGAATCTGTTCTGTAGATTTTCCCTGGCTTTCCTGCCCCAATCTGATCCACGGAATGAAATCTGTCATTGGATTGCTTCATTTTAGGGCCACCCAGATTATTCTGACCCAGGCTTATATGTAGCATGTGAGTAAGTCTATGTAGCTTAACTCGTCCCTTTTTAAAGCACATAAAGTCCTTCTATTTTCTTCAACTTTATTGAGGGGAGTTAACAGAAATATAAAAGTTCTATATGTGGATTGTGCTAGCATATTTCTCTTGTCAGGAGAATAACCTATGAGAGGAAGGTGTTCTGCTATGGGGAGTGCTTCTCTGAGGGGAAGGTAAAAAGGATTTATTTTCTGAGGGAGCAGTGGAAGATGTGTCTACACACTTTAGCTGCTGTAGAAAATAGAGAGCACACTTTCCTTTGCAGACAGAAACAGTCTAAGGGGCATAGCATTGTGCAGATAAAGCAGGGGGAGAGGACTAACCAATCTCAAATAGGAGCATTGGTTGCCAGGGCAACTGACTAGCGGCTGTGCTAAAGGGAATTACTTGTATTGTATGTCTTTAATTATAGCGCCATAAATGTACATAGTGCTTCACAGTAGTAATACACGTGGTAATCATATAAATAACAAATACTCTATATTAAATAACAGGTCATGGGAGTAAGTGCTTCAGACATAAAAGTAACATTAAGGAAGAGGAGTCCTGCTCTGAGGAGCTTACAATCTAATTGGCAGGTAGGGAACGTATAGTGACATAGGAGGGAATTCTGGTAAGTGCGTCTGCGTCTTGTAACAACTATGTTGCAATATACACACCTCTGGCTGCTTCAGAGCAGGGAAAAACATGTAACATCCCTGGGGAGAGCTTGCAGTGTGAGAGCAGAGAAAATATACAGAAAATATACAATCCGGTTCCAGGACACATATTCTTCAAAATCCATTGTTGGGTTCTGGCCGCACTGATTTTAAAGAATCTATCGATGGATTGAACTTAAATTTGAATCCGTCTTTACATCGATATTTATCTACGCCTCCTCCCATAATAATTCCATTTGACGTACTCGGATTCCATTTGCAGGTTCGGATTACCAATCAGATTGATTTCAAGTAATAGTAAAGAAAATTAATCTGCCTTTTTGAGACTGATCCGTGGAATTCCCCGGATGAAAGGAACTGGCCAATTCGAATTTGATATCTGTCAACAATTTGACCCATCTGTAGAAAATTAATCATGCGTCTTGGTGCGACAATTTATGAAATCTATTGTTTTGGTTGTACAGCACGTATGTCCACATGGGGTTAGCTTGTGGCGTTAGATGCAGGGTTTGGAAGTTGTCGGTGGTGCACATATGCAAATACTAAAACAAAATTGCAGGCATGTACCACTTTTGTGTGCCAATTCTCCGTCAATTAGTATAAAAGACAAATGTACACCAGGCAAAGAATAAGAAAATGTACACCAAATATACTGTAAGAACATGAATAATGATACAGGTACATCAACATGCTGCTAATGATTTTAGGCAACAAATGTATTTATTTTAAGCATTGCACTTTTTAAATTCATTTCCCAAAAATAATTGTTTAGACATAGTTTGCCCTTTGAGTAGTCTTAGCCTAAAAAATAAACACATTATGATGGGCAGGTCAGTTTCATTTTGCCAGGTTATGACAGATCCAATGTGATCATTCTTCCTGTTATTATACAGGTAAATAAGAATTTTAACCCAGGGAGTGTTAGGACCTGCTCCTGTCATGCCTTGTAAGTGGCGCAGGCTTAAGACGCTTTGGCCAAAGGGTTAAACTAAATGACCCTTTTTACAAGAGATATATAGGTATTGCACTGTGTATTTTTGTCACAATGGAAGTAGCTTTGGGCATTTTTGTTTTTTGTTGTATACATTTAGCCACGCCTACTAGCACTCCTTTTGACACTTATATGCATATATATATTATGCGGTAATGGTTGGGGTTTCTCAGAGCTTGTTGGGATCTGTGTATTTTGAAAGGCAGGTTTGTAAAGTTTTCTATGCTTTATTATGTATGGTATGTATGTCTTTACTTGGCACAGATCACAATATGTTCTATATTTGAAACCTGCCATACTCTGTAAATAATTTTGGTGTGAACTGCATTTTTATTTTTATAGAAATAGATAGACTTTGATTCATTTAATTAGCAGATGTTTTTGCTGGAAAAGGTAGCACATTCTTTACATGTGCCCCTGGCAAATTGTGCAATTCTCTAATCAAAATCCAATATTTTTTTCCAAGCATATTTGTCAAGTTGCCAGGAGCTTTAAAATATCAGTGAGTAAGCAAAGTGTCATTTCACAGGACTCTTTAATTGGTTTTGTTTTTGTTAACAGTATTGCAACTAAGGACATCATCTGAAGTATTTGAACATTACCACAGTATACAATGATTTCACAATGTTAGTTCAGCTTTTGTCCTTTCTGAATCATGAACACAATACTAACATACACACACACACTGCAGTATGAGATATTTCGACATGTCTTACAATAGGTAGATGAAACCCACAGGATTACCTCCCAATCCTAACATAGCTTTTTGTGCAGCTGTAGCCCACATAAAGATTAATTTTGCCTGTGTAAATAAGGCATGTGTGTCTTATCTGTCTTTCTTAGGAAAACATTTTTTGTTTTCTGATGCCTGAATAATAGAATGTGCAGTTATATCATTTATGCTGTCATATTATTTATAAAAAAGCTATTATTCTTATATGCAGCTTGTTAAGATAGCACTGTACACATGGCAATGAAAGACAAACAAATTAAGGAAATTGTTCTTGCTTATTGATTTCCAGGTAATCTCAGTCTGTATTTATTAGTAATATGTAGAGGCTTTCATTAAAAATATATATATATATTCAGATAGTTAAAGGCAAATGCATTAGAAGTACATAATTAAAAATGTTCAATTATTTAAAATAAAAATAAACTTTTAACCAATTTGAGTACTTACTGTGCTAATTCAGACGTGGTTTCAATACTTTAGTTTATATTTGTCTTGTTTTTATCTTGATATTTGTAAATAACTAAGCTGCTTTATAGAAATATAAGTAACTCACTTGGGGTCTTATGGTGTAAGGGGGTGACAAGCCGTATGTCATGGGTGCGCAATTTGGGGGTGTGCAACATTTTCTGGGAGGGCTCGGCGCTTACAGAGGCCACGCTCTCTTCCCCAAAGCATCCAAATTAATTAATTAAATTAAGCTCCATTATCTGGTCTCCGCGGCTTCTGGCGACACAGCATCAAATCATGTTGTGACGTTAGAAGACACCGGAGAACAGGTAAGGTGGGGGGTAAGGTGGACACGAGCAGGGGGGAGAGCAGACTGGGGGTGCAGACTGAAAAGTTTGCGCACCGCTGCCCTATGGAATAAAATACAGCAATTGAGAGCTTTAAGGCATAACTAGGAAGGAGCTAGAGGTTAGAGGTATCTATTCCATACCTGTATCCCATTGTAAATGTGTTTATAACTGTAACATAATATTGTCAACTTTACTTTGTGTCCCGGAACTATCTGAAAATGAAAGGTAACACTCAATTATAATTTTTTCCTGGTAAAATATGTTATAAATAAATATTAAGGAAAGCTTGTAAACTGATGTTAACCTGGGGACTGGAGAATAGGATACACTTCCTTCATGGCCGTTGCATTATGACACTGTAATTCACCCCAAGTCAGACCGTGTTTAGTGAACTGCACTAAAAACATCTTAGCGCAGTTTGAAACTGCTGGAATAAATATTAAAGGCTGTGCATTATCTTAAGGACTAGAGATAGGCATTTTTTTTTGCCAATAGAGAGTGCTATTTTACTAGGCGTCCCAAATGCTATATATCAAGCTCATTCTCAAACAACTCGTGGAGAGGTACCTGTGCCTAAAAACAGCACTCCTATGATATCTGAAGCATATGCCAATAGGATATGTAAAGTATATTTAAATGTTAGTATATATTCAAGGTATCTCTGGTGTGTTCCATTTTTTGCACAGGTGTCTCTCTACGTGTTGTTTGAAGGCGAGTTTGAGAGACATATATAGCACTTGGGACTCTAGTAAAATCTTTTGATTATGTAGCCTTGTCCCCTGGCTATCATCTTTTCTTTCGCCCTAACAGTATTAGTCCTGTTAGGCAGAAGCACTGAGGGGGATAAACTCTCTCATTGAGGTCTAGCTTGTTGTTGCAGTCTGGATACACTATTGCTGTATCAAGGGGTGGTCCTAACTACAACCAGGGAGTGTCATCCTTGGGGAGATACTGGTTGGGTCACATGCCCATGATGTGATGCCTATCAGTATCAGACTTGCCCTGTTATGGGGCAGGGTTACAACCCTGGCACTGCAATTGGTTATGTTTGTTCAGGGGACTGCATCTTTAACGACAGGCGACAACTGAAAAATAAAGAGTTGACACTTTGTCCCATGTTTTGGGTTAAAAAAAATTGGGGCTAGTCTTACGAAAACTTGAGTAGTTCAGTTTTGGATTTTTAGCAAATTATGACACTCAAAATAAGCAGGAAAATTCTAAAATAGCAGAAAATAGTTTGACAAAAAAAAATGCTTAAAATAAGTATACAATCCAAAACAATTAGGAATAATATACCTCAAGTTTTGAACTCCACTGGGCCACTCTACATGGCCTGGTATTCTGGTTGTGCTTATAAATAATTAACCCTGGTTTTGCAGTCAGCAGACTTTGTGTTAGATCCTCAGAAGGTCTCAAATTTAGTGCAAATAACGTAATGTTCCTGAAATAGGTAACAAACCTTAATGTCCAATTTATTAATGGGTATCATCAAGGCTAATTGTATGCAAAATTAAGGTCTGTTAGCAAAACAACCAACGTAACGTTACCTGCACGTGCGCATTGTGAAAGAACGTTCTTAGGGGACAATAGTTGTTAAGTCGTTACTTATTAGCGTGATATAAATAGGACACACATGAGTATGTTACAATTTTTAATTAAGCAAACAAAATACAAACCGGCGCCAATTATTTTGTATGTATTTTGTTTTCTGTGATCAAACTGACTTTGTCTTTGGGTCAGTAATTCCTGGCAGCCTTGCCTTAACATTGTAAGGTTTTTTGAATGTTTCACATTTGTTTTGCATCACATATTTTTTATGATCATTACAGTTTAGCTTTTATCGCTAATCACACCATCCTTTTTTCTTTTGTACAATTTTTAATTAAAACATTTGCCTAACAGCAAACCTCTGCAATTTCAGACTGCCAAACAGTAAAGATGGCTGCTCAGGCTTCTACCACCACTGCTGGAGCTTCTACTACCGCTGCTGGGGCAGGTAGAATCCGTAGCCAAAAATGTTATGACGAGGACCTGGAGATCCTTATTGAAGGAGTTGTGGCTAACCACTCCAAATTATTGGGAGCTATGTGCCAGAAGACCACGACTGCAGAAAAGTAGCGTATTAGCGGCCACATTCTGCAGTGCATTGATGCTGTGGGCAATTCTGTCCATACCATTGAGATGTTGAAAAAGAAATGGGTGGACTGTAAGGCCAAAGTTTACAAGAAATTGTCTGATCATGCTGCTGCTGGGAAGAGGATGGGAGGAGACCCACATGAGGCTCTGCACCTTACCCAAATGGAGACGAGGGTGAGCTCAGTAATCTCTCACTCACAGGTTGTGGGACTACCTGGCCTTGTGGATTAAGGGGATCATGAAAGACCTGCTAAATTACAATAGAATACAATTATAATACACTAGATATTAATCTCATGTATACATGTCAAAACAAACATGCCCATCTTATTTGCAGTGCACTCCCACATATAGATGAGGAGTACTGTACTTAGCTAAATAACATCTGTGACATGTTTAGCTATTTTAATTATTTTTATCGTATGTCCTTATTTTGTCTGTTTTTGTATCACAGTATCACTGTCAGAATATGTTTGTGTTAGGTGACATTGCACTTATTTCTGTGCATTTAGATGACTGTTTTCCAGTAAAGAATTATTCATTTCTGCAACTGACTTGTTTTTCTCTGGGAATGTTTCTATTGCGTGCTGGGAACTCCACTTGTGTTTGTATTACATTTGAGAGAGTATTGGTCTCTCTTTGTTCCTGCAGCTCCATGGAAAATAATTACTGATTTTTATCCCTTTTTGGGGTAGCGTTGTCTGAACCACACATTTTGTGCTTACATGTGTGCCCTCATAAGACCTGTGTCCCTAAAATCATGGTCCATGATAAATGCATTCCGAAATTACAATGTTAGACATACAGTAGCAATCATGTTTAAAAAAAAATCCCTTTTAAAGTACTTCACGTCATGTACTGTATTGGCCTGGACATACTTGAAAACGAGAAATCACTTTAAATGATATAGCAAAATGAAAAGGCTTATAAGATATAGCGTGCCTCAGCTGTCATTCATTTAAATGTGAGTAAAGGCCTTCTAAAGTTTAGCAACAGTTTGTGGACAGTGGACAGTTTGTGGATCAGGCCTTCTATATATTCTACTGCTAATATGTTGTATGATTGAAGAGACTTGTTTTCAAATGGTTTGGGCTAAAAAAAAAAAAGGTGTGTGTGCCAAGCTCATGAATTAAAAATCAAAGCACAGGGGAGACTTCCGGTGACGTCACTGGGGATTGACGGTTAGCGAGGGAGCTCCTGGGACCCTCATACATAGAATCAGAAAATAAGACGATTACGTTCCCTGAACTGCAAACCCAAAGGACCTCCCTGCAGCCTAAGACATCCACCCAATGCCTGGAAAATGTACAAAACCGCCTACACATGATGTTTCACGTTTCTTTGGAGGAATACAGCGTCCCGCAGGCCCTAGTAGCGGAGGCCAAGATGGCACCGTAACACGTGCGCCTCCCGACAAAGAACAAGATCAGGCAAACACAGAGGGAGAGGAAATAACCAGGCAGTACCTGGAGGATCTCTTTATAAAAATGCACAAATCTTTTCAAAACTACCTGAAGAGTGATGGCAGTGAATTTAAGAATGAAATAAGTGTCCTACCTCAAAGAACAGCAGATCTCGAATCTAAAATGGGGGAAACTCTCCAGCTGCAAGATGCAGCAGATGATGAGATTATGAGATTAGGGCATGAAATAAATTCCCTCAAAGATGGTCTTGAAGACAAGGAAAACAGGGGCAGGAGGTAAAACCTCAATTCAGGAAGATCCCTGAGGCCATCCCATCTGAAAACCTCTGTACCTATTTAAAAATTATTTTTACCACAATTAAACCAGACGTCCAAGAAAGGGAACTGGAAATCGATCATGCCCATCAGGCCTTAGGCCCTAGATCTGAAGATCCCAAGCGACGGAGGGATGTTATTGTAAGGCTAAATAGCTACCGTACATTACCAAAACAAAAATAATATCAGCATGCAGAGAAAAGCGTGATATCCTATTATAAAATGAATCACTATTAATCTTCAATTACCTCTCTAAAGTTACCATAGCCAGGAGACGCGAGGTAAGGCCCCTGACCCTGCTCCAAAGGATAATGGTATCCGTTACAGATGGGGGGTTTCCATTCAAACTAATTGTAATAAAAAATGGTAAACATCTTTCTATTAGATACCCAGAAGAAGTCGGGCTATACCTCGAGACCCTTGGCTTACTTCCCCCTAACCGGCTATGGGAATCTCCTAAAGACCAGAGAACCGGACATAACATTGGACCCGCCCGAGCTTTGGAGAGGCTGACTGGCTAAAATCTCCAAAGAGATGCGAACAAGGACTTAGAGATCTTACTTCTACGATGTTTTTTTCAGCCTCCCACCTTGCCTGTAGCCCTTAGCAGGGTAGTTGCTGCCATGTTCAGAACCAGACTAGCTCCATGGTAAAGACGGTAAGGTGATATTATCCACACCGGAATTCACCCCACGCGGAGGCGGACGCCATCGCAGATGATAATGTTGGATCAGACAGATCCTCTTTGTTCTTCTGCATCACCCGGGTGCTGGAGCCCCGGGCAGGTACCCAACTAAGTGCACTAACATTTCAAGGGATAGCGCTATCTCCAACACTTTGGGTAGGCCTTGACATTGGGGGAAGGGAAATCAAAGTATTGGTGCCTGGCACCCAATGTACTTCGGGGACACTCACTGGTGGTATCAGGTTGGGGCCTATATTACTGTGTGGTACAGGATATCAATATTATTGTGTTCAGTAAAGGTTCTTAGTATATTCTTGAGTGTGTGTATTATTGATATTGTTCCTGTAAGAGGATTATCCCACCACGTTGGGATCCCTTGCAGGTGGAGGTGCTGTCACCAGGCGAATCAGGTACACCCGGGCTCCCAGCGGCGGTGGTTCAGTTCTCCTGTGAGCCACAGGTAATGCACCACACACACCGTTGCCACCATATCTTTCATGGGGGGTGGGGGGGAGAGCGCTACATAGGATTAATAAAACTATGTATATGTAATTGGGATTTGCTAAGGTGCCAGTTCTATGCTTTAGATACAATTATAAATGCTGTGTCCTATATAACTCTAATCAGGTGTATCAGAGGGTTCTGTCCCCCTTCGGCACCAAGGATAGATGAGATGGTCCAAGATATTGGCTAGCTGAGGGTTCAACAATCAAAATATACCTTTCTGTCTGTGAGCCTCCACCTAAATTCTCAGGAATAAGCTGTCCTCGTCGGATTTGGAAACTTCAGTATAGAACAACAGCCTTTGGATTTCTCCACCCTCCTCCTTTCTCCTTCCATTCCTTCCTCTCTCACCGCCCCTACCCTCCCTCTCTCCCCCCTCCCCTCTGTTCCTCTCCATGTCGCACTAGAGTCTTATTCAAACAGAATTTATATGAATTAAACGCAAAATCTACAAGAACATTATCTGATCCTTCTTTATTCGGGACAAAAATGGGTAAATGTTATCAAATGTTAATACTCACTCGAAGTTAAATATGGGTGTTAGGGAAAGGAATTGTCTATGATAACGATTGAGGGTCCCCTGTACCCTTTCCTTTGCTGACCCCAACCCCCGAGACCGGGAATGTCTCCCAAAGGCTTTATGCCCGTCTTCCAGTCACTGTGATGACTGGTTCTTTTACTCTAGGGCAGGGTCTCCAAACCTGATTGGCTCTAGTACCATGTGTCAGGCTTTCAATGACGTCACATCCTTTCTCCCCCAAGCCTCTGTCACATGGTATACTAGAGCCAATCAGAATAGGGATGGAGTTCCCACGCTCTGATTGGCTACCGTACCATGTGTGGACGGCCATGTTTCTTTTAATGACGTCATCTTAAAGGCAATTGAAGCAAAGCCATTCTGATTGGCTGTGCTTTCATTGCCTTTAAGTGACGTTATCATTTTTTTTTATCGGCCAAAACACATGGTTTTCAAGGCCCAATCAGGGCCGTGGGAACCATATGACGAAAATGTGACGTCATATGCCTTTAAAAGCCTATGTCATCTCATTTTGAAGCCAGCAGCCAAGGAGGAAGGACCTCCTACAGAAGAAGAAGGCCAGGGCGTGGCCAATGACGGGAAGAAGACCCCGGAAGAAGATAGAAGAAAGAAGAATACAGATGAAAATGTATTAAAATTAGAAGACCCGTGGATTGATTTGGATTTTTAGTGTAATGTTTATTTTTTTATGGTTTTTTATTTTATGGGTTCCTGTGCCTGGTGGTTTTGATCGTGAGTAACCAGTTCAACGGGAGTCGGTGGGGGCAAGTAATGGTAAGTGAACTAAAGAAATGTATTTAATTGAACTTGTTAATTTTTTTTAATTCTTTTCTTTACATGTTTATTTCATTATCTGTGGTATATAATTTCTTGCCACTGTATGTATGTATGTCTAGAGAGATATATACATACAGGGTAAGAAATGATAGTGTTTTCAAAGCTTGATTTGATGTGTTTTTAATTATTTTGACTATGCATGTATGCTTAAATGTGTGTTTAAAGTCTTTTAAAATTATATAGATGTAATCGTTGCTATTGTATGTTGTATTAGAGGTCAGGGTTAGCCTTGGTTGTTAATTATTTATGCTTGATGGTACTTATATATTTTTACATGCTACATTGCTCAGTTGCAGGTTTGAATCAGTTAATTGTTTAATTGTTAGGGATTGAATGTAAATTGTTTAGGGATGGAATGTAAATTGTTTAGGGATGTCATTACTGAATGGTAATTGATTTATGTTTACCAGATTGGTTACAATAGTATATTTGTTTGGCGTTATCTGTATTTTGATTGCAATGTTATTGTTCACATTCATTTGAAGAATGTATATGGTGCATAGATTCTATGCATCATATATACAATGTTAATGCAATGTGTTGATTGGCATTTGATCTTTTTGATTGTAATATCAGTTAGGATTATTAAAGGAAATTACTTGTATTGTAGTGTGTATTTATGGAGAACTGTTATTTTGAGTACAGCATGTTTTTGATAACCCATCTACATTTATTTGTATATTGGTTCATCATGTTTGTGTATATATCTCTCTCTCTCTCGGTGTATATATATATATATATATATATATATATATATATATATATATAAAGCAGAAAATAGCCGTGTTAGTCCAGTTGCGAAAGTGCAGAATAAATGAGTTCTTCAGTATTCGGTGATACCTTTTTTATTGGACTAACAATTTATGTCATAGGACAAGCTTTCGAGAGTTCTCCTCTCTTCTTCAGGTCTAGCAATACTGATATACAATGGAATCTATAGCTAAAACAGTGTGGAGAGAGGGGGGAAAAAACAACAACAGATATTTACTTTAGATAAGGTGGGGTGTTAAGTGTTTGAAACCAGGGGACAGTGTCAAAGAAAGGTGGGGAGGGGAAGAGATGCTGGGGGGGGGAGAGAAAGTGTGGATAAGAGTGGAGGCAAGCAGGATAATTACAGACAATTTTGGTAGGGTGTGAGAAAACCCATGTCCACATTAAGTCCTTTGGTTTTGGTGTCAAAGAGTCTTATCATTCTGAGTTCAAATGTTTTCCGTTCTTGGGTGCTTTTAAACATTCCATTGAGGATTTTGATTTTTAGATCATTTATGGAATGATCTGGTTGTGAGAAGTGATGTCCCACAGGTGAGCAGTATCTTCCTTTTTCGTGATGGAGTATAGAGTGTCTGTGCATATTCATTCTTCCTTGTAGTTTTTTGCTGGTTTCCCCAATGTAGCAACATTTGTTGCACTGAATCATATACACTAAATTCCTGGATGTGCAGCTGTATGATCCTTTAACATTGAATGTTCTATGGTTGTGACTGCCTGTGGGATCCTGGCAAATATATACAGTATATATTTGCATGATGAAGCCAATGTACAATTCATGGGTGAAGGGTGGGTATCGGGCCAGTGTGGCTAAACCCCTTTATTACCTTTGCGGTTATTATCCTATATGGTATTTAAGTGGTTAATTGATATCTAAATGTAATTGCAATGTAGTGGCTTTGTATTGGCTATGTTTTTTGTGGGCAAGACAAGGATGTTGCTGGCGACTGAGACTTCTTATTGATAAGGTCAGTAGTACTTAATTTATTTGAATATGCTAGTTAATGTTTTTAATAAGGGGCAAATAATCTATTATCCCTATCTGGATAATAGTTATTTTGCACATTATTGTACTGTAGTTGTTGGGGGGGGGGGTGTTCCCCAACGTTATGTGGGTAGGCCACCCTTGTGGGTAGTAGGTGAGGGTGGTTAGGCCTCACGGGGTCGGGGGTTAATGTGGGAGGGTATGTAGGCATCCCAAGTGGTGGGTGAGGGTGGGTTAACCCCTTAATGTCTGTAGCGGTTAATAACCGCTATGGTGATTAAGGGGTTAGGGGACATTACTTTGGATGTTTTCATTGTTGTGTCTGTTTTGAAGCAGCGGAGGGGCCATGGGCAGGATGAAGATGAGGATGGCCTTCATCGTGGCAACCGGTAATGGGTAAGTGCTATATGTATTTAATGTATTTATTCTTGTTTATGTAATTTAAATATCCAGTGGGTGTATGTTGTTTATATCAATGTTTATTGGGGGCAATTGTCCCCAATAAACATGCTATTCTGCCTTAACCCTTCATTGCCTTAGCGGCTATCTGCTATGGTAATGAAGCAGCATTTCTGTATTTTAATAATATTGTGCGGGAGCAGGGGTTTCCCTGAGCTGAACCGCATTGATTTGTGGCTCAGAGATCCCCTGCTCACTGTACAGTATTATTAAAAATACATTCATGCTGCTTCGTTACCGTAGCACATAGCCGCTAAGGTAAGGAATGATTGTGTATTGATATGTGTGGTTTATTCATAGTGTAGATGTGAAGAGGATCTCCGGAGCTGAACCGCTTTGGTTTTAGGTCCGGGGACCCCCTGCCTCCCGAGATACAGGCCCCTTTATGGGGTGCCGGTATCCCTCTGCTTTCTTTAGATTCCGCGGTCACGTGATCAGGACCTTTAAATGCAGAGGGATACCGGCACCTCATAAAGGGGCCTGTATCTCGGGAAGCAGGGGGTCCCCGGACCTAAAACCAATGCGGTTCAGCTCCGGAGACCCCCTGCACATGTACACTATGAATAAAAATGGTTTTTAAATAATTTTTAATGTGCCGATGTTTGCGCAGAGAGTGCAGCGGATCTCTCTCTGCTGCAAACACATCTCGCCAGGGGACGGCTTCTAGGCAGCTTCTCGCCAGGCAGCCGTCTCACCACCGGTTACTCGCCATTATTTCAAATGGTGGTGGCGCATTCATTTGCCAGGGATTCGGTCCTCCCTGCATACAGCGAGGTTAACACGCCAAAAACCTGGCGAATTGAAACCCTGGCGAATGCCATTTTTGGGCCCTTTCTGAATAGGCCCCTAGGAATCAATTAAGCCTCAGTTCATGTCCTCTCTTGTGGAAGGAGGAGATATGAACATGGTTCTTGTCCCTGAAGTAGATAGGTCAGCTATTCAAGGCCAAACACACATGATTCATATCCACAAAAACTGCAAAAAAAATTCAGAGACCTAATTAAGGAATTCTCCTTGACAGATATATGGAGGGCGCAACATCAGTGCCAGCGAGACTACACCTTCTATTCTACCCCTCATCAGATCTATTCAAGAATAGATTATTAATTTAATCCAAAAATTATTCTTCATGCCTCTTCTCGCTCAGATATTGGATCAATTGCCTGGTCAGTTAATGTGCCCATCGACCTGAGTCTCACCTTTCCCTTTGTGGAAAGTAATTAGTTTCACTGGAAGTTAAATTATTCCCTCCAAAACTACCCTGAAATAGAAAACAAAATCAAACTATCACTGAACAAATATTTTATTTCAAATATTTTTTATTAGGACAGAGGATTACAAACCACATCTGTGAACATTAAACAGTGTGATACACATCATAATGCTTTCAAATACATACATGGGGGATTGCAAAAAAACAGTGAGTTGCTTTTTGGCACACCATATAGGATCGTAGAATATTCAGTGGCAGGTAGGTCAGTTTTGGTTGAGTGGTTAGGGGTCGTGAGAAGGAGAGAGAAAAAAAGAAGAAAAGAGGAACTGGAGAAGGAAGGGGGAGGGGGAGGGAAAGGGAGGAGGGGAGTGGATCGGTGGGGCGGAGGAATGGTACCGATTTCCCCCCCCCCGCCCCCTACGCCGCCATAGCCAATCCATCTGTCCATAGGTATAATCCTCTCATTATTTTGAGATTCCACTTTTAATCAATAGCGAGTTGTACCCAGGCATTCCCTTTGGTCGACTCCGGATCGGGATGGGTGCTTAAAAGTTAAGAAATATTATTCTTCTCTTGCTTCTACTGTGGTCCTTAGTTGTCAGACCTGTTTGGTTTAATTCACTGCTGTATCAATGGTTCCCACGTTCTATAAAATTCATCTGTTAATTGCTTTAGAAAAGCTGTCATTTTTTTCTATTAGCATCACCTCGTTTATCTTTCTCTCAACAACTAGTCTGGATGGGGGAGCAATCTTTTTCCAAGAGGCCACAACGGCACATCTGGCCATCGTCATTATAAATGATATTAGATGTCTCATAGGACGATCCACATTCTCCACTGACTTTGCCAGTAGAAAAGTCAGAGGGTCCAGTGGGATGGACAGTTCTGTGGTATCTTAAAAATTGCTTGGACTGGAGTCCACAATTTCTGTATCGATGGACATGTCCACCAAATATACAGCATATCAAATTTTTGCCCACAGCACCTGCAGCACAGGTCCAACGCCAGAGGGTAGATTTGCTTCGGTCGGCTTAGGGTTAGGTACCAATAGTAAAGAATCGTATAAATATTTTCCTTTATAGTGGTACATATAGATGTCTTTGCGTCAAACTCCTAAAAATCCTCCCATTCATCTCTATCAATGTCCACATTTAAATCGGCCGCCCATTTAAGCATATAGGGCCTCATGCAGTAAACGGCGATAAGGCCTATCTTGCCAGTTTTTTTGGCAAATATGCCTACTGCGATTCAGTAAACCCCGTTAAGCTGGCGAGATAAGCAAATCTCTGGGGGGTTCATTTTGGCGCAAAAACAAATCCGCTGCGCGCTTGGCAATAAACCCTATCTCTCCGCTCATCACCAGCTTTTCAAACTCTCTGTATTTTCTCAAAATCGCCCACCCACAAAAAGTTGGCAAGAAGCTGGGGCTGAGCGGAGATACGTGATTTAGAAAAAATCAGGCCCTTTTCCTGCCTCGAATTGATGTCGGGGGTCCGATCCGATGCAGGAAAAATGCATTTACAGCCCACTTCATTACCTTAGCGGCTAACGCTAAAGCAATGAAGGGGTTAATCACCGTGCCAGGCTTATTGTGTGTAGCGGGGTGGGTGAAGGGGCTGAAGGGGGTATTTGGCCCTTAGTGGGTGTTTAGGCCTTGTGGGTGTGTCCAGGTGGTCCCCACAGGTCACCGTGGGCCCCAAATGGTCTCCATGGCTGGGCCCGCGGGTGCCTGGGGGTCCCCGAGTCAGCCCCACAGGTGTCTGAGGGCTTTGGATTGTTTCCACGGTGGTCTGGGGCCCTTGGGTGGTCCCTGAGGGTCCGCAGGGCCCCCACAGCTGTGGGGCCCCTGGTTCTTACCCGCAGGTGTCTCCCGTGAGTCCGCAGGTGGTATCCGTGGGTGTCCGGGGGTCCTCAAGTGGTCTCCATAGGTCCCCACAGACCTAAGGTACCAACCCTGTATGTAAAAACATAAAACATGGGCCTACATTTCAATCAATCACAAAAACACATACAGTACAGTAATGGGCAAAATAACTATTATCCAGATATGGATAATAGATTATTTGCCCATTATTAAACACAACATTAGCTAGCATAAAGTAAATAAATACAGTTCTACTTATCACAGCAATATGATGTCCGTCCTCCTCATGATACAGCAGGTCCTGTCCTCCTTTGGCAGACAGCATACATACATACATAATAAATACATTCTAATGGCCTCTAACCCCTTAATCACATTAGCGGTTAATAACCTTAGATTGGGTGTGCCAGTTAATCTATTAATTGGATTGGAGGGCGACCCCCTGGCTGCTCCGCCTCTGCTTCTCCGGGTCCGGGGGCCGCACACACGCATCCCCCCCTTACCCCGCCACCCCTTCAACCACCTTCCGGGAACCCTGGCACGCACGCCACGCACGCACGCACCCTGGCACGCGTGACCGCGCACCAATGACGCGCGGCACGCGTCGGGGAAAAACCGTGCCTGCACGCGGTTTTAAATTACCCATGGTGGCGGCCAATTTAGACTCAGGGCGGCCGCCACTGTAGTAAAGAAAAGCACTTTATTCTCTTTGTTAGACACAGTAATTCACTTAGATGGGTTGCAGGCAGAGAAATGCCGGGTCGTGACAAAGGCTGAAAGCAGCTTAAGTACCTGAACAAGGGTTGTGATTCGCATCTGGGGAACTGGTTCTCGGGGGTGCAGAGCCTTTGTTTTCCCTAGACACTGAGGCACCTACCCCACATGGGGTATGGGACTGGATAAAGGAACCGTTGTCAGTCCCATGGGCATGATTCCCATTGGCTAGTTCGAATTCCCCGCTCACCCACAATACCCTCCCTGTGGGGCAGTCCAGAGTGCAAATGATGGCAAACAAAAATCCCCAGAGATATATCATCCAATGATATCTCATAAGGGGAAAAATAAATTCCTTTCTGACTCCAAAAATTGGCAATCAGATTATTCCCTGGATCAACATTCTTCCCATGTTTACTTTTTTGGTATATCCCTGTATACCTTTCCTTTCTAAAAAATATGTCCAACCTTCTTTTAAACAAATCTATTGTATCTGCCATCACAGTCTCCATGGGTAATGAATGCCACATTTTAACTGCCCTTACTGTAAAGAACCCTTTCCTTTGTTGCTGGTGAAATCTATTTTCCTCCAACCTAAAGGGATGACCATGTGTCCTTTTTACTGCCCTTTGGATGAGTAATTCTTTTGAAAGCCCCTTGTACTGTCCCCGAATATATTTGTATATAGTTATCATATCCCCTCTTAGAAGCCTCTTTTCTAATGTAAATAAATCTAATTTAGTCAGCCTGTCCTCATAAGTTAAATTGTCCACCCCCTTTATTAATTTGGTGGCTCTTCTTTGCACTCTCTCTTGTTCCATAATGTCTTTTCTAAGGAGTGATGTCCAAAATTGTACTCCATTTTCACGGTGTGGTCTTACTAATGCTTTGTAAAAGGGCATAATTATGTTTACTTCCCTTCCATACATTGCCGTTTAATGCAAGATAAGATCTTGTTTGCCTTTGCAGCTACCCCATGACTTTGGGCACTATTGCTAAGCGTGCTGTCTACAAGCACTCCTAAATCCTTCTCCATCAAGGATTACCCCAACTTGTCCCCATTTACTTTGTATGTCGCCTGTTTATTCTTGCTTCCAAAATGCATACCCTTACATGTATCTGTATTAAACCTCATCTGCCATTTACCTGCCCATGTTTCCAGTCTCTCCAAGTCCTTCTGAAGAGAAATTGCATCCTGCTCTGATTCTACTACCTTACACAATTTCGTATCATCAGCAAAGATGGAGACTTTGCTCTCGATGCCAATCTCAAGGTCATTAATAAACAAGTTAAAAAGCAGGGGTCCCAGTACTGATCCCTGAGGTACTCCACTCACGACCTTAGCCCAACCTGAAAAATTTATGACAACCCTTTGCTGTCTATCCTTCAACCAGTTTTCAATCTAGGTGCACATATTTTTACTGAGTCCAATTTACTTTTATTTTGTACACCAACCTCTTGTGTGGAACCATATCAAAATCCTTTGCAATACCTAAGTAGACCACACCAACTGCATTACCCTGGTCTAAATTCCTACTTACCACCTCAAATAAACAAATACTGTAAGGTTAGTTTTGCATGATCTATCCTTCATAAATCCACGTTGACTATTACTAATAATTTTGTTTTCCATTAGGTATTCCTGAATATTATCCTGTATTAAACTTTCAAGTAGTTTCCCCACTATTGAAGTCAGGCTTACAGGTCTGTAATTCCCCGGTTGTGATCTACAGTAGCTCCCTTTATAATATAGGCACCACATCTGCTTTACACCAATCTTGTGGTACTACGCCTGTGGAAATGGAGTCCTTGAATATTAAATATAATGGGTTGGCTATTGCTGAACTGAACTCCTTGAGAACTCTTGGATGTATGCCATCGGCGTCATATGTCTTATTTACTTAATTTTTTTTCAAGCCGCCAATGAACTTCTTCCTCAGTTAACCAATTGATCATTAATATGGAGGTTGTGGCTTCCTCCTGTGTCATTACAATTGAAATTGATTCTTCCCTGGTAAACACAGAGGCAAAGAATGTGTTTAATACTTCTGCTTTTCCCTTATCTCCAATAATCTGCCTGCCCATCTCACACTGAAAGGGCCCTATATTTTCTTTTCTCATTTTTTTGTTATTAAGGTACCGAAATAACTTTTTAGGGTTGATCTTACTTTCTATCGCAATCCATTTTTCATTATCCATTTTTGCTAATTTGATTGCCCTTTTGCAATTTTTGTTACATTCCTTATAATTCTGATACGATGCCTCTGTCCCTTCTGACTTAAACAATCTAAAAACCTGCCTCTTCTTTTCCATTTCCTCCCCTTACTGTTTATTTAGCCACATTGGTTTTGACATTTTTTTTATACTTATTACCAAAGGGTATACAATGATGGGTGTGCTTTTCTAACAATTTTTTAAAGACTACCCATTTATTTTCTATTTTTTTCCCTGCAAAAGCATCATCCCAATGTATTCCATGTAGATTAGTCCTGAGTTTTTTTAAATCTGCCTTTCTAAAGATTAAGGTCTTTTTTGAACCCAAGTAATCTGTTTTTTGATAATTTATTTCAAATTAAACCATTTTATGATTACTGTTACCAAAATGTTCCAGAACTTGAATATTCGCTATTACTTCTACATTGTTTGATATTACCAAATCCTGTATAGCCCCTCTCCTTGTTGGTTCCTCAATAATTTGGGTCATACTATTGTCTTTAAGCATCCCCAAAAACATGTTTCCTATTGTTGTAATGCTAATTTGCCCCAGTCTATTTCTAGATAATTAAAATCGCCCATTATGCAAAAGTATTTTAGCTTCCTCAATCTCACAGATGTGTGGTGGTTTACAGCATATCCCTACAAACATTTTCTTTATACTTTTACCTCCACTGCTAATTTATATCCACAAGGTCTCTACATTTTCTTCATTCCCTTCTTAAACATCTTCCCATATAATAGGTTTTAGAATTTAGAATTTTAATTTATTGCTGTATTTCAGCCATTTATATGTTTCACAATATATATATTAGCATACTGTAATACATCATGAAAGGGTTAATTCCTACACTCAGTCCTTTCATATGGGTACCAATTAAAATCTTCCCTTGTAGGATATTTGGAGAGATAATGCACCTCAGGGTTTACAAGTGGGTATGGGCAGCTTTCAGCAGGCGCTAAATATGGTTATGTTATTAGCATAATGTTAACAGTAACAGGTCTCAGGATCTCCATTGGTAGGTAAAGTGCTCATTGCCATATGATTTGCACATGAGGAAGCCTCCGTTAAAATTTCATTTACAATGTAAATGTAAGGGTGTGTTAAATACCTTGTGTGCATGCAGGGTGTGCCCAGAGGGAGTAGTGCAGGTTCCGCGGCGGCCCGACAGTATAGGGCGCCGCCATGTTATTGCGCAACCTTACAGAGGGCACTGACAGAGCGGAGAGGTCGCGCATGCGCAGTGTAAGCGCGCGAACGACGGACCAATAAGGGAAAGGCTCCGCTGGTGGACTACAACTGGAGCTCTGGGACAGTCATCTGATATCAGGAGCCAATGAGAAGGCTAGGATTACATGAGGAGGAAAGGGAAGCGTGGGGGAGAGACCACGCTAGTCAGAGGAGATCCAGAAAGGGCTAGAGGAGGTAGTGTGCGTGCAGGGGGTCCGTGACCCGCCTGCATAGGACAGCTATCCCCACAGGCCCTTAGGAGTATTCCCTGAGTCACATTAGGTTACTGTGCTGCAGGGACGCCCTATAGTGGTAGAGAACTGACACCTTACGGTATAGTAGTTAGGGACCAGTGTGCAGAGCAAGGTGGTGGCGGGCTGTTTGGGACCAGACAGCTGCACATTGCGACATCGGAGGCAAGCTGTGGATTCGTCTGATCCTTTTTGAAGTTGTTACCGGTCACCGCCGTGACCGGAAGGTATTTACAGCAAGTGCACCAACACCGGTCAACAGGCGCTGATCTCGCCTTAGGTGTAACTCTTCGGGGACACTAGTGAAGTGGCCAAAGGCCTAAGTACACAGAGCAATCTTTTCTATTAGTACCAGGACACGGTGTGTGGGGCACGTGGTGACAGGACAGAGACATACTCATTAAGAGCGTGGCTGAGCCCCTACTGTACAAGGACAATACTCCGTAGGAGCGTGGCTGAGCCACTCACGTTATAAAGACATTATCAATTAGCTGAGTTAATGATAAGTGATAAGCGTATAGTATAAGGTTATATGTTATGTGTTGATGTCAATGATAAAGTATAAGGTTACTATTGCATACAGTAAAAAAACTGGTTGCACACATATGTGTTGTGATGTTTCTTGCCCAGGGGAATTTTACGTAACGGGGATCCTGGGTCAGTGGAGGCGCTGCGCTAATAAGTGTTACCCCAGGCTCCCAGCTAGCGGAGGCTCAGATCTCCTGGAGCCACAGGTGTGTGCAGTACCCGTAGTCTCTTTAGAGTGTCAGAAAAAGGGCTACATAAGTTCCCTTATTTTTAAGGGAAATGGCTGGACATTAAGCGTTAAGCAGTTTGGGGGTTTAGAGAATGTAATGTTAAAAAAAATAGCGACCTTTTGAGGATCTACCACTTTGATACCTATCCTTTTTTGTCTTATCTTACTGATTCTATAATTGGTGGCTGTGCCTATAATTATTGATTACTATAGTCTGATATGATATATTTGGTGCATTACTGGTGAAAGCTTTGAACTCTCCTCATATTATCTAAAATTTTGTGATTTATAATATTTAGACTTATGTTGCACTCTTCTTGTGGAGATATGTCCAGATTTTCCCCCTGGCTTTTCCAGCAATGGTTTATTTCCATTTTATCAAGGTGTATTGTACTACAATGTACACAAACCCAACAATCTGTGAAAGTACATATTTTCTTCTTGTTGAAGGTTAAAATTGTCAATTCTAAAATTAGGTCATCCTATTTTTGGAACTCTCCTTCGGGATATTGTCTCTACCTTCCCTTTCTAGTCCAGTAACATACATTAGATTCTGTTAATTAACAGTGAAGGATATTTATATATCGCTTATTATGGTATTATATATGCTTACCTTATGGTAACTGCAAGCAGCAACCTGAATTAAAATTCGGCTGTACTTGGCAAAAATAAATCATACTGTAATAACAAGGAAAATCAAACTAACTTCCAATACTGGAAACTTTACTGAAGTATAATTCACCAATACTATTACAAACAAGTAGATACTGATTTGATTTAATGACTGGATAACTAACTGAATGCATGCATTTTCAATTAGAAATGCATTTAATTTTATTGCTTGTGTTTAATGATCTAAGAATATTACCACATATCAAGAATGCTGTTAGATATGGTGCATTGTTATAACTGACATGATCTAAGTGCTTATTTTGATTAGGCAAACAATAGCTGAGGCATATTTACAGACAATTGGAAATTTGCTCAAAGGTTTCAGGAAAACTAATTATAGTTAAATAAATGGTATCATGAACTGTAAAAAATGTAATTTTTTCCCTGGGAAGACCTATGTGGCTTCTTTATCACAGCACTAAGACAAACATATTTTATTAGACACTTGTGATGTGAAGCCATAAGGTGAGGACATGACTAAGTGTTTCATTGTTTCTTTTTAATTACAGACCTTTGTTTTTTTTTTGTTTTTTACTCTTAATTGGAAATCACAGCATCAGAAATCAGTCACAGCTGACTCATCTATTCCTAAATTGCACTTTTAACTAATCCTCCCCATCCTTAAAATGAAATGTGTTTTACAGACCAAGTACTAAATTAAAAAGTACAGGATTCAGTAAAAATGGATATAAAAAATGTCAGTGTACCGATATCACAGTTGGTTTGCTTTGCCCTATTAAAGTTAAGAAAAAGATTGCACTCTAGAGGAATCTACCTTTATGAAAAAACATAAATATACGCTGTTTGCGAGAATAATTTATTGGAATTTAAAGGAGAAAACAGAGACAGAGTGAGAGAATTGAAGCAGGGGGTCTCCAAAGCTGAACCCCGTTAATTTCAGCTCCTGGGACTCTCTACTCCTAGAGATACTTACCTGTGAAGGTAGCTGCTCTGGCTAAGCAAGCAGGGCTTTCAGGTTTGAAGCACCGATGACATTACAAACATTATACATTACAGAGCTTATCACATCAATGCTTTTCTTTCCATTTTAATATTCTCACGGACCTGACAGGAAACAAGCTTTACACTTCACCAATCTCTCCTTTTCTTGACGTTTTTTCTTGTCTTGCATTACTCTGTTTGCATCATTTGATTATTTTATCATTTCTACTTACTCAGATTGTTCCATCCATACTTCTCCCTTTTATTATTCCAATTATTAATTTTCTAGTCTAGAACTGTAACTCCCCCCCCCCCCCCCTGGTGGGTAGTAATGTTTGACCAATAACTTATATAACTGTTAGTTTTATTTCACCATTATGATGTGAGGTCTTTATTTCCTTCTTTTTTTTTCTATTCCAAATGATAAAAAAAAAAAACTTGTACTAGGTTGTGAGTTGTGGAACCTGTTTGGGGGATTTCAGTCATTGTTCCTTTGATGCTGGTTATTTCTAGTTAGGTACCAGTGTGTTCAAATAGTTTTTCTCGACTTGCCAATGCCTCGAGCTGGACGCCTCTCCCATTCCCTATAAACACACCATATATTAGGAGAAATTAACAGTCACACCTTTATTTATTAAAACAGATAAATATCACATATTTATCTCCAAGTAGGGACTTAGCCAGATTGCTCCACACACATCCACCAAAGCTTGAGGGATACCCTAATCTCGTGCTCATCTAGCCATTCAATACCTTAGTCTGAAAACACCAAGTCCCCATCAGAAGGTCACTACCACACCAACCAAGCCTAGCCTGGAATGTACCGCCTTCCACAATTAAAATACTTCCAAAGTCTGCGACCTCTTTCCAGGAGCCAATACTGACTGAGTCCCCCTCCCAAAGTAACATTACTCCCGCCAACACATACCACAAGTTGCGACAAAAAACAGAGCAGAATTCTGAACTTTTCTTCCAATGCCGACATCCCTCATGCCTAAAAAACGGGTGGGTAGGACTTCACTCCAGTAGATCCTAGAAGAAAGAGGAAGCTAGTATCCCTCCCCCTTTGCCCTAAGTACCCTTTACTAAACCACTCCCTCTGGCCTGACACCACAGCACCTTAGGGGAGGGGCCCCTCAGCCTTAAGTCATGCTGCCCATTCCTTACAAGTCCAGGGCTCTCTTCTTGCACTTTTTTTTGACAGTGATTTAATAAACCATCCCCATTTCTGTAATATTTGTTTTTGATTATGTGTGAAAACTCGATTCTAGTTTATCTATACTCATCAGTCTGAATATATAATTTTGTACTATACCCATAGTTGGACGGGTGGGAGATATCTATTGTACCATAATTGCTTTTCTAGCAACTATAAGAATAATTTCAGTTACTTTTACTGGTTTGGTTATAGTTTCATGTTCATCTAGCCATAGCTCTATATTGGTAAATATTGGTACCATTGGATCTTTAGTTTTAAAAATCTTTATTGTTTTATTTATGTAGTCCATAACTGAGTCCCAAAATGTAGATATATATGTACATGTTTAAAGACAGTTTGAGATCTGCTTTTGTTTCCTGACTTTTGATGCAATGGTTGGTATATACACTCTGGGGGGGAAAGCTTCTGATAAATCCTATATATGCTCTGTGCATAATTTTAAATGTTATCTTCCTCCATATCTCTGAGGGTGTTAATTTATAGATGTTTTATACTCCTGTTAACAGTTGATCTATATGCTGTATCTCACAGAAGTCTTTTTGCCATGCAGACAATGTATTTTGTAGTACTTGGTCATAATCATTTACTCTGATTAACTTGTAAAGATCTGATATTGTATACAGTATCTGTATTGTCTTGTTTGGTCAAAATAGTAATCAGATGTGTTGTTATTCAGAATAACGTTTTATAATTTTGGTTATTTTTTTCCAATAATCCATTGCTTGTATGTAAGAGAATAAGTGACTATTTGGTACATCTTTTTTCAGGCATAGATCTTGGAATGATACAGTATAAAGTCTTGTTTATCTCTATTGATTAGGTTATCTAAACAGTTCAGCTCTTTTGCCTTCCATATTTTAAAGGAATTGCGTTCCTTCCTGGGATATATTTCGAGTTCTCTTGTAATGGTAGATATCTTGAGATATCATACAGTAGTTTAAATTTCTTTCTTATTTCCTTCCATGCAATTATTGTGTTTCTTACAATCACCATATTTTTTTATGTATACAGATATTTCTGCCCATTTAAGATTTATTATTTCCTTCAATGATAAGGGGTCTATGAGTTGCGATTCCAAAAGTTGATGAATAGTAGTTTGTTCCCAGAATTAAATCTCCCACATGTCTGAGTAAACATGCTAGATTATAATTTCTTATATCTGGTCGATTTATTCCACTAATTTCTTAGGGTAAGTGCAGCTTTCTCCTTGCTTCTCTTTTTTTTCCCCAAAGAAAATGTACCATTGCTGTATTTAAAGCTTTCACATCTTTATGCTGTTTTAAAATGTGTAGCATTTGCATGGCCTATAAGAACCTTGCCAATGAAATCCTTTTGTTAAATAACCCTTACGAAACAGACAGTAGTAGCTCCATCCAACCCCTCAGTTCCTCTTTAACCCTTTGTATAATATGTGTAAAGTTATTTGGTATAGTTTACCCAGGTCTGGTTCAAATATAATTCCTTGGTATCGCATAGGCTTTTTTTGTGATCGGGAGAGGTAACTTCCCATTGGTCTTGAAATTGGTTTCTTATATACCTGTATACATCACTTCTGTTTTAGATGTATTTATTTTAAAGCATGCAAATGAACCACATTTTTCAATTGTGTTGAGTAGCTGAGTTAAACTTTTTCCTGGGTGTGATATAAATATGAAAATGTCATCAGCAAACATAACGAGCTTTAGTTCCACCAATCCTACGTTAATCTGCCCAAATTCTGTTTAGTCTTTTGCTTAAAACAAACATATATAATACATGTTTACTTTTTGCAATATATGTGTGAATTCCTTGTCAAAAGGTTGAAAATGTTAGTGTTGTGTGATGGAAATAGATAAATTCCCATCTAGGAGCCAATTCCTAGCTGTATTACTAGGCCAACATGCTTTTGTGTTGGAAGGTTGAAGAGCAGCCAGCCCAAATTGTGGTGTGACCCACAGAAAGAAGGTTTTTTCATGATTAACACCACAATGATGTTATTGGCATGAACAATAAGGTAATTGAGCTGTGTCCATTCCCACCTGAAGTCATGTTATTGCTTTTAGATTTAAACTTTATGCTAGAAGTCTGTGCTATTGTGTATTGTCAGGCTGCAATTACTGTACAATGAATTACAGTTCATTTTATTTAATTACAATCCAATTAACATAAATAAATATAATAAAAATGTATATTTTCCCATTTTTATTTGCTAATGCTTAAGTTCTGACACATCAGAAGCCTCTTCATTCAATAGTAATTATACAAAATATGCACTGGAAACACGTTTACTTTATTTTGCTTTTTTCTCAATATTGTACAGTATATCTGTGAGGCTCTTATTCCACCCTAACTGGCTTTGCTTTTGCACAGGAAAATGTTTCATAAGCTCTTCGGGGCAGGGTCTCCATTTATCATTATGTTGCCATTTACCTGTTGCGCTTCTCCCCATTGTTTGTCATTTATTTACATTGTATTGTCATTTTGTAAAGTGTTGCGTATATTGTTGGTGATATATAAATAAAATTATACATACACATTATTATAATGGGAAAAAGAGAAGGTTTATGCTTGGTGCCTGCCTGTCACTTTCCAGAATGTATAGTCTAGTTCAGGGGTGCACACTCTTTTCCCCCTGCGTCCCCCTGCCTGCTCTCCTCCCCCGCCCCCACCCCCCTGCTGGGCTCTGGCGTCAAATGACGCAGCAGGGTCATGTGATGTCACAGTGCTATGGCAACGGGACGTCACATGACCCCACTGCCTTGGAGGAGAGCGCAGGACCTCTGAGACCACTGTGCCCCTCCCCCCAGAAAACTCGTGCCCCCCAGTTTGCGCACTCCAGGTCAAAGACAAAATAGTTAAACACTTTTTTTTCACACCTGTAGTTTAACATTATATCAGAATTGCATTTGAAACAACGGCATAATAAGTTGGATTTACATACAACAGTCTGAGCCAAGGTGAACAATGTGGAATTTTATTATGTGATGATTATTACAAACGCAATTCACAGGGCACTTTTGAAAGCTTTGAGTAAAGTGAATGCCAGATGACAAAAATATAAAATATTCATCTCTTCATATAATGCTATTTAAAAAAAGTAAGAGCTACTGTATAACAATCGAGATATTTGAAGATGTGATTACACTCAATGTCACCACAAGTACTTTAATGAAATATGATGCCAGACTTCTGCCAAAACATTGTATTAAATAACACTGTCTTTCTTCATGTTTAATTGACATTGCAAAGATGTACAAATTTGAAACTTTAGAAGAATTTAACTTCACACAGACAAGAGTCCCTCTATTAGGTCGGTAGAATTTAAGCCTGGGTCATTGCTGTAAAACATAAACATTTTTTCAACCTATATTTCAGTGTGGAGAGAACCTTATGGGACAGTTTTTGCTTGGCTGACAGATATCTGACTTATGTTGTCCAAAGGGACTATAATGGAAATTAGCTCATTCTACAATACAGTTCATTTCACTCGAATCCATGCTGGAATTAGAATAAATTACAGGCACACAGTAATTACGGAGGCTTACTGAAACAAAAAGCGAAGCCATCAATTATAATAAATACATGAAAGTCGCCATAGAGTTTGGTTCCTCTGAGTGGTATAGAAGGAAGGTTATGATCTGATCTTGAGCTTAGTTCTGCCAAAGATGAGCTTCTATTTAAGAAGCAGCACATAAATCACATTTCCCTGTGGGAAAACGCAGTGTAGTGCAAAGCAGGTATCCTTGATGATTCAGTAAAAAAGGTAGAAGCCATATTCCCCACATATTTTATTTTGGGGGGGTGGGGGAGTTTCTTCCCATGAATGAGTGCTGTATATTAGAAAGTAGGCCAATGGACTAGAGGAGATTATAGAAGTCTAGCAAAGGACAAATACCCTTTGAGGCATATGCACACATATAATGGTCATGCCATGGAGAAAAATAGTGCCATATTTACTAAACAATGCTAAGTCTAAGGGGCCTATGCACTAAGCGCTGGCAAAAAAAATTGCCATACAGTTTAAATGGCCATTTTAACAGCGTTGCTATCACGATTTGCATAAAGCCCAGAATACCTGTGATAGCAACATTTGCAAAACTGGCGAGTAGCCGGCAACGTGATGATCGCCCCCCTGAAAAGGGCTCACCCGGCGATTTATTTCTGCTGCAGAGAGAGAGAGAGTCGCCTCTCCCTGCGCAAATCTCACCAGAGATCAAACATTTTTAATATAAAATGTAATACTGATGTAGCCGGGATCCCCTTCTCACCCTTGTTGTTGGGGGAGGGTACGCTGCATTAGAGAGCACTCCGATACGGAGGCTCCGCGTCATGCAAAACGCCATGTTTTGGTTGGCACCGGTATAGACAAACTTGGCCAGAGGTTGCGCATGCGGAGGCGAGAGTGCCAAAGCCAGCGAAGGAGGAGAGTTCCGATTGGAGGGAGGTAGCGAGACACAGGTCCCAGCAGCCCCCGCGGGTCCCCGTGATAGAGTTGAGCCAATGAGCTGGGAGTTGAGGAGGAAAAGGAGGTGGTTGCGCGCATGTTGGGGCAGAGCTGGCTGGAGAGGAGATGGAGCTTCGGTGTAGGGGAGGCCAACCGCCCCGTGCATAGGCCGCATGCAACAGGCCCAGTTAGTCCCTGAGTCCCAGTAGAGACAAGCGGAGCTAGGGACTTGCCATAGTGAGGTTCCGGATCCCCTTAGTGCCGCACGATCAATAACAGGACTGTTCTAATTAGCGGGAGGTCTGGGCTCAGACCCCGCTAGCAAGACGCCATGTGTCCGGGTGGGATCGCCCCGGACTTCCACGTGGGTGGGAGGACGACATCTACCCCTCGCGGATCCTTTGTGAAGATCGTAGCAGTACCGGGTTTTGGAATACCCGGCAGGTAATTCTCCAAGTGCACCAACGGTACCATCGTTTCACTCGGGACACAGTGGCTGCGCAGTCACACTGACACATATAGAGATCTGACTCACTTGAGGGTGGGAGGACTTATCCCAAGGGGATTGGACACCGGGTGGGATCACCCGGTGGAGGGTGACGGGAGGGTAGGCGGTCGCGTGATGCTGATTAGAGTGTCTCCTCTAGGGAGGGCCGCTGATATATGTATGTGAAGGTATTGCTTGCAAGTAAAGTCAATTGGTTAAGGTATCCTGCTGTGTGGTTGTGTGTAATATATATATGTCCTGCGAAGACCCACTTCCCCTCTGGCGGAAGCTGTCGCAGCTGGAGGCGCTGCACCCAGTATAATTATTGTGCGAGTACCCCAGGCTCTCCGTGGCAGAGACTTAGGCCCTGTAAGCCTATAGGTAATATAGCATATGGTAGTGGCCAGCGTTCTATAGGAAGCAGGGCTACACTTGTGTAGCACTATTCCCCCCCCCCCTCCCACCCCCAGTGGGAGATACATAGCTTCTGCTACCTATAGTGTGGTGTGAGTGAAAAAAGTGGGTATAAGCGGCACACCACTGCTGGTAATAAAAATTAAAGAGTATTACCTTTTGGTGCTCACCTTCTGCTAATCTCAGCATCTCAATGCTGGATCCAAGAATTAGTATAAAAGTTAGGTTTGAAGAAGCACACAAAAGACTAGGATAGAGTCCAAACAACTTCTATTTGTATTGAATACATCCGAGCCAGTGAGCACTGTGACGTTTCAGGACCAACTGTCCTTTTTTCAGACCAAACACCTCAGACCTTTGGTCTGAAGAAAGGACAGTTGGTCCTTACTAACTCTTCCAACATGGAGAGTAGGGGGTACTACTTGTAATATTTGGGATCAGGCTTCTTTATAGCCCGTCCCTCGAAGTCCTTGACCAAGACATAGTACAGTATACTCTGGGTCCACCAGTATCATGGCGAACCTCCACCCAATCTTTAAATATACATGTCCCAGTAAGGCATTCCCTCATCACCTCACATATCTTAGATTCAGTTATGTATTCTTTAGAACTGGTCCTGGACTGTAGATATTCTTTAACGGCTAACCTCAACCAATCATTCAGTTCGTCTTCAATTTCTTGCATGATGGGCTCTGGAACATATGGGAAGTTATAACCATGGGACAACCGGTACCTATTCCGTATGACTCTGTCTGCTCTGCTTAACCTCATGATTTTCCGGCCAGCTCCTTGGCCAGGTAATACCCAAAACCCTGGGTCATTAGGGTCCACCTCTTGATATAATATAGAGGGGCCCTTAGGTACTCTTACCCAAGGTTTATCTCTCCCAGTCGTTTGTGAAGTACCTCGGCCTTCTCCTCTAGAGAAAATTGGCCCTTCCGACCACTAATGGAGCCGTCGACCAACACAAACCGTGTACTTTTTAAACTAGGAACATACTCACAGAACATGGTGTGCCACCACTTAAAGGGGTCCTGAGATAAAGACCCAGATCCTGAACTAATAGGTCTGGTACCTACTTTGGAAAATGCACTGGAGGGAGTAGATAGCTGAGATGACCCAGATGCACGTGATAGTTGAGACTGAGACCCAGAGGATCTACTGAAGGACTGGTAATATCCCCTAAACCAGATCTTTTAATACAACTAGTTGCAGGGATTTCTCCCTCTTAGTCTTCAGAACTCCCACACCCACACAACCAATTCCCCACATTTGTATCAGGAAACTTTGTTAGCAAAAAGGGGCTGATAGTAGGGTCTATATGTTTCATTTTCTAGGAGCTAATGGTTGAGGATGAGGAGTGGCAGCGGCAGAATTGGTCTGGGCAAAGTTCACAATGTCCTGCACAGGGTAGCATGGAATGCTAGGGCCGATGGCTGGGGCACAGCAGAGTCCATGTACTGTCCTTTCCTTTGCCAGAGGGTGGTGACAAAAGCAGGGATTCAGAGGCCCGGTGACCTTCTCCCTTTCAATTGGCCACATAACAGGAAGCACTTGGTGGAAGCTGACACACACTCACCACTGCTGACTTTAGCGGTAGTGCAGCAGGCTCCGTGGATTCTGAGGACGCCATTTTGTCGACGTCGTCGGTCATGGACAGGCTCACAATACCACCAGGCAGGCTCAAGCCCGGCGACGGCGATGACATCACATCCGTTAAAACCGGTAGTTCGCCACCCCGGACAAGGCCCCACCTGGATCTGGAACAAAGTAGGAAAGGGGTGGCTCACCCATCACAAGGTAGGTGACGTCCCGCGTTTCCTCCGCAGTCAGATTTCGTGCAGCACCAGCGTCATCTGGGGTCGGGGAGCTCCTCGGACGTTCCCGAACCTCCACAGCCTTGGGGTGGATGCGATTGGGCTGGAACTACTCTCCGGATGTGGTCTCTTCTCCACAGGTTCCACCCGGTTGAAGTCATCTTGGATGGCAACGGGTGGGGACACCACCACCAGGACACGATGCCAGGGCGAGTATGCTTATGGAGCTACCGTGCTCCTGGTTCACCTGGAGACCTGCATCCAACATCCCTGGGGCAGTCCACCAACCCTCAGGAACCTCGGCAGTCTTGGATCCCAGTCCTGGGACCGTCGGCACCATCACAGCAGGCTGGACTGGTAGTTGCATGGACCACGGGCCCATCGCAGAGTCCGCGGCGGTCACTGTGGGTGGCACCGGACCACTTAGGCATCCAGGCGCGTTGATGAGGGCACAAGGGCCCACGTCGTCAGGGACCGGGAAAATGAATGAGACCGCACAGGTCAGTGTGGTGACTCGTGAAGGAGGTACACATACCTCAGCTGGTACAGGGCGAGCAGGCCTCAGATAGAAGATACCACAGTGCTGGCACTGCGCCTCTTGGCCGACAGCTCCTTCGGGCAGCCGACAATGCAGACAGATACACCACAGATGAATCTGGTTATTCACTCGGACAATCAGATAGCCACCTGGAAGCGTGTAGTTGGTGACTTCTAAGTCATCTTTAGCAGCTGAATTGGACACCATGAGGTAGTCTGGAACAGATTGCTTAGGCTCCTCTCTCTTACTACACTCAAAGATGAATGAACACTTGGTGGGCAGTAAAGAAACTCCTCCCAGCACTAGGCACACTGTGATAGGCTAGTTGGGAATAGCTCCTCCCCTGGGTGGAATCAGAGGCAGGGCTGTTTTAGTACAAGGCTGACCTGACCAATCAGCAAATGATGATGCCAACAGCATAAGGGGTGGCACCCTGCATTTGGTGCTGAAATGATGCAACTATTTTTGCAGATCTTTTGCAACTTTGCATTTTCAAACCCATGCAGTTTGCTGTTTCTTGGCGGGAATGCCATTTTGGGACTCATGCACATGCCACCACGCGGTTATCACCATGTTTAAGACACTCCTTGCATGCGGTCCCTCCGATCTGGGCTGGAACCACTCTTCTTATCTGGGCTGGAACCACTCTTCTTATGCTGCAGATATTCTGAGGCAGAAGTTACCTTCCAGTTAGGCAAAACCCCTTCAGTACACTGCACACGATAATTTTCATTCAGAGTGCATGTGACTCCCTGTGCATCAGCTGCTAGGTGTACAGCATTAGTTCCTCCACCAGAGGTTCTGGAGATCCTAACCTACAATCAGGAACTCCCCTCCTCAGACACTATCCTGCACACTGTCACACCACCCCTCTTGAACAAGACACTGCAGTCCCCTTCTAAAGATTTCTGAGCCCTCGGCACTCAGAGCACCCTCTCCAGGCGCCCTACACATATCTGTCCTCAAGGTGACTAGACTACAGCAATAGCAGTTGCTTCAGTACAAGACTTCTCATTAGGGCAGACTAGGCCACAGCTCCCTGGTGGGGAATATGGTTCCTGGTTATGATAGGCCGGGGTCTCCTGGACACAATACCTAGTCCCCCTCTATCTTTGCACTCCATCTGAAAGCGCACTTTCTTCTGTACCTTTCATTCTGTTGTTTCTCATTGTAAAAGCCTGCCCTGATCTCAGCAGCGCCTCCAAACCAAATGTAGCGCACTTTCCCCCACCCCCTGGGAGATGTGTGGCTACAGTGTGTGTGGTGCGGTGCAAGACCAGTTGGTGCCCAGGAGATCTGAGCCTCCGCCGCTGGGAACCTGGCCTTCACCTGAGTGATGCTCGGTAGTGCCTCCACCTGTAGCGGGATTCTATAGTGTAGAATGACCCTGTTACAGGACAAATAAGAAATAATACACACATGGTATAACGGAACAGTTTACTATATGCAGATAATTATAGTTACAGCCTACCCACCAGGCCACGCAAGGCCATACCTTCCAATACTCTGCCCCCTCTCAATGGAGTCACTGTCCCCAAAGTACATAGGAGCCCTTGGGCACCCAACGAACCCGGTGTCCACAAAGTAACCCCCACCCAATGTGTGGTACAGTGCTGTCCACTAAAGTGTTGTTGGTGCATGTGAGGAGTTAGGTACCTGCCGGGTGATGCCACACCCGGGCACGCTGTAGAAGCTAGAATCCATTGATCCAGCGATGTGTCCGCCTCTGCTATAGGTGGTATCCTGCTGGAGTGTCCCACACTGATGATAGTCTCTGATGGCCTGGTTCTCGACCGCAGGCCACATTCACCGTGCAGCGTCTCACTGTGTCCATGACCCTGATTGTACTAAGCGGGGCAATGTCCCTGTCTAAGGGAAAGTCCCTATAGCACTTCAAGCTATGTGGGAGCGGGGGCCTAACAAGGGGTATCTGGCCTAGTGCAGATGACACTGACAAAAAGACTTGCGCCTCCCAGTTTGCGCAACGCTGTCCTCAGGTGGTTCCCGCAGGTGTCTGAGGGATCGCGGGTGGTCCCCGTGAATCCTCCCTGGCCTGCGGTACCAATCCTATTGCAAAAAAAAAATGTGGAATACATTGCAATAAATATACCTTCCCCAACACATACAGTACAGTAATGGGCAAAGTAACTATTATCCATATATGGATAATAGCTCATTTGCCCAATATTAAATAAAACATTAGCCAGCTAGCATAAATAAAGTAAATTAAAACCGTTCTACTTACCCCTGCCTCCTGAAGGGTGTCCTTGTCAGCATACTGCAGGGCCATGTCCTCCGATGCCAGCAAGAATACATACAAAAATACAATCTAATGGCCCCTAACCCCTTAATCACTGTAGAAGTTAATAACCGCTGTAGTAATTAAGGGGTTAACCCACCCTCCCTCGCTAGCCACCTGGGAGGCTTAACCACCCAACTCACCACTATACCCACCCTATACCCATGATTGGCATAGGGGTACATCATACCCATATAATATGGGCATAAGCCACTAATGCAACCAATGGTCACCCTAATCAAAGGCATGAAGTCCAAAAATACACAATAATAAAACATATACACGAGCACCTAAACACCAAAATTAAATAAATAAAAGCAATAGCCAACCAATTAATTAATTAATACCGCGCCGGGAGGGAATAGAACACTGGGCACCAGGGGGCACCCTTGCTATACTAGTGTATTGTAGCAGGGGGTCTCCGGAGCATAGCATCATTGATTTCAGGTCCGGGGACCCCCTGCTTCCCAAGATACAGGCCCCGTTAGAGGGTGCCGGTATCTCCTATGCAACTCCCTGCGCTGTGCACCCCCTACCTTCTCTCCTCCTCGGTCACGCCCCCCGTCGCCTCTAATGTTGTATCAAATGACGCTGCGGGGTCATGTGACGTCACGTCATTTGACGTCACGTCTCTGTGGTAATGGACGTCATTTGACACTGCGTTGTCATTGAGACGCGTGTCTGGAGCCGGGTAAGTAAGTTTACATAGAGAAAAGCAGTATTGGTGTTGGTACTGTTACTTTCAGGAATCAGCCCGGGCTGTTTTGGTGTGAGGAAATCTCTTTTAGTAATAAAGGCACCAGGGACTTTTCTTGTAATAAAACAGAACAGTCTTTATTGTAAAGCAGCCACAGTAATAACTTCACAGACTCCTGGGTTTCCCGCTGACAGGGGCTCTCACTTATGTTGGGATAGGCTCCCAATGGATGACAGAAGACTGACCTTTGATGCAAGTGGACTGGGGGATCTGTGCTGATTATCGCTGTCCTGTTTTACTGAAGAGACCTGCTACAGCAGTTTTGCAGATACGCCAGATACCATGGAGGGGGCTGCTTGGTGGTGACCGATGCCACACGGGTATACGGTAGTATGCATGACCCCCCAAGCTCTGTTTAAACGGATTGCTGTGCTGTGTCCAGGACTAATTTGATATCGCGGCCGGTTCTGCAAAGTGATATGCTGCAGCTGCTCCGCTGAAACCCTGGGTATCGTGGAGGGGGCTGCATGGTGGTGATTGATGCTACACCGGCATACGGCAGTATGTATTACCCCCCCATGCTCTGTCTAATCAGAGTGCTATTTGGAAGCTGTTGCTGGGAACCCACAACACGCGGCCAAAGGAGCTCTCAATGCAAGTAAAACAGGGCATCCTTAGGCTGCAGAAAAAGAGAAAATCCATCAGAGAGGTAGCAGGAACATTAGGAGTGGCCAAATCAACAGTTTGGTACATTCTGAAAAAAAAGAACGCACTGGTGAGCTCTGCAACACAAAAAGGAATGGACGTCCACGGAAGACAACTGTGGTGGATGATCGTAGGATCCTTTCCATGGTAAAGAAAAACCCCTTCATAACATTCAGCCAAGTGAAGAACACTCTCCAGGAGGTAGGCATATCATTATCCAAGTCTACCATAAAGCGACGACTTCACGATAGCAAATACAGAGGTTTCACCACAAGGTGCAAACCATTCTTAAACCTCAAGAATAGAAAGGCCAGATTAGACTTTGCCAAACAATATTTAAAAAGGTCAGCCCAGTTCTGGAACAGCATTCTTTGGACAGAGGAAACTAAGATTAACCTGTACCAGAAAGATGGGAAGAAAAAAGTATGGAGAAGGCTTGGAACGGCTCATGATCCGAAGCATACACATAATCTGTAAAACAATGCAGTGCGATGGCATGGGCATGCATGGCTTACAATGTCACTGGGTCACTAATGTTTACTGATGATGTGACAGAAGACAGAAGCAGCCGGATGAATTCTGAAGTGTATATGGATATATTGTCTGCTCAGATTCAGCCAAATTCAGAGAAGTTGATTGGACGACGCTTCACTTTACAAATGGACAATGACCCAAAACATACTGCGAAAGCAACCCAGGAGTTTTTTAAGGCAAATAAGTGGAATATTCTGCAATTGCCGAGTCAATCACCTGATCTCAACCCGATCGAGCATGCATTTCACTTGCTGAAGACAAAACTTAAGGCAGAAAGACCAACGAACAAACGAACAACTGAAGACAGCTGCAGTAAAGGCCTGGCAAAGCATCACAAAGGAGGAAACCCAGCATTTGGTGATGTCCATGTGTTCCAGACTTGAAGCAGTCATTGCCTGCAAAGGATTCTCGACAAAGTATTAAAAATGAACATTTTATTTATGATTGTGTTAATTTGTCCAATTACATTTGAGCCCCTGAAATAAGTTTTTATGGGGTATCCTACTTCATCCTTTGGTGCTGCGCTTGAGTGACAGAAGGGGGGGCATATCCTGTTTTGGCTGAGGCAATGGGAGGCTCGCCCTCTGGCAGTACCACCCTAAAGTTAGTGGTTGTTCCTTCCCCATGAGTAATGCAGGTCATGACTGGGAGCCTGAGATTGGGGCCTACCCATGTGCTCTCCCCTCCAGGGAGGAGTAGAGTGACTATACCTCGGCCTTCGCTAGGGAGATGGGGAAGAGCTAGGATGGCTGTGGGTGCCCTAGGCCTGTAGTGACGGTCCAGGGACTATCTCCGGTGATACCTGAGAGCTGATATACGAGACTGTGATCTGGCAGGTGACTGCTGAGTACCTGTACATTACTGCACTAAGAGTAGTAATAAACCTGTTCCTGTTTTGCAATATACCTCCTGCCTGGTGTGTGATCTAACTGGGGGGAGAGTTACGATTCTACCGTGGGATATCGCCTCCATATCCCTGGAGCCTACAGCAGATGGAGGTGCTGCACTGCTAAGTATATGGACCCCAGAAGCCTTTTCCTGAAGTCCCAAAGTTACCGCACAATATATATATATTGTATATACATAAATATAGACAGGTAGAGTGAATGTAGATAGATACAAAAGCAATGTATATGGAGAGAAACAGAGATAGAGAGAAAACAAGTTAGGAGGAGTGAGTAAAATAGAAACAGTAAGAGCGTGGGAGATAGAGTTAGAGGAGAGGGAGTTATGAGACTGATTGAAAGCAGACACTCAATCATTACATTCATACGTGATTAAACTAAGTCATACATAATATTATAGACAGACATAATAAAGACTACAAGTCATAAAGTGGTATAAAACCGCCATATTTATTAAAGGCAGAAGCAACAAGGACAGTGACTGTTCCAAGGCTAGAGGTCTCCCGGGAGGCTGTTCTACTAATGCTGAGCCTTTTATGTCAGCCATAAAGAAACCCTCTTCATAGGAAGCTCAGACATTTTCCTTCTTAAATTTGCATCACATACATTAATATAAGACTTTACCAGGTAAAGATAAAGGTTTAATAGTAATTCACATAGTAGAACTGTACTAACTTTATAATCACTACAGAATACTGTGTCTAAACTGGGAAAGGACTGCACTTGAACTCTAGAGAGAGTACCTACGTGTATATCCTCCCAGTGGGATTTATCTAAAGAGAAGTAGTTGGATTCTTCTATTATTACATTACATGTAATTTAAATATGTCTAGATTTATGGAGGAGGCTCCAGTGTAATAAAGTAACACATATTCTTATAAAATGATGGTGTAGTTTCTCTGTGTATTTGTCCTCAGAAGCTATTATCTGCTTCGCCTCTCCTTGGAATTTGGTCTGGTAAGTAATAGTGTACGCACCAATGTGTTGCCTACTCTGGGTGTGGATGTTGAGGGAACAACACAGGTTTATTGGGTCTCCAACTCCACTCAAAGCACTACACACAGGGTGAAGGTCATGTCCAGTTAGCACAGATACATATAGTACACCCACTAAATAAAATACTATAATATCTTACAGGGAAGCTCTGTGCAAACATACAAGAATGTCACTCCACAGATACAATTATTTGAAAAATATATTGATGGACCTTTATCTAACACAAAACCACTTATCCCAGTCTTTGAGCAACAGGGTTATTGATGTATAGCCTAACCAAAGTGTCTTGTCCAAACCACAGATTCTCTGCTGAGCTGATGTAATATCCTCTTACTAATGAATAGTACAGAGTGTAAAGATACTTGTTTAACAGATTCCTTTGATTTTGTACAAATTCAATGTACTGTCACTGTTTATGTGAACTTGCAAATTTAAATTGAGTAGATTCTAAAGGTGCGACTCTGTTAGCAATATTATTTGGAGCCTTTTTTATTTGATTTTATAGAGCCTACCATGTACAGAGAGATTATACATGACATCATTATGACATCTTATGTAACTGTATTTGTAACCAAGTATTATTTGTAATTTAACTCTATGCTCTGGACATACTTGAAAACAAGAGGTAACTCTCAATGTATTACTTCCTGGTAAAACATTGTATAAATAAATAAATCATTCAGGGAAGAATACAAATAAGGAGACGTGCATGAGATATAAAAGTAAACATTTGGAGATAGGAGAACCTGCTCCAAAAAGCTTAAAATCTAAATACTGTAGTATGTTGAGAGATATAAAGAGAGAGAAGGATTACATTGTTTATAAAGCATGGACACTGAGTACACGTACTGTAAGTGCGTATGCAGTGGGTCATGTAGTTCTGGTACAAAGTTTTAGAAATGCTTCATTATATAGGTGAGTTTTCAAGCAAGGTGGGAGAGAGTTGGAGAAAAAAAATATTGCTAGCACAAATATTCTGAACTTGTGTGGTGTAAAATATCCGTAGTATCTCATCGGTATCTTATCAAAACAGCTTTTGTGAGGTTGTGCCATTACTTTTTGTTATATATTTGAGAAATGTGTTCCTGTTATTTCTAATTTTCCTGTCAGAACCTGAAATATGTTTTCTGAAAAGGAAATACAGTGAGAGAGAGCTTTGTCATATAAAGAAGAAAGCACATGCAGTCTGATGAGTGGTCTAGTGTTTCACAGGCATGTTTTAACAAGGGGTGATCGAGTGGCTCGTGAGTGAAGGCACTGACTCTGAGAACAACGACACTGAGTTTGAAGCAAGAGAGTCTGGTGTAAATCCTAGTATCAGCGCCTGGTGATCCTGGGCAAGTCACTTCATCTCCCTGTGCCTCAGGAAACCAAAAATTACATTGTAAGCTCTACAGTATGAGACAGGGATGCATTGTGCCTCCAACATTTTATGTACAGCATTGTGTATACTGTACAAGGGAAAGCAAATATAGATTTAACAGAGCCACAAACTGAGAAGGTATGTTTTTCTACCCCTATCCTGTCTAATCTTATATTTTTCTGATTCCATATTCTCTTTATTTCTATCCCTTCCTTGATTCTTATTCTCTCTCTCTCTCCTCTCTCTCTCCTCTCTCTCTCCTCTCCTCTCTCTCTCCGCTCTCTCCCCTCTCTCTCCCCTCTCTCTCTCCTCTCTCTCTCTCTCTTTCTCTCTCTCTCTCTATATATATATATATATATATATATATATATATATATATATATATATATATTCCTTTCTTTGTAATTCCTTATGCATCTCTCTTTCCTTTCAAGTACAATATTTAAAGCACAGATGTCGTGCTTCTACAGCGTTCCCCTTTTGCTACTACAGTGGTATGCAATGTTTATAAAAGCCAATATTACTCTCATCTATTTAAAAACTGAACATATTTTTTTTTTAAATACCCCTTCTATGGGGTAAAGAGTTAATGCATAGCAGAAAAAAACAATATTACATTTCCTGCCAGCGTTTTCAATGTGTATTTTGACTTAGTAAGGAAATGAAAGCAATAAATTAGGGGCCGTATCTCAAAAGGTTAGGGCCAGCTTTTCTCAGTGGGAAACCCCCCATTTATTAATGGTATTTACAGTACTTAAGTGTTCTTCCTCTGCACTTTCTTGACACTTTCAGGAAAACATTAACCATGCTGGTTGGGCACCGCAGGCCTCACCATGGGGAATGTGCGTTCCTTATTTGGTAATCTTTTTTACTATGTTTATTTTGCCTCTTCTAACAGTTTGTTGACTTAACAGAAGAATGTAATCTTTATTAACATCAGCTTACTTGAATGTGGATCATATCATCTGTTATTTCTCCATGGTGCTAGTATTTAGATACGTTTCCAGGTTTGGTTATTATTTAATTCAGAATACAAAGCACTTAAAAAGAAAACATGAGGTGGGAAATATATGGCATTGTAAGCAAACAAACTACCTTTTCATGTCCCAAGGTTACGTTCCAAGGGAACTTTCTGTCCTAAATAAAAAAGAAGGTTTGCATATTTTAAGCACACCAGCTGAAATTCATTTTAAATCCATAACACAAATGACAAGACCACCTGTTATATTATGCTAGTATGATGTATAGTAGCACCTTTTTGTGCTTGGATAGAAAATGTTCCATTTCAATAGTAGAAGGAAACAAATATTCCTGCAATGCACTATATGTATTTTTAAGTTCCTTATAAAGTGATGAATAGTAGGTACTGGCCTAGTTAACGGCAAAGTGTGCATATTCAAATCATTCACTCCTGCACAAAATATTTTGAAGTGATCTTCCCCATGCTATAGAAGAGCTCAGCTCTAAATAAATAGGACTATAACATGCTCCAGAAGCAGTAATATAGATTCACAACATACAGCATAGGGGCCTATGTGTTGCATTTGCTACAAATAGGGTTGCATATTCAATTTCTTCCTCTTACCATCTGAATTTCAGACCACACAATACTAAAAGATGTTAAGTAAAGACATCTAATTTTACTGTCATTTGAATTCTCTTATTGGAGTTGCACATACAGTAGTCACTCCAGCTAAAGAGAGAGACAGTTGCATGGAAATGCACCCTAAAGTGTTATGGGATACAAAGCTTTAATTGAAAAATATGTATGCTGAAAAAATTGGTTGATTGTGGTCTGCACAGTGTAAACAAGGATGATTAAAGTAAGCAAACTACGGACTGGAGCTCACCTATCAGAACATTCCAGTTGTCTTTCTGATCTGGGTTCTAGTTTCTGGGATCTTTTGCATACTTAAGGTTGCAAAAGTGATTTACCATTCTCTTGAATTATGGTTTAAACACCGCACCCGTGTGTGCCTACATTAAATAAAGTGCACATTTTTCCTTTGTTCTACAATGGTGATGCCAGAATAAGTAAAACATAACAAAATAGGTTGTTTGGGACAAGGAATCCATGTTTTTTTTTTATTCTCACTTGTAAAGACAAAGACAAAAGACAGGCATTGGCAAATGTTACAAGATGGGATGTCCGGTAACCAGCTTCATGTGGCATACAGACAGATCTGTCAGTCTGAGGGTATATATCATTTTTCTTCAAACAAATGCTCTATTGTGGGGTAAAGATTTGCAGCTGGTATTCCTCTTGTATTGACTCCTCTTGCACAGGTGCTGCAGCAGCACCCGATTATTTGAGTGTATTTCTTCTCGTTATAGCAGTGTTAAGGATGGGGGTAAAGAATTGTGCCAATTTGTTTATTATAAAAATAAATGATGATGACAATTATATTAATACAATTAACAGTGTCATCACAATTATTTTTTCTTTATAATGCTTGAATATGTAATGTGTACAGGGTTTTAAGGATAAAATAATCACTGATGCTTTCAAAATCTTACAATTTTAGGGGAAAAGAGAGCTTGGTGTATTGGTGTGTGCTCAGCACGTGTTCAGTAGTGGGCCTGCTCCTCTTTAGGCATTAAGTGACAGATGTCAGGTGGGGATTAGAGGATGAGATGCAAGGATCGTTAGAAAGACTCACTTGTAAAAGTAACTTTGTTGGAAACATTAAGGGTAATATCTTATGGCACTGCTTTGTAAATATGGCCCTTAATATCTATGTAACGGGTATTCCCCCACCCCCAATCGCAGATAGAGTGAATGTGAGGGGGAACCTATATGTTACCAGGTGTGAAGCGTATACCTGCAGGTTCACAGGAGGCCTGAGTCTCCGCTGATGGGAACCTGGGGTGCTTCTCTGGAACGTTCTCATCGGTCAGCGCATCCACCTATGTAGGATTCTATACCTGTGAGGGATCCGTAGCAGCACCGTCCACTGAGCTGTGACGTCACACGCACCGGAGGACACACAGAGATTGGAATCTCAAGTTGCATGCGAAGGAGATCCGGAGCCAGAGAGGAGGCGGTGAGAGCTGCAGAGTATCCACTTCATTCACTTTTATTGTGATAAATGTGAATTTTATACTAGCACATTGTAAGTGCACATTTTATATGTTTATTTTTTATAAAGTTTATTACATGACAGATCGCGCTATGTAGTGCTGTTTTTCTCCTCTATATATACCATTGTCACACTGACGAGACGAGCCTGGAGGGAATCCCACACAATTCATCATCCTTTATGGGTGGCAGCCCTATCTGCTAACCGCGCATATACCACAAACATCTTGTGAGTAGATTGACCAATAGAGCCAAGATTTCATCATTTAGCCAATCACTTTATCTCAACGTCTGCACTTAAATTTGCACTGTTTGTTTTCCTTTTTTCCCCATATATGCTCCTCCAGGACTGTCTGAACCATAACATTGGAACCCACATACAAAGTAAGAACATACACCAATGTATATATAAGAACAGTTTACTGTATACAACATAGAACATAACTCATACATCAATGACAATAACCTTAGTGTCACTCCTGTAACACTGGGCCTCATAGGCCGTAACCCCACACCATATATCCCTGAGTCCCAAGTGTCCCTAGAGTCCCACAACCCCACCCATGTGTGGGACAGCGTTGCCCACTAAGATGAAGTGTATAGGTGGTGCACTTGGTGACTTGGATAATACCTGCCCGGTGCTCCTGCTACCGGGTGCGCAGATAACCTTTACTTGGAATCACTTACTCCAGGAGATGATCCAAGATGCCTCCGCCTCAACGGTGGGTGGCTCCCGCATGGAGTGATCCACCTTTATAATGTCTCTTATCTCTGCTAACGCAGAGGATGTTATACCTTCACGCAACTCACCTTCAAGGCAATTCACCTTCACAGCAATTCACCTTCACAGCAATTGCCCTTCACAGCAATTCACCTTCACAGCAATTGCCAGGATAGTTACGTTTCCTGGCTGGACCCTCACTTGTCTAGGTTCTACAGGACCCTGTCCCTAGTCTAAGGGGAGTCCCTGTAGTAACCACAAGCTGAGGTGAGTAGGGCATTAGCTGGGGCCTAAGGGGAGACTTCTGGGCTAGTGCAGGAGGCTACTTTCCTCCCTGCACAAACACACCCTCCCCTCTCTGTGTCCCAGCTCCTACTGACACTCACACCACTATAAGCTTCCTGACTCCAGCACGCAACATTTTATCTCCTTTGCTGCAGGAGAATCTGTAATCCTTAGTGGCTGTTTGACTGCATGTGCTCTGGGTGAAAGGGCAGTCCCCAGAGGCTGCTGGGAATTGTAGTCCACTCAGGACCTCTTTAGCATTGGGACCGCGTGCGCTATCTTTACTGCGCATGCGCAATCCTGTAATGGCCACCGCTGAACTCAATTGCACATGCTCTAACTCTGGTAGGCCCTGCGCTACTGTAATGGCTACCGCGGTGGTTCTATGCACGTGCGACCTCCTGTTGTACAGCACGTGCGCGAATACACTGTGCAACCGCAAGCTCCTGCAAGATGGAGGCGCCCTGTAGCTGATGTCGCCAGCAGCCCCCGGCGACGCGAACACCCCCGCAGCTCCCCGACATACCACGGGTGTCCCCGTTCTCCTGCGGTGGTAAGAGGGACCAGTTGGAAGCCTGCTACATCTACATGGGAGAGGGAGTCTAATTGTGAACAGTAGGAAATTACAAAGGTGGCAAGCAGAGCAATTGGACCAATAAGTAAAAGTTAAAACTAAGGAGCAGCTGCAAATGTTATAACCTACTGTTTTTAACCTTTTAGCTCACTTTGTTATAGGGATATATAAGATGTAGGAGAGGTGCTCTTTAAATATACTACATGTCCTCTGAAATACTACTTCAGTATTTAATTAAAACGTTACATCTGACTGCACAAATTATTTGTTTGCATATCTTTTGGATTATTAATGTAGCGGTTGAAATCCACCAAAATGATAGAGTTTCTGTAGTTCTATAGAGCAAGTTGTAGTTGTGTGTGAATCCTTGGCAATTGCCCCTTTGTAAACCAATAAAATTGAAGTAAACCTATAGTTCTATGAGGATCAGTTGTTATCCAATTTCTGCCCAACTTCTGGTGAACTCTCTAGATTACTGCTCTCTAGATACATCTCTAGGTGCATTTCTAAAGACCTCTCTAGATTTATTTCTAGATCAACCTCTCTCAATCTCAAGCTAAAATTCTTGCGATACATTTCTAGATAACTCTAGATATATTTCTAGATTACTCTCTATATAGACTTTTAAAGCCAAACTTTAAAAGACTGGCTTTTCCATTTATGCCAGTCACTGCTACCCCTGGGTTGTGCCATTGGGTAACCAAACCCTGTGGTTACAGATATACCTGTTACAAATCAAGCTAATGTGTATATCAATTACTAGTATGCTCACGTCATGATGAATCCATGTCTAACTTTTTTGTTCACCAACATACAGATTTCAGAAAGAAATCCATGTTTATCCCTTATTCATCTAAGGGTCCCTACATTACCACTTTCGAGAGACTAGTTAAACAGGATCTCAAAAAGCTGGCGGATGGTTGCACATCCAGCCGGTTCCCCCATGGCAATCTAACAGAGGAGGAAATAACTGAATTAGCTAACCTCCAGACTGATCACTCTATCGTCATAAAAAATGCCGACAAAGGGGGGGCGGTGGTGGTGCAATCCTCGACCAGCTACAAACAGGAAGCACTCAGACAACTGAATGACTCAAGTTCATATAAAAAACTTGCAAGAGATCCAACGGTAAATTTTTCGACGGAATTAAGAGATCTTTTAGACTTGGGTATGATGCTGTGTGTTCTCAACAGGAAAGAGTTTGATTTCCTGTTGTGTCCGCATCCCATCGTCTCCATTTTTCACCATCTCCCAAAGATCCCTAAATCACTGACCTGCCCTCCTGGCAGGCCTATAGTGGCCAGTATTGGATCTTTGGGAGATGGTGTTTCTTGATACCTAGATAGCTTTCTTCAACCCCTGGTCCTATCATTGCCCTCCTTCCTTAAAGACTCGAACCAACTATTGATGGATTTGCAAAACGTCAAATGGGAGACATTTTATAGTTGGGCTACTATGGACGTTATGTCTCTTTATAGTATTATACAACACGAACAAGGCATTGCTGCGGTACAACATTATCTTCATTTATCAAAATTACCCACGACACTTTGCACTTTTTTGATTGAAGGTATTACTTTTTTATTAACACATAATTATTTTACTTTTGATTCACAATTTTATTTACAACTTAAGGGTACTGCTATGGGGACTTCATTTGCACCGTCTTATGCTAATTTGTTTATGGGCTTTTGGGAATCTATCTTTATTTTTAGTGATCACAATCTTTTTAGGAAACACATTATTTTCTACAGGCGTTATATTGACGATCTGCTTTTTATTTGGGTTGGTGATTTTCTTTCTTTTGAAACTTTCTTTAACACCTTAAATATTAATAATTATAATCTCACATTTACTTATGATTTCGATATTCAACACATTTGCTACTTGGACATAATGTTGTACATAGATGTCAACAAGACAATACAAACAGATATTCACAGAAAACCCAACTCTCGTAACGCATTTCTAATGGCTAACAGCAATCACTCTAGACCCCTGAAGAGGGGGATCTTGAAGGGACAATTTTTGAGACTCAGAAGACTCTGTTCCACTGAGGAGTCTTTTGAGACACAGGCTGGGGACTTGGTTCACAGATTTCTAAAGAGGGGCTATAATAGGGTTCATATTATGGAGTCTCTCGATGTGGTAAGATCACTTAATCGGGGTGATCTTTTCCCCAGTAGGGGTAATCTCAATTATAAATGCATCGATTAGGAAAATGGATAACAAGCTACCCTTTTTCATTACACAGCAATGTAAACAAGCAGATTCAATTAGAAATATCATTTATAAGCACTGGGATACTTTAAAGTTAGACATGGATTTACAAAATATTGTCAATGATGGACCGAAATTTGTTTTTTAAAAAGCAAAGTTGTTGGCAGGTTTTTTATCACCTAGTTTGTTCCACTCACATCGCCAACAGCGTATCTCTAACATACCAAAGATTTCTTTAAGTGCGGCCATTGTGTTGTTTGCCAATATGCCCTTCCATTGACAAGTATTCAATCCTTAAAACCCAGGAAAAAAATTAAAGTACCCACATTTATCAACTGCAATTCAAGTTTTATTGTTTATATACTTAATTGTGGCTGTGGCAGACACTACATTGGACGCACCATAAGGCCATTGAAGTTAAGGATAATGGAGCATGTTAGAGCCATTAAAAAGTGTACTACCACGCACCCAGTGTCAAAACACTTTGCCCACTGGCCACAGGGTGGTATCCATCCAGAACTTCTCTTTTTCGACTGTTGAGCATGTTCCCCCGCCCATTCTGGGAGGTGATAGATTGAACATGCTCAACAGATGAGAGATGTTCTGCATTTTCAGTATGGATTCTTTACAACCAAGTGGGATTAAGCAAGATTGGGAATTAATTCATTTTATATAAATACATACAGTATCCCAACTCTCTGGATAGGTTATATATGAGTTTCAGATGATACATTAAACTTGTTAGTTAATTTTGTGATTTTTGTCTTATGTTCTTAGATATATATTTTTCAGTTTATGTGTTTTCATTATGATATCATCATCATTATCATCTTTTGTTTATTTCATTATTTAGGATTATTGAGAGATATTAAGATATAATTTTTCTAATATTTTGTCTTTATAAATGTTTATTTATTTACTGATTATTGAGATCCAAGCAATTATATATCCACATTGGTGTTTAAGTTGGTATTTTTTTATATCCATATATATGATAACCACATATTCTTTCATACAATATTCAATGTTATAGAATGTATATTATTTTATGTATTTTCATAGCTTTAGATAGATCACTTATTTTCTTTTTATTATATCATGGGTTATATATATATATATATATATATATATATATATATATATATATATATGAATATATATTCTTTTTTCATTATATTTACATGTTAACTTTGAGGATGTGAGGGATAAGTCACTTGAAGGGTTTTTATGGGTTCTTCAATATGGTTTTCATTATATATTTGTTATATGTAGTTTATAAGTTCATTTTTATTATTTTTATATTTTTTTCTTCTATTTTTAATCTCTTTTTATATGCTCTTGATTATCAATCATTTGTATTCTTCTGTCATTCATGTTGTTTAACATGTTTGTTGCACAGTTCGTTTTGTATTTGCATTGTTTATGTTTTTTTACTTCCGGGTTTGCCTATCCCATGCAGAGGTGTTTTTCCCCTGTGAGGCTTCTGTAGTTACATACGAGGACTCCACACTAGTTAATTTTGATTGGCTGGTTTGGCTCGAATTCACCCCTGCATTGGAGTGGCTATATAAAGGAAGCATAATAGGAATACGGGTTACTCTTTGATAAAGCGCCATTTTGGCATGAAACGCATTTGAGGACCTCCTTTGTAGCATCTGCTACTATGCACTTTCAATAAAGCATTTTTATTTTTGTATTCAGCCTCCAGCCCTATCTTTGCAGCAGTGCACCACCATTTTTCTTCATTCTACTTTTTTATACAAGTGGGTATATCTCCCCATCCTCCCCCTCTCCTCCCCCCCCTCCCCAGCCATAGACCCTCTAACAGGCCTAAAGGATAAGTTTCTCTGTTAATTGGTTGAAAGTTGGCTATTTACCCACTTTTTAATGCCTTCCTGCCCTACTTAACCCCACCCCCCACTCGTGCACTCCCTCCCCTCCCCACCTAACCCCCCATTTCACATCACCATTTCCCACTACAAGGTTCAGAGACAACAGTTTTATTGTTATTGTTCTATCGATATGTCTATATGCTTACCACCACGCCCCCCTACCGCTGCTCTACGCAGTTCCCCCCTATGTACCAAGTAAGGAGGGTGTCCGACCTCGTATTCCTGTCTTTCGCAATGTTTGGTGTCCAAGGAAGCTCTCTAGGGGTTTTTGATCCCCTTTCCTTTTTCAATACGGTGACCAAGGAACCTTTTCATGGGCTCCCTCAAAGCCCACAATCTCTTTCTTCCTCATGTGTCTCCCCACCTCCCCCCCCACACCTTCCCCCCCACCCCTCGCCCCTCCGATCACATCACCGCCTACCAGCCATCTCTGCCCCCCCAAGACCCAACAGGAGTCTTACGACTTCCCAGATGCCCCTTCCACAGAGGGCCCACAAACCCCCGTCATGGGACAAGAACGGGGTCCAGAGTATATAGCTCTGGAAACAAAACATTTTTATAATGTCTTCCATCAAAATTATCTCCCTTAATGTAAAAGGGCTTAACTCAGTTAAAAAAAGAAAACTAGCACTCCAAGAACTTAAAAAAACCAAAGGAGACATCATGTTTATTCAAGAAACTCACTTTAACTCCTCCAAACCCCCAAATACGTTTAATAATACCTTTCCCCAGGCTTTTTTCGTGTCCTGCCCAAACAAGAAAAGAGGAGTGGCTATCCTGATCAAAAATAATGTCCCTTTCGCTCTAACAAAAATAACACATGACCCAGATGGAAGATTCCTGGTCTTACAGGGTACCCTCTCGGGATCCCCTATCTCCTTCGTCAACATACTGCTGCGGCACAGTTTATTCGAGCATTTGCCCGTTCTGTGCCGCAGCAGTAGCCTGGCGCGCGCCCGAGTGTGACGGGCGCACGCCGAAGCAGCGGAAGAGCGCCCTCCGGTCGGGGCGCTCTCCCTACCGCTGCCGGGTCCGCCGGGTCCCCCGGAACCCCCTGCCGCTGTCCCGCGATCGCGGGACACCAGGGCTCCCTCGGGGAGCCCCTGGACACGCGTGCAGCGGGCGCACGCTCCCGATGACGCGTGACCGCGCGTCTATGACGCGCGGCACGCCGAGGGGCGGCCACTAGCAAGCCGGGAGATTTCCCGGCTTGCGGTACCGACCACACTTCAATAAAGTGTGTCGGTAGTGTATATGCCCCCAATGAGAATCAAGTCTCATTTTGTATTGTATTGTATGTCTTTATTTATATAGCGCCATAAATGTACATAGCGCTTCACAGTAGTAATACATGTCATATAAATAACAAATAATATAAATAACAGATCATGGGAATAAGTGCTACAGACATACTGTAAAAGTAACATTAAGGAAGGAGTCCCTGCTCCGAGGAGCTTACAATCTAATTGGTAGGTAGGGAGAACGTACAGAGACAGTAGGAGGGAATACTAGTAAGTGCGTCTGCAGGGGGCCAAGCTTTATGTGTCATGTGTCCATGATTATCCAGTGCTACTCATATGCTTCTTTAAGCAGATGTGTCTTAAGGTGGGTCTTAAAGGTGGATAGCGAGGGGGCTAGTCGGGTATTGAGGGGAAGGGCATTCCAGAGGTGTGGGGCAGAAAGTGAGAAAGGTTTAAGGTGGCAGAGAGCTTTAGATACAAAGGGGGTAGAAAGAAGACATCCTTGAAAAGAACGCAAGAGTCGTGATGGTGCATAGCGAGAAATTAGGGCTGAGATGTAAGGAGGAGCAGAAGAATGTAAAGCTTTAAAAGTGAGCAGGAGAATTGAGTGTGAGATACGTGATTTAATCGGAAGCCAGGAGAGGGATTTCAGGAGGGGAGATGCGGAGACAGATTTAGGAAAGAGTAGAGTGATTCTGGCAGCAGCGTTTAGGATAGATTGTAGGGGAGACAGGTGAGAGGTAGGAAGGCCGGACAGCAGGAGGTTGCAGTAATCGAGACGTGAGAGAATGAGGGCCTGAGTCAGAGTTTTAGCAGTTGAGTAACAGAGGAAAGAGCGTATCTTTGTGATATTGCGGAGGAAAAAGCAACAAGTTTTAGAAACGTTTTGAATATGAGAGGAGAATGAGAGAGAGGAATCAAGTGTGACCCCTAGGCAGCGTGCTTGGGCTACTGAGTGAATGATCGTATTTCCAATAGCAATGTGGAAGGAGGTAGTAGGGCCAGGTTTGGGAGGAAGTATAAGGAGCTCTGTTTTTGCCATGTTAAGTTTCAGTCGGCGGATGGCCATCCAGGATGATATTCCAGAGAGGCATTCAGAAACTTTGGTCTGTATAGCAGGTGTAAGGTCAGGGGTTGAAAGGTAAATTTGTGTGTCGTCAGCATAGAGGTAATATTTAAACCCAAAAGATGTGATTAGGTCACCTAGACTTTCTCCAAAATTTATTAGACTCTCTAGACCAGGCTTCATTAGCTTCACTAGTTTGTGCCGGCAATTTTAATATGGTCCTCTCCCCTGACCAAGACAAATCCACCCTACTGACAACCCCCCACACTGCCCAAACTCAAAAAAAGGCCAAAAAGTTTCGAGAAATTTCACAAAATTTCTCTCTAGTGGATATCTGGAGGACCCAGCACCTGGGTCAGAGGGACTACACATTCTTTTCAGCTCCTCATCAGTCTTACTCACGGATCGACTATTTTCTAGGCACCAATAATGTTCTCCAGGCATCTTCCCAGTCCAATATATGCCCAATTACATGTTCTGACCATGCCCCTGTCGAATTAACCCTCTCTCTACCCTTCGTAAAAAGCAGCACATATAAATGGAAGCTAAATGATTCGCTCCTCAATGACCCGAAAATAGTTCAGACAATTAGACAAAAATTATCCTCATTTTTCGAAATAAATAGAGGATCAGTTTCGGCATCAGCTATGCTCTGGGAAGAACATAAAGCCTCAATAAGAGGGGATCTTATCTCAATGGCCTCCTATAAGAAAAAAATGAAACTCAAAATACAAAAAGAGCTAACAGATAAGATCCTGAATCTGGAGCAACAACATAAACATTCCCCCTCCAAAAGATTATACAAAATACTTGACAAAACAAGATCGGAACTGTAACAAACACAGCTTGAAGAGGTGGAGAGGATGTTGAAATGGACCAATCAAAGGTTCTATGACAGGGGCAACAAAGCAGATAGACTTCTGGATGCAAAATTGAGAGGCATAAAAGTTAAATCCCAAATCACTAAGATACGCACCCAAAACGGCCAGATCTCCTTAGTTGAAAAAGAAATTGCCCAACAATTCGCCAAATTTTATGAAGAACTGTATAACCTTCACCCCCCAGATCAACAACAGGATAGCGCCATAATAGCCTCACAATACCTAGCAAAGTGCAACCTGCCCTCTGTCACGGAGGAGGAGTTAGAAAAACTAAACCAAAAAATCTCACAAGAAGAACTAACCCAGGCCTTAAGCTCCCTTAAATTAGCCAAGACCCCTGGGCCAGATGGCTTCTCCAATGTCTATTACAAGACGTTTGTGTCGACTCTCTCCCCCTACCTCCTAGACACATTCAACTCCTTTCTGGAGTGTGAACCGATCCCAGACACAATCTCGGCCGCCAACCTAGCCATAATCCACAAGGAAGGAAGGGACACGCTACAATGCGGTAGCTACAGACCGATCTCCCTACTAAACACAGACCTTAAACTCTTCAGCAAGATTTTAGCAACCAGACTAAACCCGATTCTCCCCAGACTTATTCACATTGATCAATTGGGCATTGTGTCAGGAAGACAGGCCTCTGACAACATGCGCAAAATTGTTGATATTATTGACCATGTGCATCTCAATAAACTCCAAGCCATGATATTGAGCCTCGATGCCGAGAAGGCATTTGACCGAATCAAATGGTCCTTCCTCGACCAAACATGCTTAAATTCGGTTTCACAGTCCCTTTTTTAGAGGGAGTTCGCACCCTCTATCAAAATCCCACAGCATATCTTAAATTACCAGACGGACAACTAAACCCAATCCCAATCAAAAATGGAACTAGGCAAGGCTGCCCCTTGTCCCCACTATTATTCGCAATCACAATCGAACCACTAGCGGCCCAAATCAGAGCCGAACCAAGTATCAAAGGTATTCCGATTTCAGACACGGAATATAAAATCTCCTTCTTTGCGGACGACGGAATCGTGACCCTCGCTGACCCACACATATCCCTCTCTAACCTTCAGAAATTACTAGATCAATTTAGCCAGGTCTCTGACTACAAGGTTAATATGGACAAATCGGAAGCGCTTAACCTTTCCCTACCAGCACCTGTCTGGAGACTACTGCAGTCTAACTATAAATACAGATGGAACTCTTCCCACATAAAATACTTAGAAGTAAAGATAACCAACACTTACAAATCACTTTACCAAATGAACTAGCCTCCCCTATTTGATCAAATTAAAAAAGATCTAGATTCCTGAAACAACCACCAAATCTCCTGGTTTGGCAGAATTGTTTCCTGTAAAATGAATATCCTCCCCCGTTTACTATACTTCTTCCAAACCCTCCCAGTAACAATACCTTTATCAGAATTGAAAAATATACAGTCCCCCATATTCCGATTTATTTGGAAATGGCGTAAACCTAGGGTTCCGAGGTCGGTTATGCTATCCTCAAAGATGAGGGGGGCTTAGGCGCACCTGACGTGATCAGATACTATCAAGCAGCTCCACTACACCATTCGGTGATCTGGAATAATCCCCTGACTTCTAATTGCTGGTTGGCGATAGAATCTTATCACGCATCCCCCACCCCCCTCTATGGTCCCAAGCAAACAAAGAAAAACGAACCCAGAAATTCGAACTGGGAGCAATGAGATGCACATGGTCCATTTGGCTTAAAAACAAAGGGATATATGGCCTACCATCATCCCCCTCTAAACTCACCCCTATCTTCGGAAACCCAGAATTCCCGCCTGGGTGCTCCCGAAAATCAATTCGGTCAATTCCAGAACCTAAATTTTATAATGGTTGCAGATCTGCTGAAGAAAGAGGAAATTCTGGCCTTCCAAGAGCTCCAAGATAAGTATCACTCACACGACCTTCACCTGTTTACATTTTTACAAATCAGACATTTTATTCGAGCTCTCTCCCAAAACTCTAAATTTCCACCCTGACCAAATTTGAATCCCTCTGCCTCAAAGGCGAGTACCAAAAAGGACTAATATCTGAGATTTACAGGGGGATAGAGTCGACCCTCCCCCCCCGTCCCATTCCTATATGCAAAAGTGGACAGCTGATCTCAACCTCCAGATGGACATGGAGGACTGGGAGGATGTCTGTGAATCAGCTACCAAAACATCGATTTGCATAACAAAAGAAAATATCAATAAAATCCTATTCCAATGGTACCTGACCCTGAGTAGACTGAGCCAGATCTTCCCCGGCACACTAGACCTGTGCTAGAGGGGATGTGATCAAAGTGGAGACATGGCCCACATTTGGTGGTCATGTCCGCAGATCCAGAAGTTCTGGGCCAGAGTTCAGAAACTTCTCCATGAAACCCTTGGTCTGGAAGTCCCCTTAGACCCTCTGATATTTGTGCTGGGAAAACCAATAGAAGACCTCCCCTCCCAATTATCCAGGTTGACCTCCTCTATCCTGACAGTCGCCAGGTGTTCAATCTCAGCGGCTTGGAAACAAATAAAAGCACCCTCCAGAAGAACAGTTGTTAATAGAATAAATACGGTCATGAACATGGAAAGGCTCACAGCTATGTTAAAGCAGAAGATGCCCCAATTTTAAAAAACCTGGGAACTATGGCCAGGCACCGGGGCTCCACCGCTCCTTCAGATCCTGGCCCTAGCTTGAGCCCCAATGGGACAGACGGGAACGGAGACGACTGAACCACCATCTCCACCAACCCCCCCCCCCCCAACCCTTCTCTCTTTGTCTTTCCCATCTCTCCCCCTTCCTTCGTCTTACCTTTCACCTATCTCTAAAACAAAGAAAAAGGTTAATTGGATTTGACTTGTACAACCCGCAGTCATATGCCTATTTATGTCCCTTTATTGGGGACTTGTAACAGAAATACAGAAAATAATAGCATTATATAATGCTATTATTTTCTGTATTTCTGTTACAAGTCCCCAATAAAGGAAAAAGATTGTTTAAAAAAAAAATAAAAAAAAAAAAAAAAATGTCTGTTTCAGAATAAACTTTTGGCCGCTTTTACAGTGGCTGCGCGCACAATGGAGCGCGTGATTTGTGTACATAGTGTTTGCGCAATTTGATTCCGATTTGCTTGCAGAAGAGAGTTGATTGAATAGTCTGTTGGACTTCTTGGACATTTACCGAACACTTTAAATTATTATATATTATTGATTTTTGTTTTTGCACTGTTCTTTTCACTTATCACTAAGATTTTTGTGTGTGTAGCCAGGTCACTTGATGGCTACTATTCTGCCCTTGGGCTGGCAGTAAACCCTGGTTTGCTGGTTTCAGGTTGCCAGTTGTTGGTATGGGGTTTTCCCCCTCCCTTTTGGTACTGCACTTGAATGACAGCAGGGGGTGCTAAATCCTGCTGTGACGACGGGGTGCCCGCCTCCCGGCTGTACTTAAGGGCAGTGTCCTTCCCCCTCTGAGGAATGCATGTCACACAACAGGGAGCTTGAGATTGGGGCCTTCCCTTGTGCTCTTCCCTCCAGAGGAGAGAGAGTGTAGATCATCCCTCTGCCTCTGCTAGGGAGGTGGGGAAGAGCTAAAATGGCTGTGGATGCCCTTGGCCTGTAGTGACGGTCCAGGGACCATCCTTTAGTGAGAGCTGAGAGCACTGCATCTGGCAGAAGCCTGCCGTGTAACTGTGCTGTACAGAGTGAATAATCCATTCCTGTTGTTATATTCCTCCTGCCTGGTGCGTGACCTTACTGGGGGGAGAGGTAATACATTCTACCGTGGGAGATCACCTTCAGTTCCTGGAGCCTATGGCAGATGGAGGCGCTGCACTGCTAAAGAGATATGTGGGGTATGCACGTAAAGAGAAGGAGGAGCGGCCGGATACTTTGTTAAACCTTGGGACCATGAAAAGTCCCTTGAAGTCAGATCTCGGGTGATGCATGTGGTAAGGGTGAGGAGCTTGTTCAGATATGGGGGTAGCTTGCCCAAGAAGTATTTGAAGGCAAGACAGGAGAGATGAACTTTGCGCCTAGTCTCAAGTGATGGCCAACCTAGTTCTTAGAGAATTTCACAGGGATGTGTGTAGTAGTTACTGTACATTGGAGGAAAAAGCGGCACATGTATGGACATGATAACTCAAATTCTTTTAAATATCACGGAAACTATGAATTAAGCATTGAGTGCATTTACTTTGTTGCAAATTCAAACTACAGTATAGTGCTAATATACTGTAGGCTGGGGGTTTTATTCATTTCTATAGGGGCTTGGAAAGAATCATGTTCCAGGCCTCTACCATTGAACTGGTTAATGTCCCTTCAAAAATCAATTCAGTATTAGTAGTACAACTATTTGCTGGAGTAGTTTATTTTACAGACTGTGCTTCCCTTAACTCTGTTATTCTGACATTATGCAAGAACAGCAGAGAGGAAGCATTCTTATGCAAATCAGCCATTCCAAACAGATCAAGAATGAAAGACCCCTGAATCATGTGAAAAAAAAGTTGGTTTTAATTAATACTGTAGTTACATGGAGCTATTTAGTCTCAATCTAAAACCAAACTAACTAACAATAACTCCAGAGAGCATTTTTTAAAGCATATATTTTACATTCCATGAAATGTAAAGGTTGATTATGAAGACAAGAAAATGTGGTAAGTGTGAGTATTGAAAAGAGAGAAAAATAATCATTACTTTTCTCAGAAATAATTCAGAGACAGCATGAAATTCAACTTCATTGCACTGAGGTCTAATTTAAAGTGATTGTTATTTCTGGCATTCATAGACTGTGAATAGGCACTTAACCCTATGAAAAGAACTACACTATATGAACTCAAAGGCAGTTCACTGCTGAATAATGGAACTTAGAAAAGGAAGAAGAATGAAAGCTGTGTCCTGATTGGTTAACCACATTCACTAAACATGTGCTGACAAGTGACAACTGTGGCTCCGGAACCCATTTATTAAGCTTGAGTAAGCAGCCAGATTGGGAACAATTTCCCTCTTCTTTCTGAAAATGTTTTGCATTTGATAAGAAGTATATACTACTAAATCCCACAGTTTAGTGCAACAGTCCTGATTTGACTCTTCTTTGGTAGTTGTGTCTTTTTGGAACACAACTTCAACCCCTGCTATTTCTGATGACCTACAATGCATTACTTTCCAATGGGATTTAAAGAATGCATGGTAGAAATGAGTAAGTGGGTATCAGAGACAAGACTAGTGGATAGGGTTCAGGGGAAGAAGTCAAGCAATGAGACATTGGCCCTTATTCAGTAAACGGTGATAGTGCAGATCCAGCACTATTGCACGGAAAGGCCTATGGTCTTCAATGGGGCTTTCCGTACAATAACGCTGGATTAGCACTATCGCAGCATTCAGAAAAAGGGCAATTGTGTTCATATAGATCAGTGGCCCAGGGAGTGAGAAAGGGAGGAAAAGATGTGGACACAAGGAGGAGGTCAATACCCTGCACGAGAGGTGTTGGTAAGAGACAAAATGGAGTTAAGGGTGTAGTTCCTCAACTATTACCTGACTGATCAACTTTAAATCACATTACCAACCTCATTTTTATATTTTTTTGTACCAGTTTTTAATTTTAGGTATACAGATGGGGGAGGGGGAAGGGGACAGAAACCTCTGCTCAGCTAATAGTCAGTTTAAATGAGTGAATGAGTATTGGTGCTGTGCTGAGAATTGTTATAACGAATACAAAAAAGGGGTACATTAGGCTTATCTGTTTAAGCATAGTCACCTCCAAATAGTGAAAACTTTACCACTAGATAGCACTTTTTTCTGCAGCAGACTGACAATTGATTTAACTAATTCAGCTGCATTAAGGAGGAGGGAATATATCTCTTCAACTTTGATAATAGCCCTCCAACATTACAATAAGGAGGGATTACTTAGTGCTAAAATATTACCCCATATACATTGTATATGGTGATACAGGTCTGTGTGTCAAGCTTTTTAACTATATAGTTATCTAGCACATATCTCATCACACCCTGATTATAGCAGGCTTCTGACTGGGATATACGGTCATTTTTATTCTCATTTATGTACACCCCTTTATTTTAAGAGATATACCATTAAAATTATTTTAACCCTTATCACTTACCATTACTATTACTATTTACTTTAGAGTTATAGAGTGCTACCAGCTGAGTCCATTTTCTTTTGTGTATTAGTTTTTAATTTTAGTACTTTTTTTTTTAATCCAAAGGCCTGCAGTAAGTAGAGTGTTCGCATGGCATCTCCTGCTATTTATTCTCCCTTTCGCCAATCCACCAGACAGAACAGACCTGTTTTCCATCCACACTTCAAAGGGTCTTTGCAGAAAAAAAATTCTCATCTTAAACTTTTTCAGAAAAGGTTATTTAAGGTCTACTAATGTCACCGTGTGAGAGGGGCACAGAACCCATATTTATTTAGGTTCTGGGCTCATTTTTAGGAATAAAATACACAGGAATAAAATACATCAGTGAGCAGGGAATCTAGTAAAGGTAGTGAATACAAATGTACTATTGTATTATTAAAACAAACAAACATGCAGGGGGAACTGCCTCATTAAGGGGTATTGAGTGGCCAAGAGAGGGAGATTACAGGGATTAGGAGGAAAGAGAAATTGATAACCATGACTAATAATAGGCAGGAATCTTTGTGTATGTTATTTTATATAGGAATCTTTCTACACACTGTATTTTCAGTGGTCATTGTTTAGTACAGATTGTTTTGCATAGTATTATATATATATATATATATATATATATATATATATATATATATATATGAAAGCAGTCCAAACGGCAGCTCTTGAGTATATAGTGTGTATATATATACACTATATACTCGAGCGGCCGTTTGGACTGCTTTCAGACCAAAATCCTTGTGTAAATCAACACAGATTATTCATTCAAAAATGGCTTGAACAGCCGCTTTGGAGTATATAGAATTAACTACATAATATACTAAACTACTAAAATATCTAATTAGTCTTCATATAGAGGGAAGAGGTTTTCTTCTTATATCTTTCAAAAGGCCATCATCCTAATATTCATTAAAACCATTTTGTTTTGTAAAATTGTTTAAATGTAATCACAGAAAACATTTGCCACCTATAAAGGAATTTTTCTCTGAAAAAACCCGGCAGTCTGAATATATATTTGTTTGCTAGCATTGTCAATACTATTGTAGCAGTGAGGTTTATTATATATCATTATTAGCTAACTTATGGAACTATTTATTTATTAAACAAATAGTAGAAACTGCATGGATGGGTCATCCTAAATAAACACAGGGGTTATTTAATCTCTTTCAGTGGCATGAGCCAGAACAGTGTATTGATTTATCCGTTAATATCTTCTTCATAGGCTAATTAGGTGGATGATCAGTTATTTACAAATGCATTAGTTATTTCTAAAACTTGTTGTTACTAGTGGTCCGTGAGAAAAGGTTTGGAAACCTCTGGTCTACGCATCATCTTTTGATGCACGTTAACACACATCAATTCTTTTTCTGCTCTTACACTCACATCAATACTTTTACTGATCAAACACGTCAATTCTTTTATTGCTCACACTCACATCAGTCCTTTCACTGCTCACTCTCACATCAATTCTTTTACTGCTCAAACTCACATAAATTCTTGTGCTACTCTCACATCAATTCTTGTACTACTCTCAAACTCATATCAATTGTTTTACTACTCACACTCACATAAATTCCTTCACTGCTCACACTCACATCAATTATTTTACTGCTTACACCCACATCAATTCTTTTACTGCTCACACTCACATCAATTCTTTCACTGCTCGCACACATCAATTCTTTTACTGCTCAGACTCACATCAATTCTTTTACTACACACTCACCAATTCTTGTACTACTCTCACACTCACATCAATTGTTTTACTACTCTCACACTCGCATCAATTCTTTCACTGCTCACACTCACATCAACTCTTTTACTGCTCACACTCGAATCAATTATGTTACTGCTCACACTCAGATCAATTATGTTACTGCACACTCACATCAAGTTTTTTACTGCTCACACTTGCATCAATTCTTTTACTGCTCACACTCGCATCAATTCTTTCACTACTCTCACACTCGCATCAATTCTTTTACTGCACACTCACATCAATTATTTTACTGCTCAAACTCACATCACTTCTTTTACTACTCACACTCACATAAACTCTTTTACTGCTCACACTCGCATCAATTATTCTACTGCTCACACTCACGTCAATTATTTTACTGCTCACACTCACATCAATTCTTTTGCTGCTCACACTCACATCAATTATTTTACTGCTCACACACATTAATTCTTGTACTACTCTCACATCAATTATTTTACTACTCTCACACTCACATCAATTCTTTCACTGCTCACACTCACATAATTTCTTTTACTGCTCACACTCACATAATGTCTTTTATTGCTCACACTCACATCAACTTCATAAGGCAGTGCAGGCAGCAATTGGAGTCAGGACTGATTCAAAGGAGTGTAGCAGGCAGCAAGTTAACCCTATGTGTTTCATGATTAGAATCATTCATCATTCCCCATCACTTTCTCTTCACACACTGCAGGATATACACTTGATTCCAAATTATTTTGCTAGTAAAATTACTTATTTCTATAAGAGCCAATCATTTATCCCTTTCCAAATAAAGTCTCAGATTTGATATCATTTTGAAATATTTGTTAAGTTATTTGATAAATATCATCTAGCAACACAGCGTAGTGAAAAAAATGGAAGCATTATGCTTTGTAAAATCTTTGCTACTATTTTTAATTTATATCATTATTCAAGATGTCAAAGTAAAACTTACTTCCAATAGCACAGTAATAAATATGGTACAATACACAGCTGCTTTTGTCAGGGAAAATTGTTATTTTACTTCCATATTTCTCCAAAACAGAAAACTGATGTGTATTTTCAAAAGGAATTGCTTGATATAAATGAAGTAGAAGTGATTTTCAAGAAAGAAACATAAATAATAATGGTAAAAGCAACAACAATAATACATTAACAAATTATTAATAATTTTTTTACTAATAGTAGTGTTAGTATAATTGTTATAAGTAGTAATATTAGCAGGTGTTCTTTATAACTACTTGGGATTGTACCGATAGGAAGGTGCCCACCCCTTTTAGACACATATTAAGCTATTTGTATACGCCACACAGCTTATTTCAAGAGACAGAATCGGAACCATAGCTAGCGTTCAGATACTTTACAGTGGAGGCAAAATGTTTGTGAACCACAATGATACATACGAAAATTCCATTGTTTTTGCATGATAACCTTCTTGAATAAAAAAACAGTCTTTCCTTAAGTATCCAATAGTGTTTATATTAACCAATGCCATATCTTTTTAAACAAAATTATGTATGAATTAGACAAACAATGAATAATTAAGAGTCAGAGTATGTGAAAAAGTAAGTGAAACCTGATTTTATGACCTGAATTAAGGGGATAATTAGAATCAGGTGTTTAAATATTTAGGTAGATCTTCAGTTGTGAGTTTGGAATGAGTTTGGGAGGGCCCACCCCCTCCCTATATAAAGGTCAAAAACTTTTTGAGTTTGGTCTTCACCCTACAGGTGTGTGGAAACACGTCATGCCACAATTGAAATAAACCTCTGAGGACCTCAGAAAAGCAGTTGTTGATGCTAATCAGTCTAGAAATATTTACAAAACCTTTTGTTAGTATTTGGGGCTCCACCAATCTACTGTCAGACAAATGGAGAGCGTTCAAGACTACAGTCACTCTACCCTCGAGTGGTTGCCCTACCAAAATCTCTCCAAGAACAAACTAGCAAATCATCCAGGAAGTCACAAAGAACCCCAGAGTAATATCCAAGGATCTGCAGGCCACTCTCGCCTTGGTTAATGTGAGTGTTCATGGCTCAACTATCAGTAAAAGACTAAATAAGAATGGTGTTTATGGAAGGATAGCCAGGAGGAAACAACTAATCTCTAAAAAGAACATTGCTGCCATCTGAAGTTCACCAAAAATCATATAGATGATCCATAAGACTTCTGGGACAATGTTCTCTGGAGTCAACGGTAGAACTTTTTGGCCTCAATGAGAAACTGTGTTCGAACCGAAAAACCATCCCAACCATCAAGTATGGTGTTGGAAGTATGATGGTTTGGAGCTGCTTTGCTGCCTAAGGATCTGGACAGCTTGCCGTCATTGACACAACCATGAATTTTGCATTGTATCAGAAGATTCTAAAGGAGAATGTCAGGCCATAAGTCTGTGAGCTGAAGCAAAAGTGGGTCATGCAGCAAGAAAATGATCTTAAACATACAAGCAGATCTACAAAAGAATGGCTGCAGAAGAAGAAATTCCACGTTTTAGAATGGCCTAGTCAAAATCCGGTCCTAAACCCCATCGAAATGTTGTGGTAGAAACTGAAGCAAGCTGTCCATGCAAGGAAGCCCTCAAATGTCACTGAGTTGAAGAAGTTCTGTAAGGAGGAATGAGCCAAAATTCCTCAAAACCAATGTGAGACTGAACAGGAAATGGTTAGTTTATGTTATTGCTGCTCAAGGGTACAGAATCTAGGTTCACATACTTTTTCACACATGAATAATTATTATGTTTAATTATTTGTGGATAAATAAATATTGAAAAAGTATCATGTTTTTGTGTAATTTGTTTGATCAGGTTATCTTATCTATTATTAGGACTTAGATTACGATCTAATAATATTTTAGGTTTGAAATATGTGAAATATGTGAAAATCCTAAGTGGTTCACAAACTTTTTCTCAACACTGTATGGTATATCTCTGGAATTGCATTTTAACTCATTAAATTAAGTAGAAGTGCTGGAACATACACCATTTGTATTGCCTTTTACCAATTGCACTGTTTGTGTCAAAACTGTACCTCACCTAGTACAGGGGTGCGCAAACTGGGGGACATGGCGTTACAGAGGGCCAGAGTTTCCCTGAAGGCATTAAAATTAAATGCCGGGGATAGCAGGAGGCCTCTGTAACTTTACCCAACTTAACTTTCCAGTGATGCGTCGCCATGGCAATCTGGCATTGCGAGGTCATGTGATGTTGCGTTGCCATGGTGACATCACATGACCCTGCAGCATCATTTGATGCCAGAGCCGAGCAGGGGGGGGGAGGAAACAGACAAGGGGGAGAAGAGTTTGCGCAACCCTGTTCTAGTACATGTTTTTTCTGTATCTGCTCTTTAAAAAAATAAAAAATATTGTGATTTAGAGGAAATAATGAGAGGTAACTTGTCAATGCTGATCATTTCAATAATCTTGTGGATATCTGGAGTGTTGCAGTGATTTTATGAGACAAAAAGTATTTCCCTGATTGAGACACTGCTAAGCAGTCATGGACACTTGTGTGTTAAAAACTGCAATAGATGTTAAGAAATGCATGCATAAAATATAGAGTAAATGTGGATAATTGAATAGAAGGCTTGGGGACTCTAGCTTTACAAGATAAAGTTAACGTCTGTCTCTCTTTGATCTATAAGAGATGAGTCGTAAAGGCAGCTTCTGTTCTTCTGCTTCGGAACTAAGAATTCCTTTTACTGTATTATGCATTAGATCATTACATAAGAAATACAAGCCTGGAGCATGTGGTTCAAATTGCCTACAAGCATACTAAACATAACAGAGTAGGAACTGAGGTACAGTACATTCAGTATATCCACTCCACCCTGACTGAATGCCACTTAATCATGTGAACAAATGTAAACCTGTCGACAGGAAGGCCATATATATATATTTTAACATATGTTGTCTTTGTTTTACTTATGTTGCATTGTAATTCGTATTTCCTTGAAATTAAACGCAGTAGAGGAGATGGGTTTGTGCAACTGATGACTCATTTACAATCCAAACTTGCTCCAAAATGTTTTGATAAGAGCTCTTATCAGTTGCAATTCTAAAACTCCTGGACCCAGAGGCAATAATTGCCTAGATCTAACAATGACAGATAATGTACCATTCAAACTCCTGACCAGCTGATACTGAGTAAATGTAATGTGGTGTTATTGCAAGGTCAGTAAAAGATAACATATAAAGATAAGACAGCAATTACATGTGGGAGGTTCCTGAGAAGGTCTGATCATAAATCACCATTCCAGAGAGCCCTGGACCTGTAGGGAGAGGGGCGGCATGACAAAAGATTGAGGGGTCACTCCTCCAAGAAACTGTGAAGTCAGGATTGGGGATGGGGGATCAGCAGGGTATTTAAGAAAGGGGGAAGGGAATTGACCCCCCTCTCTCATTGTAAAGATCCATCCACAGTGAAGTTCCTGTCTGAAGGGTGTGGTTTCAAGATCCTGAGGCCAAGGCATTGCATAAAATCATGGAGAGAGAAAGACGAGGTTGGATGGCGCTGCAGAGAGAGATTGTGAGAGGTCCTGCAGTTGGCGAAGGCAGAGGAGAATCCTGGATGAGGGAGCTGCAGGAGGAAGCACCGCGGTGTGTTCCATAGTGGCTGCTAACTCGTGTTTTTGGTAAAGATCATAGGGTCTCGTGTGGGAAGGTTGGCCGAGTGTGTGGAGGTGAGGTTGCAAGGGCAGATGTTGTTGGAACAAATTCCAGTGGCAGCGCCAGGCTGGATGGAGGCAGCGGGGAGCGGAGCTTGCTGGGGCAGCAGCACAGTGTGACATCCCGGGGGGGTGGAGTGATGAGCGAGGCACGTGGCTATGCTACTATGGAGGCGACTGGTGGCAGGGAGAAGCCCTGCAATCCTGACAGCAGAGAGTGGCCTAAGCAGCAGTGCTCCTGGCCTCTGCTGTGTCAGCCCGAGAAGAGCAGAGGGAACAAGGAGTGGCAAGAGGCTCGATAGCAGCACAGAAGAAGACCAGGCCGGCCTCAGAGCTGCCAGTAGCAAGTGAGATGACACAGGGGAGGGAACGAGGATAGGCATAGGGAAGTTACAGAAGGCCCCAGGGTGGAGAGTTAGGGAGCACACGTGGACATTAATCACAGTACTGAAATTCAGTTGAGGTGGATTCAGGGGCAGTGGGGAAGCACCTCAGGAAGTGTCTAGTGCAGGGATTTCAATGGGCAGGCTGGTGGGGGGGAGTGTATGATTTTTGGGTAGGGGGGGGTAAGTGGAGCTCAGCTGGGGGTGGCAGAGTTTGAGGGGAATTAGGGGTTGGTGGGACAAGGAGTCATAGGGTCAGTTGGGCACCAGGGAGGCCATTAAGAATGTGTTTAGGGTATGGGTGTTGGGGCACGGCAGTGCAGAGGGTGTTCCTTTGCAAGGACAAGTGTCGGGGACATTTCCCAGGGTTCAGATAACCCCACTTGCAGTTGGAGAAAATAGTAGCAATGTGGTAAAGAGTGGTCTGCGGGGTCTGTGGTAGGGGGTAAGGAGCCACTGGGAATGCAACATCAGCTGTGGAGGGGGAAAAGAAAGAAGGTGAGGGGGGGCTTGAGGAAGCTAGTTTTAGGGACGCTTATTTGTTTGGTTAGCCTATTGGGCCTGCATTTGTCAGAGGCGATTAAGAAACGTATATGGAAGGGGGAGTATATGTGGATTTGCTGAAATTGTTGCCGAGTTCTAAAGAGCAGGCGAAGTCAGATAGGAAGGATGCTAAGACCGAGGAGGTGGAGAAGAGACAGGTACAGGCTCCAAAATATTTTGGCGAATGGACTTTGTGACATGGGCTAATATTATTGGTGAAATGAAGCTAGCACTTTTTAAGTACTTTGATTCCATTTGGAAGGCCTTTAAGTTTTATTGGAAATCTGCATGGTGGAAGTACGATCGGGATTTGAAGCAAAAGATGGCAAAAGGTGGCGGTCCATAAGCATATGCGGTGGGATGTGAAGGCTATGGACCTGTGGATGTTGCATATGATGTCACAGAAGCCTGCTTTGTCATACCACTCATACACATCAGCTCTCAATGTTATCTCTACTTGTGGTTCCGTGTAGATCCCAACTCCCCTTAAAAGTAGCAGTCTGTTCTGATATCCTTGTTATTTTTGCATTTTTTTAAGTTAGTGTTTTTATTATTAAAATCTTATGTTAAGGAAATATAAGCGTTTGAAATATCAAGTGTCATGGTGGCTAAAATGGGTCCCGTGTAGTCTGAAGATTAACATAGTAGCTCCAGAAAATCATAATTTTTAACACAACTTTTTTTTTTTTAAGTGTAAGATGTGGAAAGCGTAAATAAAAAACACAGTATGAGGTTATTTTGAAACAGAATAACACGTGAATTTATTCAAGTCAAGTGCACAACGGAGACAGCTTCAAAACAAAAGCTCTCTAAATAATAACACGATATGCCATATATTTATACCCTAAATCCTAAAGCTCCACCCCTTTATGGGGGGGCTTGCACATCACTAAACATTACCTCATTTTGTAATACATAACAATATTGTATAACTACCTGTCAGCTAGAAACCATTCTGGGGTTAAATGGGATGTGCCTATTCTGTCGCCTAGCAATATGTTATGAGAATAAATTCTACTGCAAGAATCTAAACTTATCTCATGGGTTCTCATAACTTTTAGCCTGTTTACACTTTCAATTTGAAGCTGATTGGATGAGGAAGAGTCAATAAGAGCGAAAACATTCCTTTCTCTGCTTCACACATTTGTTTATACAGAAATGAAACACAGAAATTAGACTCACAAAGACAAGACAAGATGGCGGATTGAAATATTCACACAAAATGGCTTCATCCTAAATGCTGTTATGTTGTTATGCCAGACCCCCTAATGTCTCAACTTCGTCAAAGACATTCTCAGGTGTCAAGATACTAAAATTGTATGAGTTAAACTCAAATAGGCTCCTGGAGAGGATGTCTGCTTTAAGGAAAGAGTCTTGGACACAGAGGCAAATAAAACATGTTGCTTTTCAAAACATACCCTACAACCCTCTCTCTGCGGTATGAGATATCTGCTCATGACTTCAAAACACTGACACATCATTATCTTGCAAAATGTTTGTTTCAGGCTCTATGAGCACTAAAATAATATAGATTTCTAGATCCAAGATCAATTGTAACTTTTACAGGCCGATTTGGGATGTTCTCACTGGTTGCTGAGCTGTTCATTTGTTGCAATGATGAAGCTCGAATACATCTTGACATTTTAAATCAAATACTATGTTAATTTTAGTGCCTTGGGTAAAATCCAATGATGTACGTCACCCGTGGGGACTAATTATTTTCAAATAAATGTAAGTATTTCAACATCAACAGAATCAAACCTGACTGTCACAGGGGTTGCTGAATATTTATCTGTGATTTTTGCTAGAGAGGCTAAACATATCTAATGCAAGTAAAGATCAATAAATAATAAGTGAAGGTTAATGTCCAATGGAACCTATGACTTTCAATTATGCAGAATATTATTGGCCTTACAGCATTAAATAAAGGGGGTCAACTTTATTTATACTTCTTAACTTAAAAACAGATAATCAGAATCATTCTTTTGACGCTATTAATAATTATTGGAAAGGAACAAAAACTAATAAGCCCTTTATTGTCTTAAGGATTTGTGGGATTACAAAAATCAAGAGGAAGGATGTGCTTATCATTTGCAACGCAGAAGGAGCACCTGGTATGAGACGTGTACATATGTTTCAGGTCTTTGTTTTTCTTTCTATTCTATTCTAACTTACTAACCTGTGCAAACATAATGTTAATAAATAATAATAATTGAGTCATTGATCAAGTTGGAACAGTGCGCATATTGGGGTTTCAAGTAAATGAATGTGCATGCTGTGCCATCGCTAGAGTAGCATTTTGATTAACTCTCATTGTCATTGTAAAGACAATAAACAATGTATTTAGTTATATATGTGCCCTAATGTCGATGTAACAAGATTATTTTCATCAATGTGGATGGCTGTAGTGTCATTTTCCTCTGCAAACAATATTTGGGGTTATTTTAGAGAGAAAGCAAAAGAAGCCATTATGAGACGGATTGTTTGACAAACATTTGATGATGGTATTGAACAGTTTCTAACTTTTATTTTTCTCTATTTGGTTAATCTAATTGATAGCTAAGAGCTAGCATTAATTTTGTCTCAGTCGGAACCATATAAAATAAGTATTTGCTAAGTGTGATGCTAACATGAAAGTTAAAAAATGAAATCTAATATATATAGAAGTTGCAAGAATTATATGTACAGTACAGTCCCAGGTTGCACATGTCTGCGGAAAAGTACAAATATTTCAATAATAACAGTCACAATAGAAGACTTCTTCAGTTCCCTAAAACGGTATTTTTTTGTAGATAAAGTATCACAGAATACATACATTTGAAGAGCGCCTTGTTACTCTATCTGCAATATATTCCTGGCTTGTGTAAATTTGCCCCGTCTGATCCCTCAACAAATTTGGTAGGTTTCAAAAAACAAACTAGCAAATATTAGAGAATAGATCATTTACTGTATGTTAACTTTGTAAGGCTATATAGGGGCTCATACCTTAGTGCAGGGGGCTCAGCTCCAGGCCTTAACCCCCCCACCCCCAACAGGTAAGGTTTTCAGCATATCCCAGCTTCAGAACAGGTGACTCTGTCAAAGACTGAGCCTCTGATTGAGTCACCTGTGCAAGCAGGGGTATCCTGAATACCTAACCTGTTGGGGGAGAGGGGGCTTGAGGACTGGAGTTAAGCACCCCTTCCTTAGTGTACCATAATAATATGAAATCAAATATGTCTAAATATATCACACTCCCCAAAAAATCAGAAAACACAGTGATAAATCAGGAAATTAGACAAATATAAATATTTAGCTCTCCAAATTTGGTCAGAAAAAGTGCACAGCAAATACAAAATACTGCTTGTGAGCACATTTGCATGTCTCTGACAGGAAACAGACTCACAAGTTTTATTTTGTATTTGCTGCACACAGTAAGGTGGAGGGGTTTTGTCACTTTTTTATTACAATAACTTATTTTGGGTCAGAAAAAGTTAATTTGAACTTTAAGGGTCCCTTGACTGAGCCAGAGCTTGAGCCACCTGTACTGCAGCAGGGATATCCTGAAAACCTGACCTGTTGGTTGCTCTTGAGGACTGAAGTTGGCCAGCCCTGTTCCAAAATGACCAGCCAGCTCCAAACTGGATAAGGGACATCACAGGGTTTTTGTTTTTTATCAGTACGACTGACCTTAGATCCATCTTGAGAGACAGTAATTGTTGTAAGCACTGACAGACAGGCATTATTTGTTTACGCAATGGCAGCACAATAATTAGTAGCTGACTGTTTTTGGTATTGTATAATCATGACATGAACATAAACATATATAACCTATTCTGCTCTCCTATTACTTAAGGTGGTAAATATCAAGGTGCAACAGAGGAAAAAAATTGTATAGTTACACAAATTGGTCCCAAAGGGATCAAGAAAAAGACCCTCCAAATGCATGCACTCTATGATCGTATTGAACTGATATGGTAAGTATACAGAATTTACAATGGCTTCTATGGAGATATCAGGGTCTTAATAAAAACAAAAATAATAACATTTTATTAACATCAATATATGTGACAATGTGATTTTATTCTAATAAAAACAGTGTTTAAAATCCCAGTAGAGGAGTGGTAATATTGTTTGTCTTTATTGCCAAGTGTATATAGGCATTTATTTTGTTTATTTTACCAAAATGGTAAAATCCAATATTACTTCAACATCAGCGGATTATTATCATTCTCCAAAAAGTAATTTATGGCACTGTATATATATTTTCTTCAAGTGACTTTAGTGAAACACATGAGATATTCAGTCTTATTTTCTCTTTGTGAGTCCCAGAATTGAAAATTTCGCCGTCTAAGTTACGTATAGGTATAGCAACATATATGCTCCTTAGTTCCGGATTGGGTGTAATATATAACACATTCTCTTGTGGCACCCAATTTCTTTTTCACTTTAGTGCATTTAGGGGCCTATGCAGAAAGGGCCGAAAAATTGCATTCACCAGGGTTTCAATTCGCCAGGTTTTTGGCGTTTTAACCTCGCTGTATGCAGGGAGGGCCGAATCCCTGGCGAATTAATGCGCCACCACCATTTGATAAAATGGCGAGTAACCGGTGGCGAGACGGCTGCCTGGCGAGAAGCTGCTGAGAAGCCGTCCCCTGGCTAGATGTGTTTGCAGCAGAGAGAGATCCGCTGCTCTCTCTGCGCAAACATTGGCACATAAAAAATTATTGAAAAACCATTTTTATTGATAGTGTACATGTGCAGGGGGTCTCAGGAGCTGAACCGGATTGGTTTCAGGTCGGGGGACCCCCTGCTTCCCGAGATACAGGCCCCTTTATGAGGTGCCGGTATCCCTCTGCATTTAAAGGTCCCGATCACGTGACCGCGGAATGTAAACAAAACAGAGGGATACCGGCACCCCCTAAAGGGGCCTGTATATTGGGAAGCAGGGGGTCCCCAGACCTAAAACTAAAGCGCTTCAGCTCCGGAGACCCTCTGCACATCTACAGTATAAATAAAACACACATATCAATAAACACTCGTTCCTTACCTTTGCGGCTATGTGCTACGGTAACGAAGCAGTATGAATGTATTTTTAATAATATTGTACAGTGAGCAGGGGGTCTCTGAGCCACAAATCAAAGCTCAGGGGACCCCCTGATCCTGCACAATATTATTAAAATACAGAAATGCTGCTTCATTACCATAGCGTATAGCCGCTAAGGCAATGAAGGGTAAAGGCAGAATAGCATGTTTATTTGGGACAATTACCCCCAATAAACATGGATATAAACAACATACACCCCCTGTGTATTTACAATACAAAAACAAGAATAAAGACATTATATACATATAGCACTTACCCATTGCCGGTTGCCACGATGAAGGTCATCCTCCTCTTCATCCTGCCCATGCCCCCTCCGCTGCTGCAAAACAGACACAAGAATGAAAACATCCAAAGTAATGTCCCCTAACCCCTTAATCACCATAGCGGTTATTAACCGCTACAGTCATTAAGGGGTTAACCCACCCTCACCCACCACTCGGGACGCCTACATACCCTCCCATATTAACCCCCCACCCCGTGAGGCCTAACCACCCTCACCCACTACCCACAAGGGAGGCCTACCCACATACCGTTTGGGAACACCCCCCCCCACCCCCAGTACCCACAATAAAAACAATACAGTGACCCACAATAAACATCATTATATTTAATAAATACATTACCCACCCCCTGTGCCCCCCATAAATAAAAGATTTATCCTTTTACATACAGGGTTCATAACGCAGCCCCACGCGAGTCCCCGGTGGGCTGGCGGGGCACCTGACAGACCTACAGGGTACCAGCAGCCCTTTTCAAACAGGTTCTGGAGGCCTGCTGGTGGGTCCCGACAGCACCATGGCCCCCAGGTGGTCTCCTTGGGTCACCGTGGTCCACAATTGGGTTACCACGGTAGGCCCAAGGATGTCTGGGAGCCCCGGGTCAGACCCACAGGTGTCTGCAGGGCCTCGGGTGGTTCCCACGAGGGTCTGGGGAACTCACGAGTGCTCACTACGGGTCCGCGGTGCCCCCACAGAAGTGGGACCACACATCATCATCCCCGCACCTACGGGTCGGCGGTGCCCCCACAGATGTGAGGCCACCGCTTCATCCCCGCACACTACGGGTCCACGGTGCCCCCACAGATGTGAGGCCACCGCTTCATCCCCGCATGTGTCACCCGTGGAACCGCCAGCCTGATACCCGTGAGATACCCGAGGAGACCCGCAGGTCGTCTCCAGAGGTCTCACGCGGAACCACGGAACAAACCCTGAATGTAAAAAAAATAAACCTGGCCTATACATTCAATACATTCCCTCCCCACCCCCCCCCAACACCTACAGTACAATAATGTGCAAAATAACTATTATACAGATAGGGATAATAGATTATTTGCCCATTATTAAAAACATTAACTAGCATATTCAAATAAATTAAGTACTACTGACCTTATCAACAAGAAGTCTCATTCGCCAGCAACATCCTTGTCCTACATTGAGATATCAATTAACCCCTTAAATAACATATTGGATAATAACTGTAAAGGTAATTAAGGGGTTAAGCCACACTGGCCCGATACCCACCCTTCACCCATGAATTTGTACATTGGCTTCATCATGCAAATATATATATATATATATATATATATATATATATATATATATATATATATATATATATATATATATATATATATATATATATATATATACACATACATATATATATATATATATATATATATATATATATATATATATATATATATATATATATATATATATATATATATATATATATATACCCACACATGATGAACCAATATACAAATAAATGTAGAAGGGTTATCAAAAACATGCAGTACTCAAAATAACAGTTCTCCATTAATGCACACTACAATACAAGTAATTTCCTGTTATAATCCTAACTGATATTACAATCAAAAAGATAAAATGCCAATCAAAAACCTCTAATCACAATCAACACATTGCATTAACATTGAATATATGATGCATACAATCTATGCACCATATACATTCTGCTGATGAATGTTGACAATAACATTTCAATCCAAATACAGATAACTCCAAACAAATATACTATTGTAACCAATCCGGTAAACATAAATCAATTACCATTCAATAATGACATCCCTAAACAATTAACATTGCATCCCTAAACAATTTACATTCAATCCCTAACAATTAAACAATTAACTAATTCAAACCTGCAACTCAGCAATGTAGGCTGTGAAAATATATAAGTACCAAGAAGCATAAAAAATTAACAATGAAGGCTACCCCTGACCTCTAAAACAACATACAATAATTTTAAAAGACTTTAAACACATATTGAAGCATACAAGCATAGTCAAAATAAATAAAAACACAGCAAATCAAGCTTTAACAACACTATCATTACTTACCCTGTATGTATATATCTCTGTAGACATACATATATACATACATACATACATACAGTGGCAAGAAATGATATACCACAGATAATTAAATAAACATGTAAAGAACAGAATTAAAAAAAATGAACTAGTTCAATTAAATAAATTTCTTAACTTCACTTAACATTACTTGCCCCCACCGACTCCCGTTGAACTGGTTACTCACGTACAAAACCACCAGGCACAGGAACCCATAAAATAACAAACCATAAAAAAATAAACATTAAACTAAAAATCCAAATCAATCCACGGGTCTTCTACTTGTAATCCATCTTCACCTGTATTCTTCTTTCTTTTACCTTCTTCCGGGGTCTTCTTCCCATCTTCGGCCACGCCCTGGTCTTCTTTCTTCTCCGGAGGTCCTTCCTCCTCGGCGTCTGGCTTCAAAATGAGACGACATAGGCTTTTAAAGGCCTATGACATCACATTTTCGTCATATGGTTCCCACGGCCATGATTGGGCCGTGAAAACCATGTGTTTTGGCCGATAAAAAAAAACTGATGACGTCACTTAAAGGCAATGAAAGCACAGCCAATCAGAATTTGCTTCAATTGCCTTTAAGATGACGTCATTAAAAGAAACATGGCCGTCCACACATGGTACGGTAGCCAATCAGAGCGTGGGAACTCCATCCCTACTCTGATTGGCTCTAGTATACCATGTGACAGAGGCTTGGTATAGAAAGGATGTGACGTCATTGAAAGCCTGACACATGGTACTAGAAATGATAGTGTTTTAAAAGCTTGATTTTCTGTGTTTTTAATTGTTTTGACTATGCATGTATGCTTAAATCTGTGTTTAAAGTCTTTCAAAATTAGATAGATGTAATCGTTGCTATTGTATGTTGTTTTTGAGGTCAGGGGTAGCCTTCGTTGTTAATTTTTTATGCTTCTTGGTACTTATATATTTTCACAGCCTACATTGCTGAGTTGCAGGTTTGAATTAGTTAATTGTTTAATTGTTAGGGATTGAAAGTAAATTATTTAGGGATGCAATGTTAATTGTTTATGGATGTCGTTATTGAATGGTAATAGATTTATGTTTTCCGGATTGGTTACAATAGTATATTTGTTTGGAGTTATCTGTATTTGGTTGAAATGTTATTGTTAACATTCATTAGCAGAATGTATATGGTGCATAGATTGTATGCATCATATATTCAATGTTAATGCAATGTGTTTATTGTGATTAGAGGTTTTTGATTGGCATTTTATCTTTTTGATTGTATTATCAGTTAGGATTATGACAGGAAATTACTTGTATTATAGTGTGTATTAATGGAGAACTGTTATTTTGAGTACTGCATGTTTTTGATAACCCTTCTACATTTATTTGTATATTGGTTCATCATGTGTGTGTGTATATATATATATATATATATATATATATATATATATATATATATATATATATATATATATATATATATTTGCATGATGAAGCCAATGTACAAATTCATGGGTGAAGGGTGGGTATTGGGCCAGTGTGGCTTAACCCCTTAATTACATTTGAGGTTATTATCCGATATGGTATTTAAGGGGTTAATTGATATCTCAATGTAATTGCAATGTATTGGCATTGTATTGGCTATGTTTTTTTGTGGGCAAGACAAGGAGGTTGCTGGCGAATGAGACTTCTTATTGATAAGGTCAGTAGTACTTAATTTCTTTGAATATGTTAGTTAATGTTTTTAATAATGGCCAAATAATCTATTATCCCTATCTGGATAATAGTTCTTTTGGACATTATTGTACTGTAGGTGTTGGGGGGGTGTGTTCCCCAACGGTATGTGGGTAGGCCTCGCGGGCTGGGGGGTTACTGTGGGAGGGTATGTAGGCGTCCCGAGTGGTGAGTGAGGGTGGGTTAACCCCTTAATGACTGTAGCGGTTAATAACCGCTATGGTGATTAAGGGGTTAGGGGACATTACTTTGGATGTTTTCATTGTTGTGTCTGTTTTGCAGCAGCGGAAGGGGCATGGCCAGGATGAAGATGAGGATGACCTTCATCGTTGCAGCCGGACATGGGTGAGTACTATATGTATTTAATGTATTTTTTGCTGTTAATGTATTTAAAATTGGCACATTCACTATTATCCCTTTGTGGATAATAGTAATTGTGGCCATAACTATACTTCTATGTGTTAGGGGGGGGGGGGTTATTTCTTTAAAAGTATGTGTGTGTTTATTCATTAATTTGGGGGGGGCACATAATTGGTACTGCCCGAGGGCCCCCGCCGGTCTATAGTATCATTGATGTGCATATATGTGTATGTTAGGGGTTATAGGTGTTGTTGTTATATATATATATATATATATATATATTTATATATATATTTATATTCATTTATTTATTTATTCTTTTACATTTATTTATTTAGTGTGGGGCTGCTGTGTGTGATTATTTTTCATTGTGGGTAGTGGGAGTGGGTGAAGGGGGTATTAGCCCCTACGGTGGTTGTTTAGGGCTTGCGGGGGGGTAGCGGGAGGGGTTAACCCCTTCATGACCGTAGCGGTATTTACTGCTACGGTCCTGAAGGAGTTAAGTGCACCCGCAACCCCCCCGCAAGCCCTAAACTCACACCAAGTGCCACATACCCCCTTCACCAACACCCGCTACCCACAATAAAGCTGGCACGGTGGGTTAACCCCTTCATTGCCTTAGCGGTTACCCGCTAAGGTAATGAAGTGGGCTGTACATGCATTTTTCCTGCCTCTGATGCATGCCGGGGGCCTTCGGTGCTGATATTCCTGGCTATGAGCTCTGGAGCTCCCCGGCATCAATCCGAGCCAGGAAAGGGGATGATTTTTTTTTTATGGTCCCTCTCGCCGCTCAGCTCCAGCTTCTTGCCAACTTTTGTTGGCGGAGCTATTTGGAGAACATCTCTCCATTTTAATGGCGCGATCAGCGGCGAGATGGTGATCGGGGCTTCCTGCAAACGGCCCTTTTTAAAACTGGCGAGATATTGCTTCTCGCCACCCGCGCAGCGAGTTTTTAAAACAAAAAAAAAACTGCCGCTTTTTACTCATCTCGCCAGTTTCTCGCCATTTACTAAATTGCTATAGGCATATTTGGCTAAAAACTGGCGAGATTGGGCTTCTCGCAGCTCTCTGCATAGGCCCCTATGTCTTCTAATAGACTTTTTACAAATTTGCATATGGAATTTGCACTAAATATGTCTGAATTGTGGATATATAGGATGTATAAGGTGTTTGTATTAGAAATTATTTTCACCAGAGAATCCTATCCACATAGACAGATACAATCCAATCTTATTTGAAATGCTGATATAGGAGTCTTTGTTAGTAACCTTAAGTGAACACTTGTCCCAAAAACACGTATGCTTCAATAGTGTTTTAGCCTTCTTTCTCTATAGTATCCAAGTTATCACTGCAACATAACATGTAATGGAAAATGACACTACCAATCTCCATAATGAGTGGTACAACAATTGATATCCCCTTTACGCGGATTTTAAACACTGTTTTTATTAGAATAAAATCACATTGTCACATATATTGATGTTCATAAAATTTTATTATTTTTGTTTTTATTAAGACCCTGATATCTCCATAGAAGCCATTCTAAATTCTGTATACTTACCATATCAGTTCAATACGATCATAGAGTGCATGCATTTGGAGGGTCTTTTTCTTGATCCCTTTGGGACCAATTTGTGTAACTATGTAATCATGACATGCAAACTCACAGGAGTAGTATTAAAGGCTTCTTGAGATTTGTTAATTGATCGGTCAGAGATATCCACCTAAGCCTTTTTTTTATCTTTCATTGTAAAATGTTGTGTTTTGCATGCTTCTTTAAATGTACTGTCCCACTTAATAAAATATAATATGGTTATATATGTATGAATCTATTTCTTTATTTGTATCTCGCCCGCCATGTACTTAGCACAATAGACGCAACAAAATAACATTAGACCAAATGGGAACACGCATTTCTAACATAGAAGTAAACATTGGGACTACATTGGGACTACGGAAGCTGCAGAAGGTCAAAATGGCTCCATGCTATGCCCGGAACAACGCGTTCAGACCTGACGAAGGAAATTGAATTTCCAAAACGCGTTGTTCCGGGCAGAGCGTGGAGCCTTTTTGACCTTTTGCAGCTTCCGCATTTGGTTCCAGTATCCGGGAGTCAGCCCTGTATCCGGACGAGGAGAAAGGGACTAACTGTTACCTGAACTGTACCCAACCACGGAGACTACTCTTATTTTAGATGTAAGTCTTTGAGTTTTTACTTATTTGTTTAATAAATTGCATTTTAACCCTTTGTACTGCCTGGCTGTTATCCTCCCTGGGTTCCACCGCAAGATACCATCAGTCTTTGGACTGCAGACGCGGACATTACCAACCCGAGGAGAGCCTGTTGCAAGCACTGCCGTAATTGCCTTCACTCACACTAGCCCGTGTGAGTGTATTTTAATTTATTCCATATTATCATTCACTATCCCAATTGGCACCAATAGAGTGCTCCACCTCCCCCCCTCCCCCGTCATCACTCACTCTGGACCTCTGTGCTTTTTGCCTGTCCTCAACGGCCCATATGAGAATCAGCACATGACCATAAGAAGCACCAGGATCAGCACAGAGGACCACACTAAGTGATTTGACTCACACATGCCCGTGTGAGTACATTATATTACTGTATATTTTCTATAATCTCTGTTAATCACCCTGGCAAATTCACTGACTTGAGGCTACTCTATGCCTCTTTACTGTTCACAAGCTCATCCTACCAGACCTGTTCCAGCAGACGAGCCTATTTTACGACCAGAAGGATAGCCTCCAAGACAACGCTGAGGGATTTCGCTCACATATGCACGTGTGAGTACCCATAGCCTCATATTACTATTCCCTACCCCTTTATTATGGCACATTGTTCTTTTGTATATATTTATTATACATTTTATTATTTTTTCCACTTGCATGCGCTCATCTCCACTCCATCCACATGATTGCAAATAGGACCGATATCTTTAATATTGTGATGTGCGCAACAACAGATATCCTGAAGTGTACAGCATAACTGGAAACTAATAGCTAACTGAGCAAAGGATATAGCAAATGTTTAAAAGTTACAATAATTTGAGCAGAATTAAAAATAATTACAATCTAATGAATGGAGATGGGCAAACATGTCCAAATTTGGTCCGCAAGTAAATCAAATGTGTTCTGTTAATATTCGATTTTTCAACAAATATTTGCATGCATCTAAGTTTTTATCTATATATATATTTTTGAAAACATTGTATGTCCCTGTGTCTAGGGGCAATCACATTGGACCTTTGGCTCGTCACTCCGCCTCGGGCCATTCTGATTGGTCCCTGGGACGCCCGCCCCCCCACAGCTCTCATTGGCCGGTGTGGTCTAACAGTCTGACCCAATCTTACACACACACCACCCTCACACCACGTGCTCCTCTCCAAGACTGCCTACCACACAATGTGCACCAGCCGCCGCCGCCTCCCGCCCAGGTAAGTCAGTAAAAAACACCGCCTCATACCCCTGCTGCCTCACACCCCTACGCCTCCTGCCTCCCGCCTCATACCCCTGCTGCCAAACACCCCAGCAACTCATACCCCTGCTGCCTCACACCCCTACGCCTCATACCCCTGCTACCTCACACCCATACTGTACGCCTCATACCCCTGCTGCCTCACACCCCTGCGCCTCATACCCCTGCTGCCTCACACCCCTGCGCCTCATACCCCATTCCGACAGACCGCCTGTGCCAGGCGCGTCCCACTCAACCTCCCGGGAGCAAGCGGGGGAGCGGACGGCAGGGGGAGTGCCCATTAATCCATAAATGATGTCCCCCCCTACCTCACCCCTGCAGCCCTGACTCAGGCCAGGAACACACATGGCGCTTCCTGCCGCCGCATGCACACGCCTCCGTCGGCAGGCTGAGCCATCGTGGAACCGGGCGGATGGAGAAGCGGCACGAGTCATCAGGGGACAAACCTGGGGGTGAGAGCCATCGGGGGACCAAGCAGCCGGACGGGCGGCAGATACATATTTTATGACAATGCATATGCCCCCTGCACCACCCCACCACTCCCCCACAAACTTCCCCCCTCCCTTCCCCCCCCACTTCCTTCACCTCCCCCCCTTCACCAACCCTCCCTCCCTTCAACCCCCCTTCACCTCACCTCCCTCCCCCCTTCACCTCCCCTACCTCCCCCCCTTCACCTCTTCTACCTCCCCCCCTTCACCTCCCCTACCTCCCCCCCTTCACCTCCCCTACCTCCCCCCCTTCACCTCCCCTACCTCACCACCCTTCATCTCCCCTACCTCCCCACCCCTCACCTCCCCCCTTCACCTCCCCTACCTCCCCCCCTTCACCTTCTCTACCTCCTCCCCTTCACCTTCCCTACCTCCCCCCCTTCACTTCACCTACCTCCCCTCCCTTTACCTCCCCCCTTCACCTCCCCTACCTCCCACCCATTTACCTCCCCCCTTCACCTACCCCCTCCTTCACCTCCCCTACCTCCCCCCTTCACCTTCTCTACCTCCCCCCCTTCACCTCACCTACCCCCGCCTTCCTCCCCTCCTTCACCTCCCCTACCTCCACCCCTTCACCTCCCCTACCATCATCTCCCCTACCTCCCCCCCTTACCTCCCCCCCTTACCTCCCCTTCCTCCCCCCCTCCCCCATCACCTACCCTCCCCCTTCACCTCCCCTACCTCCCCCCATCACCTCCCCTACCTCCCCCCTTACCTCCCCTCCCTCCCCATCCCCCCTCCCCGCCTCTTCACCCCCTCCCCCTTCCCCCCCTCCCCCTTCACCCTCACCTCCCCCCTTCACCCTCACCTCCCCCATTCACCCTCACCTCCCCCCTTCACCTCCCCCCTCCGCCTTCACCCTCACCTGCCTCTGCCTTTGGCCTGCCCACCCGCCTCTGCCTTTGGCCCGCCCACCTCTGCCTTTCCCCCGCCCCTGCCTTTTGCCCGCCCACCCACCTCTGCCTTTCACCCGCCCACCCACCTCTGCCTTTCGCCCACCTGCCTCTGCCTTTCGCCCGCCCACCAGCCTCTGCCTTTCGCCCGCCCACCCGTCTCTGCCTTTCGCCCGCCCACCCACCTCTGCCTTTCGCCCACCAACCGCATCACAGCCGCCGCACCGACATCACTCCTAGCTGCTGGCCGCACTCACCACACACCCGCCACTTCACACCCTAACAGGACCCCCACTCACAGCCAGCACTCACAACCCATGCACCACCCGTACTCAACACCCACCCGCCGCCTCACATTTTTACATCACCAAAATATACATTGTACTGTGGTGTGTTTACAATAAAACATTTTTAAATATCATATTACATTTTATTCCATCTTTCTTTTCAACATTATTATTCAACCTTTCCAACAAATAGTCAACCTATTGTTCCACGATTTATAAATAATACTACCCATTACGCATTTACATACCGGGCAACGCTGGGTATATCAGCTAGTATATATATATATATATATATATATATATATATATATATATATATATATATATATATATTATATATATTGTGACAGAGTCACTGACTCAGAAGGCCAGTACACAGAGTGTTAATCTCCTCAGAGAGTGAAAGCACAGCTGAAGACTGATTAAACAGGGGCTGAACTCATCAGTGAAACAAGTGCTTTAAAAAGCAGGAAGTTGCTCACACAAGGTTGTTTTTCCCCAGGAGGCTGGAGAGACTTCTCCCAGCTACGAAGCCCTAGCTGTTGCTCTGGTCCCTCAGTCCTGCAAGGTGCTTTGCTGCTGGGACCAGCTGGGACCCCAACCCGGATAAAGATAAAGATTGCTACGAGCTGGACACAGCCTGTTCCCCGGAACCGGTGTTCCTGTTTGCTACTGGAGCTGCAATACACATAAGACTTTATTGTTATACTTATTGGTTATACTTTGTGGAGCACATGTTTTGGGCATAACCAGGTTAGCTGGCTGCCCTGTTAGAAAGGGCTCAAGAAGTGAGTTAGTTTCCCTAACGGGAATAGCTTTATTTTCTAGAAAGTAGTTTCTTAAAGGGACAGTGCACCCGTACTTTATTTTGGTTGTGGCTAATAAACCACTACAGTTTAAAGTTTCCCATCGTGTCTAGCATCTTACTGACCCCGCCGCGAGGCCGTCCTGCCACAATATATATATAAATATATACATATACACATATATATATATATATATATATATATATATATTCACACAAAGAGTAGCGCTAAGACATTAAGTGATGTACTAAACAATATAAACATTTATATAATTATTAAATATAATAATAAGCAGTGATATTAATATATATATATAAACCAAAATGTGTAAAATTAATGTGTATCATAAAGTCCAAAAGGATAAGTGCCAAATGATTCCACTTGATGAAATTAGCAGAGAAATAAAGTTCCACACAAACGGATCCCAGGAGCACTTTGCAGCTTCAATAAAGTGGTATAGCCTCCCACTATGAACCTACAGATAAAAAAACAAAAAGAAGCGCAGGCTCCATAGCATGTAATTGTATAAAAATAGTGTACATTTATTAAAACAACCAGGCCCAAGGAAATGCACTTACAGGATTCTAAAAAAACACACACATGGGAAAGAAATCTCTAGAGAGAGTCATCAACCTGGGCGGAGAAGTCCGATGTAGATACTGTGCACCGTATCATCAGATTGGCCGCATATAACTCCTGACACAAGCTGGCGTCACCCCACAGCTTCCTTCAATGTCTCACTTGTTTTCCTCCGTCTGTGATGTAGTACAGGCAATAGGAGGATCAGCTGGAGACTCAGGAACTCCTCTCACATGTCCGTATGTGATGACGTCACCCGGCCCAGAAAAGTGTGCGTAAGGACAACATTTGTTTTGGGGGGGGAGGGAATAAGATGATGGGGGGCCAGGATGAGATGATGATGGGGTTGGGAGGGTGGGGGATAAGATGATTGGGGAAGGGGGGATAAGATGATGATGAGGGGGGGAATAAGATAATGATGGGGGGAGATGAGTTGATGATGATGGGGGAATGAGATGATGATGAGCGGGGCTATGATGATGATGATGATGATGATGATGATGATGATGATGATGATGGGGGGAGCTGAGTTGATGATGAAGAGGTGGAAATTAGATGATGAGGGGGGCTATGATGATGATGAGGGGGGCTATGATGATGATGAGGGGGGAAATGAGATGACGATGATGACGATGATGACGATGATGATGATGGGGGAAAGGTTATGATGATGGGGGGGTTAAGAGATGATGAGGGGGTGAGGAGATGATAATGAGGGTAGTGGTGGTGGCATGAGAGGAGGATGAGGAGGGGGTGAGAGGGAGGATGAAGGGGGTTGCAACAATCTTGAAAGTAGTGGGAAAGAAGCATTAGAATCAGTATAACTCACCATGTATGACTGCTGGTATGTTATTTATAAATTATCTGACCGTTATGTCATTTCACTCCACGTATGCATGAATTTGAACCATTTCATATTCTATTTCGTAAAAAAATGCTGGGATGGCACTCAATATTTTACAAAATAGAATATGAAATTGTGCAAATTGGTGCATACAGTACATGGAGGGAAATGTAGAAAGAAATACGCAACGGTCTGAGAATTTACAAATAACATACCTGCCCACCCACTTTTCTAGCGCGCCACATTTTTCACCAGTGTATCCAGTATTTTTGGTGAAGCCACCTGGCAACCCTAATCCTGGAATGGATCTGTGACTGGAGCCTATTCCTCCCCCCATGTGCAGTATGCAATTTATGACTTAAGGTAGGTGTGTGTGTGTATGGGTGTGTGTAGGTGTGTGTCTGTGTGTGTGTGTGTGTGTGTGTGTACCTTCAAACAACAAGAGGAGAGACACCTGTGCACCAAAAATGGGCACTCGTGAGATACCTGTAAAATATGCTAAATAAGAGTCATTTACATATCTGATTAGCATATTTCCCAGATATCTCTATCTCTATCTCTCTCTCTCAGAAAATTAAATAAACGTTCCATGTTTAATAGATTAAATGTTCTAAATACACGATTAATGATTTAATAACAAATCTAAAAATTAATCAAAATATAAAAATTCTAAATTAATTTTGAAAGGTTATCCTAATAATATTAGCAAGCATTAGAACTTGACATTTAGAGTGGGCTTTACTGATTGTATCTGCCTTGTGAGTTATATTCGTCTCCAGTACAGACATATGAATGTCTTAAAATGTACTTTGACAATTTCTCAGAAATGTTGCAAAACTTTGTGCAAACAGTCACATTGCTTATTTTGTAAATTTCACCAGAAGTTTGCCAAAATGGCAGTATATCTATTCTGGATCCAGGCTTTCTTGTAGCATGTGAGTTAGTCCATGTAGCTTAACTCAGCCCCTTTTAAAGCACACAAAGTCCTTCTAATTTCTTCAACTTTATTAAGGGGAGTTAACAGAACTATAAAAAGTTATTGTATGTGGATTGTGATAGCAAATTTCTCTTGTCAGGAGAATAACCTTATGAGAGGAAGGTGTTCTGCTATGTGGAAGTGCTTCTCTGAGGGGAAGATAAAAAGGATTTCCTTTCTGAGGGAGCAGTGGAAAATGTGTCTACTCACTTTGGCTGCTGTAGAAAAGAGAAAGCACACTTTCTTTTGCAGACAGGAACAGGCTAAGAGGCATAACAATACCAGAAAAAGGCAAGGGGAGAGAGCTAAACCAATCCCTACTTGTACTTGTGGACTCTTCAGTCCAGAGCCAGGAGTTCTGGTGCCAAATTCAAAGATGTATGTCGTATGTAGAAACCGTTTTGTGCACACCAGTGGGCTCTTTAACATCCAAAATCATCGTAACCTCCAGGCAAAGTAGGTAGGCGTCTATCTCCTCTGCCTGGAAGTTCAGATGATTTTGGATGTTCAAGAACCCACTGTGCTCTTCAGTGCTCTGTCCTTAGGAGCAGTAAGGATTGTAACGGTAGGGGAAAATGTGACTGCTTTTAAAAAGGTCAAGCCTGCCATTACCCCTACCTGTCAGCAATACATCTGTATTGTGTATGTATATATATATATATATATATATATATATATATATATATATATATATATATATATATATATATATATATATATATATATATATATATTTATTTATTTATAAAATATTTTACCAGGAAGTAATACATTGAGAGTTACCTCTCGTTTTCAAGTATGTCCTGGGCACAGAGTAAAACAAAATAATACATGGTTACAAATACAGTTACATAAATGACAAGGTATACATTATATACAAGACATTGCATGCACAGTTAAAGAAAATATATATTATGAGCGTATGAAACAGTTACAGACCAGATTAAAGTGTGAGACAGCCTTAGATTTGAAAGAACTTAAACTATATATATATATATATATATATATATATATATATATATCTGTATTGTAAGCCTGTTTCCAGCACTTCAGCACTTCAGCACTTCAGGAACCAGGGGTTAATGTTATATTCAGCTGGAATGTTGCAAAATGATCTGTGACCTTTCCAAGTAACTCTTTGCATGTAACTGTGTTTGTTGTTGCATTTCCACCCACCAATAAGGGGCAGGGTTCTATTTCAAACACCTGGAGGGAGGGAGACCCCTAGCTAGATCAGATAAGATCAGCTCAGCTCTAGCTGAGAGTTCAGAGTTCTTTTGCTGAGGCAGTTGGAAAGAAGTTGGGAGAAGCTGCAGGAAGCATGAACAGGGAACACTCTCTTTAGGGAGGTCCTTGCACCCATGTCTATAGGGTAACCCCCAGTGTCAGATTTCCCATTAGGCCCAGGCCTAAGACGGCAACATTTGGGGATCGCAAAAATTTCCTCCCCCATAAAATTTTGCCTCGCTGTCAGGCCTATCGGATCTAATGGGAAGCTACTTGTCTGTGTCGGCCGCCTCCTTTCGGCCACCCTCCTGCTCCTTTGGAATCCAGTCGTCAAATGATGCTGCGGATGCCCCCACTGTGACGTCACATGGTGTTTCGATGCCATGGCAACGTGACATTAAAAAGTCAAATGACGTCATGACGTTGCGTTTTCATGGCACCGCGCATCGTATGACGTCACGTTGGTCACATCATGTGATGCCGTGATTCCAAAGGAGCAGGAGGGAGGCCTAAAGGAGGCGGCAAACAAAGGTAAGTGCCATGGGGTGACAAATTTAGAAATCTGCCACTGGTAACCCCAGTTTCCCAGTTGGAAGTCTGTGTGCTTAGTTACTGTAAATAGTTGTGGATATTTCTTTTTCCAATAAATTAATTTTATAATTCTGCGTTTCTGTCTGGCGAATTAATCCCTGGTGTGATATCCCTGGTCGCCGTGACAAGGATTTTTCAGCCTAAAAGATTTGCTTGATTAGTGTGGCTTGAACACACACACTGTACAATGACATTCATCTAATTACTCTTGAGTATTAGGCATGCATGCTTTTTCCCATTACTTCTTCCATTTTAAAAATTGAATTTCCTGAGGTCCAATTCTGCTTAACAATTGCAAAAAAATTTTTTTATTTCAGTGGACTTTGCTCAGTTTCAATCCAATACCTACTGGTAACTAAATGGTTAAAACAAATAAACTGTTCTGTATTGTGCTCTTAAATGTGTGTTTTATTATTATTTTTTTATTATATCTATCATCAGTAAATTGATTGCATTTTGCCAATTGGATTCTAGGCGCTTTTTTTGATTTTCACAGTAACTAATAACACTGTATAACACAACCTGCAGCTTTACATTGACATCTAGGTGGCAATAATAATAATTTACTACCCAATAGGTTTTTTGAGTGTTTTTTTCATGATATCCACATTGTTACATCTTCTCTTGCATTAAACGGGGAATGGATGAGAAGAAAGCACACATTTGCCACTTTATTAAGCATTAGAAAGAGCAAGGGTGCAACCAGAAAATCTTTTAGGGGGGTTGCAAAGTTTTTACTTGCCGCCCCACGACAATGCAGCATCATTCCTTCACTGCCCACGTGATGGCAACATGTTGCCATGTGACGTCATGTTGCCATGAAGATACAGCATCACATGATGCCACAACAGGAGGAGCACCGCTCTCTTACAGAGGCACCGCTCTCTCCCCGGCAATCAGTTTAATTGCTGGAAGAGCACGGGGCCTCTGTAACCGCGAGTAAATATATGAAATTCTTGGGAGGTGCAAATGCACCCTCGCACTCTCCCTGATTGCGCTACGGAGTTGGACAACACCTTCAATATGGAGAACCATTTTGAGCACCACTCCATAAAAAATACTTTATGGATCTAGAGAGTACAGAGAAGAGCCACCAAATGACTTAAGGGGATTGGTAATCTGATTTATGTGGAGAGGATAGCTAAATTACTTTGTTTACATTAGAAAAGAGGCGTCTCAGAGAAGATATGATAACTACATACAAACATATTTAGGGCCAATGCAATGATTGCCATTATTGGAGTCTGGAAGGAATTGATTTTTTTCTCCTTATGCGATATTGGATAATGTTTCACTAGGGGTTTGGATTTGTCTTCGTCTAGATCAATATATTGTAAATACAAATACAGTATTAGTATCTGTATTGTATTGTATGTCTTTATTCATATAGCGCCAAAAGTGTACTCAGTGCTTCACAAAGAATACAGTACAGGGAATTATAATAATTCCCCTATATCCTTATATACAATAAGTGCAGCAAAGTCAGACAATAGGAAAGGAAATCCCTGCCCCAAAGAGCTTACAATCTCCCGTCTAAATTTAACATAGGTTGTAACAAGATGGACATATGTATTTTTTCAACCTCATCCACGATATAACTATGTAACTATGTTCATACATCACAGTCTTCTTTAGAATTAGTGTTTTTCAGTTTGTAATATTATATTAAACTTATTTTTGTCAAGTGGCAATAGTGTGTGTTAAGAGGTATTCAGTATTTACATTTTGTTTGACTTCAAGTCAGCGCCTGGTCGTTGTGACAGACAATAACCGGCCTTTATGGACAACTTCGTTGCCGGTGCCTCAACTGTCCGTGGAAACTCGGCTTATTTATCAGCTCGTATAATACCACACATTGTATGAAAATTCAATTGGCAAAAAATGACCATTTTTAAATGAAGTTTGACAATACTAGGACAATTTGATTACAAAATCCACAAAATAATGGGGTTTCAAATTTTGTTTTCCCTGTGTTTCATTCCTTGCTATGAATTTTTTTCCTCTAAGATTTAATCACTCATCCCACAATATGATATAAAATGTAGCATTTTCCTAGTAATAGACAACAGCCATCTTGTGGAGAACAGCTTTATCTCAGAAAACATCAGATAACACCTGCCCCAGCCTAACTGCTAGAGATCCTCTCTAAATTCCCTTATTAATAATCCTGTTAAAAAAAAAGAGACATTCTATAAGTTATACTATTTTATACAATGTACATAAAAATGAAATTAAAAAAACACATTAATTTAACAGGAAAATTCTTCTAGTGCTATTTCCAGCCTACATTTTGCACAAAAAGAATCCACTATATTCTTTAGCCAAAATAAAATGGAGTCGGTGCGAGCTGTGGGGCCATTGAGTCAGGTGAAACAGGCCCCAGAATTCATGGCGATGGCCCAGGTTTTGGGCTTAACAAAAAGGCAATTAAAAGAGCAGTAGAGTTACAGTACCAGTTTTCCTCGTATCCTCTTTTGTTCTTTGTTTGTAAAGTAATTATGATGCCATCATTAGCCAAACTGATGATGATACTGTTGAACAGTAAGTATATTATAAGCATGAATTTAAGCAGACCTAAACAAAATAAAAAGTATTTATTTAACACGTAAGTAAAACTTTTACCTTAAGGGTGATTCCTGTTTTTTAAGGGAGCAAATTATGTTTACAATGTTTTTAACTTCTTTTTTTTTACCAGCCTTGGGGGACTGTCCCTTTAATTTTGACAACAGAAACTTTGGCTTTTCTCCTGCTGAAATCCCTCTCTTGGCTTTCAATTAAATCCCATATTAATGACAAAAGTCTCCTTCTTTCTTTGAAGCCTATACAAGCTTCTGCCCCTCCTCACATCTCAGCCCTAATTTTTCGCTATACCCTGGTTTGTTTCTTGCGTTCCAACCAAGGTTGTCTTCTCTCTATAGCTTTTGCATCTAAAGCCATCTTCCATCTGAAATCTTTTTCACTTAACCGCTGCTGTCTTGACCTTAAGGGGCCTATTAAAAAGCCTACTGCTATTCAGTAAGCCTCGATAAGTGGGCGATGTATCGCCAATTTTCGCAGCTGTCCAAAACACATCGCCGGGTGAGCGGCGATAAGCCACTTATCGGTAGGTTTTGAAACTTGTGCAATTCTACTAGCCTCGATAAGTTTATTGAGGCTAATCGCAGCTCTAGAATGGAGAGTTTCTCCCAAAATCCTCACGGCAGGAAAAGTTGGTGTGAGACTGGGGAGAAGGCGGTGAAAGAGAAATTCGAAAAAAAAGGCTTTTTCCCTGCATCGGATTGATGCCAGGAGTCTCCGGAGCTGATACCTATTATTATCAGCTCCGGAGACCGCCAGCATGAATCCCATGCAATAAAAATGCATTTACAGGCAACTTCATTAATTCAGCGGCTAACCACTAAGGAAACGAAGGGGTTAACTACCAGTGCCGTGGTTATTGTGGGTAGAGGGGGTGGGTGAACGTGGTATTTGGCCCTTGGTGGGTGTTTAGGTCTTGCGGGGGGATTGCGGGTGGAGTTACCCCTTCATTACCTTAGTGGTTAATAACGCTAAGGTAATGAAGGGTTTAACCCCTGCCTCTATCACACGGTAGGCCTAAACATCCATCCTTGAGGCTACTAACCCCTTCACTTAATCCCTCTACCCACAATAAACAAAAATACACACAATGACCCTTCTACCCATCTCCTCTACCCAACAACCTCCCCTCCCTCCCCCAATATATACAGTACAGTAATGGGCAAAATAACTATTATCCAGAAAAGGATAATAGCTAATTTGCCCATTCAAAATCAAACATTAGCCAGCCAGCATAAATAAAGTAAATAAAACTTTCTACTTACCTCTGCCATCATTAAGGTCATCCTCGTCAGCATACTCCAGGTCCTCCTGTCACGATTGTGCTCGCCACAAACCGGGACCGGACCGCGGGGCTGAGGCTGGGTTATGAAATCACCGACCTTAGACCACGCAGACTGGTCTGGAGTGCGCAGTTCATAGTCAAACAGGCCGGGTTCAGGACTGGAGATAACAGCATAGTTGTTGGACAAGCCAGGGTCGGGGTAGGAGATATCCGGGTAGTTGTAGTTCAAGCAGGGAGTCGGCAACAGGAAATCAAGCTGGTCCTTTTGCATCAGCGCAATCGCTGCAGGTGGGAATGAGGTTTACGCGAGTGGCGTCCACGACCCATGGCTCCGGACTAGGAGAGGGAAGACTGACCGCAATAGGCACACCACCAGGCAGCACTAGTAACCCCGTGTTACAGCGCAAACGAAGCAGGTCTGTAAGAACCAGGAACTCAGGAACTCAGCATAGCAGCAGCAAGCCTGGAGGAAACTGGACGAGTACAAACAAACTGGAAACAAAAACAGAGATACGTAACGAAAGAACAAGGCTTGTGGCAGAAACACAGTTAATATCCCATAAGGATCTACGCTCGGTCAGGAAGTGAAGCCAAAGCAGGATATTTAAAGCGACAGTGACCAATCCGGACGAGGGGCATGTTGGAGGCGTGTCGAGGAGCTGCTCGTGAGTGGCTGAGAGACCAGGAAGTAGTGGAGCACAGCTGAGAGTCTGTAACACCAGTGCCAGAATCCAAGATGGCGACGGCAGAGTTCAAGGTATGCACTGGGCGGCAGCATGGGTAGCGACGGGGGGCAGGGGCATCAGCTGCTGCAGTACTGGTAGTGGGTAAGGAGGGGTCACGCCGCTAGGGACGTGGCCCCCGATTCCTTACAGTCCCCCCCCCCCTTCAGGATTGACTTCAAGTCGATCATAACCACTCCTAGTGTTGGGGGACCTGGAAATGTACCGGAAATGTCTAGGATGGAGAGTAGAGTTGTGGTCCAGAGACTCGTGGGCACTCATTGGTCTCGGAGACATGGAGTTATTCCTAAATTGTTTTAGGCGAGCAGGGGATCCGTAAACCAGCAGTTCATGGGCGAGTTCAAGCTTATCATAAGAGATTGGTGGCATAGACATTTTTGGTACGGGGCTCGCCACGCGAAATTACTTGTAAATCCAGAGCTGTGGAGAAGGTGTTTCCAGAATAGAAACGGCAGAGGGGACCCAGCTGGGTGCCCGGTCCCCAGTAATCGTACCAGAGTGCGGGTCAAGAGGCACCGATAATTGATCGGGTATAACAGGGAGACCCTCCGGACAGGCAAAGTTTTTGCTGACATCCGCACGTGGGAATTTGAGAGGGTCTTCTCCTCCAGAGGTTTTCCAGGTAGTGGTAAGCGAGGGTATAGGGTGGGTGGGTGCATTGCCATGTATGGGTATAGTAGATGACAAGGTGAACAGTAAACCAGGCTTAGGGACCGAAATCTTGAGGTGTGAACTGAGTATTTCCAACACAGAAGACACAGGCACAACAGAAGGTTCCGTGTGGGATAACCATGGGTTCGCTGAGGCAGAGAAGCAAACAGTAGTGGAACTCCCAAATACTGTAGAAAGCTCAGAGAGAGACAGTATAGTCTGTAATCTCCACTTCCCAGAGTCCAAGTTAGAGACAATAGGGAGAGAAACCCCATAGTTAAAGTCATACTGAGGTACTTCAGGGGCCACCGAATGGTCTGTGAAAAGAAACTGCCCTCCCGCACCGGGGATTTGGAGCGCGGCAAGGGTTACTTCGGATATGGCACCAGAGTTCGGGGAAGGTATACAGGGCCTTGCAGAGATTTGAACAACCGCATGAAGCGTATTACGTGCTGCAACGAACTCCACGGGCATCGTACGTGTCATAGGAGTGGGAGTAGGAATAAGCTCTGGAGCTTTAATATCTGGAACTTGACAATCAGGCAGTGCAAGGGCAGCGGAGGGAGGGGAGCTAGTGTCTGGAGCTGGAGGCTCAGAATCTGTAACAGGGACACTGGTAGAAGGAGAACTAGCGTCTGAAGCTGACGCCTGGGAATCAGTGACGGGTACTGGGGAAGTTAGAGGGTCAATAAGCGGTAAGTTGGAACCGGAAAAACTCTTAACAGCAGAAACCTTAGTAGGAAAAAGAGTTTTATCAAAAACTGCAAGGGCCCTAACTGGGGTACTTGTCATGACAAAATCAGAAATAGGTATGTTTACTAGTGCAAAAATTCTGATAACGGAACTGCTAGCCAGTGATGTGAGTGTCTGGGTTACACTAATAAGAAAATCAGATACTGTGGAAAGTGACTTAGGACTAATCATGGAAGTTCTAGGTTTGCAGGATATGTGTGAGAAGGTACCCTTTTAACACCGGGGTTTTAATCTTAGCCCTGAATAACCCAACGGTTGCTGGAGCACAATTAGATGTAGTGCTAAAGGACTGAGGTTTAGCAAGTGAAGGAAGACAAAATAGCTCATATTTATACACCTGAATTTGTAATGTAGACAGGGTGGTTTCTGACTGTACTAAGGGGGTGACAGCAGATACGCGGATCTCTGGAGGGGTTGCTTGGGAAGGAGTGTCTGGGAAATCAGAAAAGACTACAGATTCCATGACAAGGGAACTATGTGCTGAAACAGGGATCTCAGCATTCTGAGTGACAGACTGGGTCAGCGAAATACCTGGGAGTGGGGATTCTGCGAACAGGCTTAGGGAAAAACCCAGATCCTGAATAACTTTAACTGGAACCAGTATATTAGCAGAAGTTTCAGGGGACACGGCAACGGAAATTTGAGCTGAAGCAGGGGGTTTGTAGTAAAGAAATGTCAAGGACTCTGCAAGCTTAGGGGAGTCATTCAGTGCAACCTCTGCTGTCAGACTTGGGGATTCATTCTCTGATGCTAGAAAGGATGCATTAGCCTGGGGGCAGCAAGGATTTACAGAGGTCAATGCAGGTAGTACCTGAGAGTCAAAAAGAGGGAGATTTGCCTCTGAAATTGAGGATACAAGGAGTTCCTCTGCTGGAGCCAAGGATGTGGCCTTAGCTGGCGAACAGGGGATTACCAATGGAGGCTCACAGGGCTGACCCGCAGGGGTTAATATAGGAATGAGCTCGGGAACAGAGCTTAGGGATTCTAACTTAGAACGTTGAAGCAGAAGGGGTTCTTTCTCTGACATGGGGAGCACGCAGAGCTGCCTATCAGGGGTTAAAGCAGAAAAAACCTCAAGGGCACGAGTTAGGGATTCTGAGTTAGAAAGTGAGGGTAGATCCTCAGATACTAGGGCCGTAGCTTTGGAAATACAAGTATACTCCACGGGAACCTCACAGACCTGACTGGCAGGGGTTAAGGCAGACATATCTTTGGGATTTTAATCAATGGGAGGTGCAATCAGGGCTAGAAATCATGGCAGCTTCTACCTTAGGGGGCAGTGATAGTGCAGTGGTTTGGACATTTTTTGGAGAGGGAGGTACCCTCACAGCTTTAACAACAGGACTGACAGAACAGGGTTTGTGAATAGTCTGTGCGTAGGCAGCAAGTAGAGGTTCACGCTCACTTATTTTCATGTCAAATTCCAGGAATAATTTAAGAGTAGTGTCTATGGCCTGAACCAGTACCCCAAAATCCCCAGTTTCCAGTCCCGGAGTGGACCTAAGAAGGAGCAGTTGGGAGTACTGGGCTTGAAACATCTTCTTTAACTCTCTACATTCCTGAGATTTAGTCAGTATTTCTTTACGAGTAATTCTTTCTGCAGGGGTTAACACTTCGTACATACAAGCAAGATTAGGCGGAGGCAGTTTTTCAAACAGGGACTGGTCCGCAGCCTGGGACATAGGTGCAGTTACACATTTACCAACCCCCGCCACGGCGCGGTCCGGTTTTGTGGGGCCGAGCAAACTGTCACGATTGTGCTCGCCACAAACCGGAACCGGACCGCGGGGCTGAGGCTGGGTTATGAAATCACCGACCTTAGACCGCGCAGACTGGTCCGGAGTGCGCAGTTCATAGTCAAACAGGCCGGGTTCAGGACTGGAGATAACAGCATAGTTGTTGGACAAGCCAGAGTCGGGGTAGGAGATATCCGGGTAGTCGTAGTTCAAGCAGGGAGTCAGCAACAGGAAATCAAGCTGGTCCTTTTGCATCAGCGCAATCGCTGCAGGTCGGGAACGAGGTTTACGCGAGTGGCGTCCACGACCCATTGCTCCGGTCTAGGAGAGGGAAGACTGACCGCAATAGGCACACCACCAGGCAGCACTAGTAACCCCGTGTTACAGCGCAAACGAAGCAGGTCTGTAAAAACCAGGAACTCAGGAACTCAGCATAGCAGCAGCAAGCCTGGAGGAAACTGGACGAGTACAAACAAACTGGAAACAAAAACAGAGATACGTAACGAAAGAACAGGGCTTGTGGCAGAAACACAGTTAATATCCCATAAGGATCTATGCTCAGCCAGGAAGTGAAGCCAAAGCAGGATATTTAAAGCGACAGTGACCAATCCGGACGAGGGGCATGGTGGAGGCGTGTCGAGGAGCTGCTCGTGAGTGGCTGAGAGACCAGGAAGTAGTGGAGCACAGCTGAGAGTCTGTAACACCAGTGCCAGAATCCAAGATGGCGACGGCAGAGTTCAAGGTATGCACTGGGCGGCGGCTTGGGTAGCGACGGGGGGCAGGGGCAGCAGCTGCTGCAGTACTGGTAGTGGGTAAGGAGGGGTCACGCCGCAAGGGACATGGCCCCCGATTCCTTACACCTCCTTTGCCAGCAAGAGTACATGAAAAATATAATCTAATTGCCCCTAATCAACTTAGCGATTAGTAACCACTATTGCAATTAAATAATGTTTGATTTTGAATGGGCAAATGAGCATATCTGGATAATAGTTATTTTTCCCATTACTGTACTGTATTTGTTTTTGGCGGGGGGTGAAGGGGGTAGTAGTCCCAATGATGGATGTTTAGGCCTACCGTGTGGTTGTGGGAAGGGTTAACCCCTTCATTACCATATCAGCATTAACCACTTAGGTAATTAAGGGGTTAACTCCACTCACAACACATCTGCAAGACCTTAACACCCACCAAGGGCCAAATACCACCTTCACCCACCCCCGCTGCCCACAATAAACAGGCACTGGTTGTTAACCCCTTCATTGCCTTAGCGGCTAGCCGCTAAGGTAATGAAGCTGTTTCGATAAAAAAAATGTAATACTAGTGTACGGAAATCCCACGGTCACTTGACGCGAGACATTTAAATGTATAGGAGATACCGGCACCCCATAACAGGGCCTGTATCCCGGGAATCAGGGGGTCCCCGAACCTGAAATCAATGTGGTTCTGCTCCGGAGACCCCTGCTCACGACACTAGTTTTAAATGTTTTATTAAAACCCTGCCATCGCTGGCGAGATATGCGCAGGGAGAGGCGGCTTTCTCTGTGCAGCTCTCAATGCAGCTGGGCCAGATCACCAGGTGAGCCCTTTTGAGAGAGTTTTGCTATCGTAGCTGTTCGAGGCTTTCTGAATACTATGATAGCAACGCTCAAAACTGGCAGCGTAACCGGCCCTGCGATTTTTTTATGAAGGCTTATAGAATAGGCCTCTAATGTCCTTATTAAAACTCGCCTTTTTAATAAAGCTCCAAAGTACCCAACTGTGCATATTTACTCACAATAACCCATTGCATACAGTATGCACTTATCTGTTATATTGTTGCATCTGTTACTACTATAAAGTACTGTGTACATGAGTAGCGCTGTACAAATAACCACATATACACATATTAACAATATTACCAAAGCCCGTTGAGAGAGGAAAAGAGGGGAAAGTGTGAGAGAGGGGAGAAGAGGGGATAGTATTGGAGATAGAGAGAGGACGACGGGGGATTGGGCTGGTAAATATTTATGTGGGCTGGTAATTGTGTTCTACTTATTTGCAAGGTAACCATGTATTAACCTTGTTGCCAGAGGTCCACTAAGTATATTGTAAAGCCTTGCTTGCTGCCTTGCCAATGTCTAAATTGCGTTGGAGTGGCCCTGAAAAAAAACATACAATGTTTCTAGTTACACACTTCTTTTTTTTTTTTTTTCAATTTTGAAATTAGTGGAAACATCAAATGTCTCAATCAGTGACAATCAAAGAAAATAACAATAATCTCAGTTTCCACTTCCAAGTTTTTCACATAAGGTAAACACAGTTTAGTTGCAGATGTCCAAAAACAACAATTTGCTGCTGCAAATCTTTACAAGCTGAATAAACACAGACAGTTATGTATGTTGACACCCACATAGTAAGAATCTGTGAACGTCTGAATTCTGGATAACTTTTATTGTAGCACATAATAAAGATAAGGCCATCACCAGCTATTTAGCTTTGGAATAGATATTGTTGTCAATCCACTCTTTTCCTTGTACAGTACTGTGTGTAAAGTATTATAAAGTTACTTCATTTTATAATTTCATACACAGGTATTATTCCATGTGAGTGCTCCAAAAAACTCAACCTCTTTACGCAAAAAAGTCTAGAAATTAAGGAATAAATCATTGAAGGAAATCATTATTCACCTAAAATATAGGTAAGCAGCTCAGAATGCAGTAATTAACTTCTTTATTATGTCTGCCAAGATAAATAGTTAATTATAAGCAGACCATGCTACTATGCATTGGTATGACAATCAAAAACATTCTTAGGCTTTCAGGCATTGCTTTAAAAAAATGACAGCCAAACCTATAATGAATTATGGGTGATATTCCAGGTACGTTGTCCAGGAAATTGGCCAACGTAAATATTGCATTGTCTAGGAATTTCCTTTCCAGCGGCCTTATTGATATGTCACATTTAAATCAGAGTTACCATAACTCTCGCCAGTTTCGCTGTCATTGTGAAATCCTGCCCCTGACTGTGTCCCCAAGCTTTTCCCTGCCAGATGTGACAGTGAGTCATATTACTCTCATATTCCATTACACAAACTTAATAAGTAGTGACCAATAACTACTCTTTGAAAAAGAAGAAAAGCAATTGCTCTCTATTTTTAGAACTATGGAGACTTTTTTTTACACATTCAGAAAAGAGCACATTTTTCATTGTGTCTAATGTTGAACAGGTTTACATGTGGTAGAATCTAACACTATTTGGTGAAATATAAAAAAGTAACAAAAGAGTAACCAGCTTTGTATGACAAGCAACACATGCACACTGCCCCCTAGCAGGTTCCTCTCCAATGAACACGTGACTATATGAGCCAGTAGTAAATCTGGTGAAGTAGGAGGGGCTAACTGTAATGGGTGCTCACCACAAACAGGACGGCGAGGCTGAGGTGAGGATGTTATTAACCACTGACCTGCACCAGAACAACCAAGTCCGGAGTGCAGAGTGAAGGTCGTGTAGCCGGGTCAGGATAGGAGAAGACAGAATAGTCATGGTACTTGCTGTGGTCAAGGATAGGAGAGATCGGATAGTCATTGAGCGGTGCCGGGGTCAAAGAATTTTGAAGGCAGAAGTCCAAATGCAAGCTGAGTCCAGGGGTCAGAGAAGGTGGAGGTCCAGGTACAAGCTGAGGTCAAACAGGAGCAAGAGAAGCAAGACAAGGTCAGACAAGGCAACATCAGGGCAGCAGGGTGTTTGAGGCAAACACTAGTTACACAAACTGAAGTTTATGCTCAGCCAGTTTGCTGCAGGGCTGGCTGAGCATTTAAGGAACAGGCAGCCAATGGTAGGATAGCAGACAGCTGGAGGGTAATGAATGAAACCTGCCCCTTAGACATATTCAGTCAACTGATAGGCAGGGGTGGGAAGAAGTGCAGGTGATGAATAAGTGGAGATTAAATTAACCCCTCGTGTACCCATGGTAACGCAGCGCCTGCAGACCAATAATAAAGGTATTATGCCCGGCTGGTTTCCTCTAAACCCTGTTGGGGATGAAGGGGTTAACTGTATGGTCACCATAATGCCTTGTTTTCCCTGTACATCACCTGTGATGTCCCCTGGGTCATACCGTGGAAATGGAGTGCCAGTTCTGCAGCTCAGAACCTAGCTGCAGTTCTGTTAATATACAGCATACTGTATGTGTTGAATGTGCCCGCTAAGCAAGGGGGGCTCCTAGCGCTGTACAAAGAGTTAATTGAATAAGTATGCCTGTTGTGAGCGGCTACATTGAAGCCCTGAATCACTTCCTAAACCGCAAACCCTCCAGGAAAACCTTAGGCTGCGTCCATAGAGATGGTAGCAGTGCTGAACTGCGATGATGCTTCATGCACATGCAGGCGAGCCAGCGGGCGCGATCGGGAGGCGAGGGGAGGCTGATGGAGGCTGATGGAGGCAGGGCAGTGATGTCGCTTGGCCAATTGCCCGCGACGCACTGACGTCAACATCAAGGCACCGGCATCGTGACGTTGACGCTGTTTCGCGCTGATTGGATGTTTTCAGCCGACAGCGTTCTGAAAAACAGCTTGGCTGTCGGCTAAAAAATCCAACTCCTCAGCACGCCTGCGGACCCCTCGTGTACCCATGGTAACACAGCGCCTGCGCGTTGTGACGGTGAAGGGGTAACCAGACAATAATAAAGGTATTATGCCCGGCTGGTTTCCTCTAAACCCTGTTGGGGATGAAGGGGTTAACTGTATGGTCACCATAATGCCTTGTTTTCCCTGTACATCACCTGTGATGTCCCCTGGGTCATACCGTGGAAATGGAGTGCCAGTTCTGCAGCTCAGAACCTAGCTGCAGTTCTGTTAATATATAGCATACTGTATGTGTTGAATGTGCCCGCTAAGCAAGGGGGGCTCCTAGCGCTGTACAAAGAGTTAATTGAATAAGCATGCCTGTGGTGAGCGGCTACATTGAAGCCCTGAATCACTTCCTAAACCGCAAACCCTCTGGGAAAGCCTTAGGCTGCGTCCATAGAGATGGGAGCAGTGCTGAACCGTGCTGACGCTGAGGATCCCCTGCTGAAGCCTGTGCGATTTCATGCACATGCTGGCGCGATCGGGAGGCGGGGGGAGGCTGAGGGAGGCAGGGCAGTGACATCGCTTGGCCAATCACCCATGACGCACTGACATCAACATCACGGCGCCGACATCACGGCGTTGTGACGTTGACGCTGCTTCGCGCTGATTGGATGTTTTCAGCCGACAGCACGCTGAAAAACAGCTTGGCTGTCGGCTAAAAAATCCAACTCTTCAGCACGCCTGTGGACGCTCGCGTGAGCCCCCTCTAAAGACATCCTCATAGAGGATGCCGGGGCTCAGCGCGGAGCGTCCGCACGGCTCAGCGCGGCTTCCCCTGCTATGGACGTGGCCTTAAACAGAAACTCAAGTGGATAAGTGGCTTGCTGTCTAGTTGAAGTGGCGGAGTGCAACAATGTATCCTGCGGTCTCGTTAACCAATTAAGGTCAATTGATGATGTGCTTCTGCGGTTATTGATCCCGACAAGCAATGCTACATTGTATGCCGGCTTCTGACCGCAGACCGATTATAAGTCAAACCGCAAGCCACATCACAGAGCCTATTCAATGAAGGGCTAACTTGCACTACACATACATATTGTTTTAATACCACCACCATTCCCCCTTGCCGTCTTATAGAGTAATCCCTGCCCACCTACGTCACAGCGCTGCGTCGTTTTGGCGCGAAAATCGCCGAGATATAACCTCATTGGTCAAAAATGTGAACCAATAGAGAAGCTCAATGTCGTAAGTGTATAACAAGGGGAGGGGAGTGACGCGCTGCTCTCACCAGCTCGCAAAACCCCTCCTCTGACACAGATGGCAACGCTGCATAGTTACACTCCAATGTTCCCTAACATAAACACTAAGCCTCCTAACACAGTACATTATCAAGTGTGGAACAGGTGAATGAGTGAGCGGACAGGGAGGTGGGGCGGGGGGGGGGAGAACAAAGACTGAGAAGGGGGAAGGGGGAAAGGATTAAAAAATCAATATGACAAGATTCAAAAACCTAGATGAATCAAGAAAAAACAACAACATCATATATAGCAAATGTTAAAAACAGATGACAATGAATCTGCGAATCCTAAACTGGAATGGAGGTGGTATACTAAATTGAAGGACAAAATTAAAGGACAAAATTAAACCATAACTCATTACAAGAGACCCTAGGTCTGTAAATGCTTGTATATATAGATATCAATGAATTATATAGAGGAATATATATTTCCCTTATATATCTATACTTGAAGATAGTGTCAGATTAACGGACAAAACACAGGTGTAATATGCAAAGTAATAGTATAGAACACATCAAATTCATAATGTATATTGGGGTCCAAATGGAGCAGCAGTTTATGCACAAACTTTTTTGTCTTTCAATTATGCACAGATATTCATCGGCCTTGATTAACACATAAAGCAAGTGTAGAGAAATTTATATTCTTCAACATAAATGTCCAATGTACGGACATATACATTAGAGCAAATGATTATTTCAAATATCTTGGGGCAAATACGTACAATTTGAAGTTTACTCATTCATACCATGATACACAGATTAATTACCTGGACCTACATTTATACATAGATGTTGGTCAACAAATACAAACCAATATCTACAGAAAAACAAACTCCAAAAACTCCCTGCTCAGATCAAACAGTGCCCACCCAAGATCACTTATTAAGGGCATACCCAAAGGACAATTCCTGAGGTTAAGGAGACTATGTTCCACACAAGAATCCTTTATGGTACAAGCAGAAGAACTAAAGAAAAGGTTTAGCAGTCGTGGATATGGAGAGAGGGACTTGGAAGTTGCATTTAACCATGCTTTGAATATGGATCGGGCACAACTTCTGAGGAGAAGGAAACCGAATAGTAATATCCATAATAACGCAACAAACCAGTTACCACTGTTCATAACCACATTCTCTAAACAGGCTGAGCAGATTAGATTTATCTTACAAAAGCATTGGGGAATTTTAAAATTAGACACAGACCTTGATCTATACACTATGTCTAACCCAAGAATGGTATTCAAGAAAGCAAAGACCATTGGCAGTTATGTGTCGCCCAGTATGCACTGCTCAACAAAGAACAGCACTAAAAAGTTACCTAGGGGATTCTTTAAATGTGGGCATTGCAGTCTCTGCAGATATGCTGAACCAATAAAATCTTTGAGGAATATCTATACTAACCATGTATATCGCATTGAGTCATTTATGACCTGCAACACGAATTTTGTTATTTATCTTTTGAGGTGTGCTTGCGGGAGTGGCTATATAGGTAGGACCATCAGAGCAATTAAAGTTAGAATAACTGAGCACATTCGCAGTATCAGGAACTGTGATGACAGCTTTCCTGTAGCGCGCCACTTCAACACATGCCCTTTAGGATCAATCACTACATTTACATATAGTGCTATAGAAAACATTCCTATACATCCTAGGGGAGGAAATAGGGAGGCGTCACTGAATTGTAGGGAGATGTTCTGGATTCATGCCCTTGGGACACTGGCACCCAGGGGCATGAACCAGGACTGGGAACTCAAACATTTTTTTAAATAATCATTTGCTCTAATGTATATGTCCGTATATTGGACATTTATGTTGAAGAATATACATTTCTCTACACTTGCTTTATGTGTTAATCAAGGCCGATGAATATCTGTGCATAATTGGTCCTCTGAAAGACAAAAAAGTTTGTGCATAAACTGCTGCTCCATTTGGACCCCAATATACATTATGAATTTGATGTGTTCTATACTATTACTTTGCATATTACACCTGTGCTTTGTCCGTTGATCTGACACTATCTTCAAGTATAGATATATAAGGGAAATATATATTCCTCTATATAATTCATTGATATCTATATATACAAGCATTTACAGACCTAGGGTCTCTTGTAATGAGTTATGGTTTAATTTTGTCCTTTAATTTTGTCCTTCAATTTAGTATACCACCTCCATTCCAGTTTAGGATTCGCAGATTCATTGTCATCTATTTTTAACATTTGCTATATATGTTGTTGTTGTTTTTTCTTGATTCATCTAGGTTTTTGAATCTTATCATATTGATTTTTTAATCCTTTCCCCCCTCCCCCTTCTCAGTCTTTGTTCCACCCCCCCCGACCCCACCTCCCTCATTCACCTGTTCCACACTTGATAATGTACTGTGTTAGGAGGCTTAGTGTTTATGTTAGGGAACATTGGAGTGTAACTATGCAGCGTTGCCATCTGTGTCAGAGGAGGGGTTTTGCGAGCTGGTGAGAGCAGCGCGTCACTCCCCTCCCCTTGTTATACACTTACGACATTGAGCTTCTCTATTGGTTCACATTTTTGACCAATGAGGTTGTATCTCGGCGATGTGACGTAGGTGGGCAGGGATTACTCTATAAGACGGCAAGGGGGAATGACGCGAATCAGCTCTTTGATAAAGGACACTTTTTGTCCGAAACGCGTCAGAGTGTTTGTCCCCGTTACCATGTTGCCACAATAAAATATATTTTTAACCCACACTCTGCTGGTCCCCTTCTCTACTTGCTGTGCACCACTGCTATCCTAGGATGCCCTCTCAGCTTAAAAGGAAATAAATTACAATTTATTTTACTCTCCTTGTGGTGCTCAATCCAGAATCCCGTTATTAATGTGTTAATAAGACTTGGTCTCCCATGACACGCGTAGCTAGTGTGCGGTGCGCATCAGCCTGGTAGATAGGCGCACGTCACCCGTCTCGTCATGGGTCGCGTCACAGAGGTGGGGCCAAAGGCCGATTCTCACAGTACCCCACCCCCCCCCCCCTTCAGGTATGACCACCAGGCGTCCCAGGGATGGTTTGGAGGGAAATCTTTGATGAAAGGCCCGAACAAGCCTAGTGGCGTGAAGTTGGTCCTTAGGGACCCAAGAACGCTCTTTGGGGCCCTAGCCCCTCCAAACCAGGTAATGGATTTTGCCACGGGTGAGCCTGGAGTCCAAGACAGTTTGTACTTCGAACTCCTGTTGCCCCTCAATAAAGAGGGGTTCAGATGGGGAAGCAGAAGCTGGAGACTGAGGGTCCTCTATGAAGGGTTTGAGCTGTGACATACAGTTGCAGCGGCCGTTATTCAAACACTTCACGCGTTGTGTACATCGGAATACCGATGTCATGACGCGGGATGTCTTCCAACCTTACCGCCTTAAATTGACACAGTAGCACAGTACTGTACACATTGCAATTCATTCATTTCATTGCACCCAAAGAAACAGAATCCATGAAATTCAACAAAGCAATCGCGATAAGCGCGGGTGACGGAGGCGATTGGCCACGTTCATGCTGCGTGAAGTACAGCAGAGCACACGAAATCGGCGCCATGATTTGTTTGAATAACGGCCGCTGCAGCTGTATGGAAGACAGATGGAAACTTCATAGAAGCCGACAACCGTAGCCGGTAGATCACTGGATTTACTTGCTCGATAATGGGAAAAGGGTCAATGTACCTCGGCGCCAATTTAGCTGTGGGAACCTTCAATCGGATGTTTTTTGTGGACAACCATACCTTTTGTCCCGGATTATACGTAGTAGTCTCGCGACGATGTCGGTCAGCCTGTTTTTTCTTTATAGACTGCCTTGGGAGATTCTCCTGAATCTTAGCCCAAGACTCTTGCAGATGCAGAATACGGTACCCCGGACCTGGGTCCTGCAGTAGAAAGAGCTGAGGGATGAAAGCCGAAGTTGGTAAAGAACGGCGAGTATTTGGTTGACTCGTTGCGAAGATTATTATGAGAGAACTTGGCCCACGGTAAAAGATCTGTCCAGTTGTTCTGGGTATCCGAGATGAAGCAACAAATGAACTGTTCCAGTGATTGATTAGTTCGCTCCGTCTGACCGTTAGTCTGAGGATGATAGCCAGAAGATAAGTGCAGAGAGATCCCTGGTTACTTGCAGAAGGCCGTCAAACCTTCAAGATAAATTGGGAGCCTTGATCAGAGACAATGACCTGGTGAACCCCATGAAGGCAAAACACCTCCTTAATGAAGACTTCAGATAGTTTAAGGGCATAAGGCAGAACTTTGAGTGGTATGAAGTGGGCCTGTTTCGAAAATCGATCGACTACCACCAGAATGGTGTTCCTACCTTTGGACACAGGTAGTTCCACATGAAATCCATGGAGAGGTGAGTCATGGGTGATCCAGGATCGGGAGTGGTTGCAGCAAACCAGGAGACCTGTTATGGGGAGTTATGTTCTGGGCACAGGTGGGATATGTGGAGACAAATCCTTTTAAGTCTTTATGCATGCCTGGCTACCAAAAGGTCCATTCCAGGAGATTGATTGCTCTCTTGGTACCCAGGTGTCCCAAACTTTTAGACGAGTGATCCCATGTCACAATTCGCGGTCCCTCGTGCGCCCCTGCGCGGACTCCGCGCACCCGCACATACCTCCGCTCCAGCCCGACACCTGCTGGCAACCTTCCGCGCTGTCCTCCATCCCGCGCCTCTCACCGCATGCGTATTGTGCTCTCCTCGGGACCGTCAGTCCCCGCTGATGTGATGCGCAGGCGCAGACCCCGCACTGTGGGATTGGAGGGCAGAAGCAAGACGCATCACCGGCGTGTGACGTGCGTGCGCGACGCACGTGCAACACCCCCGAGTGACGAATCAAGAGGAACTCATTAGTTCCAGTGGTGCCAGCTGTCTCTTCTCTTCCAACCTATCCTGTTACCTGGTTTTTGCCTCTGCCTCCCTTGTCTTGTTACCTTGTCCTAGTTCTGCTTTCCCGTGTCCCGACTCTGCCTGCCTTTTAAACCCTCGCTCTCTGGAACCCCGACCTTGGCTTGAACTTTGACCATCCGTATCTCTCCTGCCCTGACCCTTGGCTCTGGACTCCGACCATCTGCTCTTCTCCAGTTCTGACCTTGGCAATAGTACCTCGCTCGCTCTGGACCTCTCCTGCATCAGACTCGGCAAGTATACGTTTACTCTCTCTTCTCCTGCCCTAGACTCGACCAGCAAGACTACTCTACATTCCGAACGGGGTCCCCGTGTCTGTGGCTGATGGCTACTATCCCATCTCAGCACAGGGGTCTCATCTAGTTTGTGGCGAGCACAGCGTAACCCCATTCTAGTACCTTTCTACGAAATGCAGGTGCGGTAAAGAGACGTCCCTCTGGAGCTTGGAGACCCTCCGAAACCTGGGACTGACCCTGCACGATGTCTTCCAACGAGTCGAAAGTATTGGCGGAGATTATACATGATGGAGGGAGTATGGTTTCCTCTTGATATTCGACCTTGTCTTCTTCTAGAAATTGATGAGAGAGGGCGTCTGCCTTCACATTTTTGGAGCCGGGTATGTAAGAAATTATCAAATAAAAGCAGGAGAAGAAAAGGGTCCATCTTGCTTGTTGTGATCCCAAGCGGTGAGCGCCTTCAATGTAGAGGAGATTCTTGTGATCTGCTAGAATAGTAACCGTATTTTCGGTGCCCTCGAGTAAATGTCACCATTCTTCCAAAGCCATCTTAATGGCCAATAGTTCACGATTGCCTATGTTGTAGTTCTGTTCGGCAGATGAGATTTTTTTGGAGAAGAAGGTACAAGAGAGCAATTTGGCTTGTGGAGACTTACTTTGGGACAAGAGGGCTCCAGCAGTGCACTATTCCTAGATTTTGCAAAGGCTTTTGATACTGTTGATCATGTTATCTTGCCTAAAAAACTCCAGTGCTCTGGAATAGGGATGCTTTAAACTGGTTTCATTCCTACCTATCAGGTAGATTCCAATATGTGTCTATCTCAGGTTCTAATTCCAACCCCTTGGATATCACCTGTGGTGTCCCGCAAGGCTCTGCTCTGGGTCCCCTACTCTTCTCAGTGTTCATCAATGATCTTACTACAGCTTTTAAAGGAGCTTCAATACACATGTATGCAGATGACAATCTTATATGCACACAGCCATAGCCTCGCCGACCTTGAACACATACTTCAATCTGAACTTTTGAGACTTGAAAATTGGATTTCATTAAAAAAAACTGTTTATAAACACTGACTATAACAATGGTATTTGGGACAAGGCTAAATTTCTAAAGCTTCCAATGACTGAGTTCCAGATCAGAACCAACGCTAATACCACCCTAAATCCTGTTACAAGTTTTAAATACTTGGGCATATGGTTTGACTCCCATTTAATATTTGTGATGCACATTGATACCCTGACATACAAAACCTATGCTGAACTAGGTGTACTTAACAGGAACAAATCCTGCCTAAGTGTGCTGGTCAGAAAGCGTATCACACAGCAGATACTAATGCCAATTATCGACTATGGAGACACAGAATATGGCTCAGCACACCAAACCCACCTTACCAAACTTGACACTTTCTACAGTTCAACATGCCGTTTTGTTCTCCAATGAAACTACAATACACATCACTGCGAAATGCTCAAAGAACTAGATTTGTCATCACTTGAGTCTAGGCACAAAGTTCATCTCTCCTGTCTTGCCTTAAATACTTTCTGGGCAAGCTACCCATCTACATGAACAAGCTCCTCGCCCATTCCACATGCAGCACTTATCATCTGAGATCTGACTCCAAAAGACTATTCATGGTCCCAAGTTTCAGCAAAGTACCTGGCCGCTCCTCCTTCTCTTACAGTGCACCCAAAAATTGCAAAAATCTACCTGAAACTCTCACATCCACCACCAGACTAAGTTCTTTCAAAACTAAAACTGTCTCACATTTTAATCTGGTCTGTAACTGTTACATACGCCGCTAATATATATTATCTCTAACTGTGTGTGCAATATCTTGTATATAATGTATACCCTGCTCACTTATGTAACTATGTATTGTAACCATGTATTATTTGTCATCTTAACTCTATGCCCAGGACATACTTGAAAACTAAAGGTAACTCTCAATGTATTACTTCCTGGTTAAACATTTTATAAATAAATCCCTGTTATCCCCACAGATTACATTATGATCTGATCTCTTGTCTTCCTTGTCCCAGCGTTATAGATTCTACCTTACCTCTATGCTAAAGGGGCAATCCAAGCATTCATTGTTTTGCTATTTCTTTTGTTTTGAACATAAGAACAGATTGGGGAGGCGGTGCAGCTGCCTTGGCGAAAAGATGCAGAACGGGACTCTTCTATGTCAGTACAAAACTATTAATGACACAGGAAAAAATCCACTCCTTCAACATAGGATTGAATCAGTGGTTCTCCGGAGCTGAACCCCATTCATTTAAACTCTGGGGACCCCCTGCCTCCAAATATACTTACCTTAATGAGGTATGCCGGTTACAGCTCTGCACGGCTAGCAGGGTTTATGCTATGGCAGCGTTTCAAAGCTGCCGCATCCTGCGGGCCAATAGGAAGTCTTGACTTCATCAGGTGCATTTTCCTATTGGCCTATGTGATGCGGAGCTTTAATCTATGCCAAGATACCAGCACCCCCTTTCAAAGTAAATATTTCAGGAAGCAGGAGATCCCTGCAGCTGAAATTAATGGGGTTCAACTCCGGAGACCCCCTGCTTCAATCCTATGTTAAAAGCCAGTAATTAAAAAAAAAAGCATGAATTGCTCCTTTAATGTGTGCAGCTAGACATGTATTGTTGTTATAGAAGGACACCATTACAATACTATGTGCATAAGGGTTACAGCTTGATGCCTTGCAGCATTCCCTTTATAATTATTTATCACCTGTATTTTTATGTACGAGGCTAGACATTATACAGATGTGTATATGTTGAACATTATTACATTAATACGGGCAAGGGAGCAACTAGCCACAACAAGCATATTGTAAAGCTGCATTTATATGTGTATTTGCTATACTAATAAGACAAATGGAATCACAACCTTTTTCTTATCACTAGCAAAGATAGTAAATCTGTTCAATAAAATAGTAATAACAGAAATATGAAACATACCACCTTTCGAAACATTGTATTATAAAAAAATTTTTTTTTTAAATTGTAGGTGGAAAAGGTACTGAGCTTGTCTTGGATGTTTTAGATGTGGTCTACTGCATAAAATACATTGCAACACCAGATGACCTGGCCAGCAGCAGACGCAACTAATCTTTAAAGGTTTGTTTTCACAGCTTTGCTCTGAACATGAGTGTTTTCGGCCCACACTCCCTGCAGTGCCTGGGAGCATATGGTAAGTCCAGATACCATCCTCACAATCAGTTTCAACTCAGATGCATGATATTTTGGGAAAGAAAAAAAAAACAGTTTGTGAAAACATAAATTAGTGTTGCAGATCCTTTTTTCATCAGGCTCCCTATGGGAGAAACAGCCTTTGCTTTTGGTCTGCTAATGAGGCATTCTTTTCAACTCAAGGTGGGGTCATAATGTTGCGACACATGAAGGGAATCTGAGATTGCTCAAGAGGAATGCTTCCTCACAGGTGCCTTCCCAAGGCATATAAAACGTAATACATATAACACATTAGCATGAGTCAGCAACCTTATTACGCAATCAATCCCGCAGAGCAGGGAAGCCAGTTTCTTATCACAAGATGAAACTGTTGTTGGTAAAGTGAGACATAGTTTCGGAAACTATACAGTATGATCTAATGAACTAGCTTCAATTAAATCTATGCAGATGTAACCCAGATTTGCCTCGTGTCAATTGCTCAGCTCCATGTAGAAATGCCTCTCTTCTGTTCATTTACCACCTGCAAGAATAAACACATGCAAAACAGCATCTTCATTGCAAATCTTCAACAGAACATAAATGATTATTTTCTGACTACTTCCTGTTGCAAATATAGAAACTAAAATGTCGCCGTTCCATTCAATCTCATTCATTCTAAAGGAGATTATGAAACAACTTGGAAAATGGTGGACGCCAAGAAAATAGATTCAAAAAACATAAAAAGTCAAATGATTAGAGATTGGATAAACCTGTGTTGGGAAATTGGCTCAAACTACATCCTTACATTCTAAAAACATATACAAAACCAAAACCCTTGTGATATTTTAGAGCCAAAACCTAAAAATAATATTTTTAAACCAAAGATGTTTTTTAGTTATACTATTTTAGTTACCTAATTGTTTTTATTATTCTATACTTCCTATAAGTGTTTTCTATGCTTTCCCCTGCTTATTTTTAGTTGTTTTCATAATTTGGTAAAAATAGAAATCCCAAACCAAACAAATCGAGCTTTGGCAGAAACCAAGTACAGGCATACCCCGCATTAACGTACGCAATGGGACCGGAGCATGTATGTAAAGTGAAAATGTACTTAAAGTGAAGCACTACCTTTTTCCCATTTATCAATGCATGTACTGTACTGCAATCATCATATATGTGCATAACTGATGTAAATAACGCATTTGTAACAGGCTCTATAGTCTCCCCGCTTGCGCACAGCTTCGGTACAGGTAGGGAGCCGGAATTGCTGTTCAGGACGTGCCAATAGGCGCATGCGTGAGCTGCCGTTTGCCTATTGGGCGATATGTCCTTACTCGCGAGTGTACTTAAAGTGAGTGTCCTTAAACCGGGGTATGCCTGTATTGTACTATATGTTGTGTCACTTTGTATGTGGCGCTGGGCCTTTCTGTTTTTGTCTGGCAGAAACCAGAACCAATTTTTTTTTTTAGAAACAAAACTACAAGACAACTAAAAGTGCCAATACTTACAAAATATTAATTTATTATTAATGATTTTTTCAGGAAAATTAGATAAGCATGTGAATTCCATGTCTGTATAAACTTTCCCAAACACTGAACAAGATTCTTTTGAGAATAAAACCCTTGAAATGTTGCTAAAAATACGACTCTGATTTAACAGTTCTTCAGCATTGTATAAAACTTGTTATGTATGAGGAAGGCTGTCTTTTGAGTCACTAGTAGTGGTAGATCACCTTTGGACCCCCTCTTAAATATTTAATTGATAGTGTTTGCAAGCATTAACATCAACATTAACATACACACCATCCCTGTAAGGGCACACACACACCTTGACGTGGTTTGCAAGCTTACAAATGCTTTGGCCAAAGAATTTAACTAAGTGACCCTCACAAATGAGAGAAGAACAGATAAGTATTTAACTATATGATTTGTTGTGTTGGATGTAGAATTGGGGCTTTCTGTCTTGTGTTGTAAGCATTAACATCAAGGCTTACCCAGATTGGCCAATTGATTCTCCTCCATACCCTCTTAAACATATAAAATGTTTTGGAGCATTAGCGTTTTCTGCTTCTGCCTGCATGAAATGTGAGAAAGAGTTACATAATTACATAGTTACATAGTAGATGAGGTTGAAAAAAGACATATGTCAATTGAGTTCAATCTGTGCTAAAATTAGACAACATGCTTATCCTATTTTGTAATTACAGTATTTTGATCCAGAGGAAGGCAAACAAAAAAAACCAATGAAATTTCATCATACTGTATGATGCCAAATAAGAGGATAAATAAATTCCTTCCTAACTCCAAATATTGGCAGTCAAATTACTCGCAGGTTCAACATCCTTCCCATATTGACTTATTTGGTATATCCCTGTATACCCTTCCTTTCTAAAAAATATGCCCATCCTTTTTTTGAACAAATCTATCTGCGATCACAGTCTCCATGGGAAAATCCACCTTTTCCTCCAACCTTAAGGGATTACCAGAATTGTTTGTACTACCCTTGGGATTAATAGTTATTTTGAAAGCTCCTTGTCTTGATACTGAATATATATTTATATAGTTAGCATATCCCCTCTTAGACATCTATTTTCTAATGTACACAAATTTAATTTAGCTAGCCTCTCCTCATGTCAGATTTTTCCATCTCCTTTATTAATTTGGTGGCTCTTCTCTGCACTTTTTCTAGTTCCATAATGTCTTTTTTTTATGGAGCTGTGCCCAAAACTATACTCCATATTAAAGGTGTCATCTTACTAAAGCTTTATGCAGTGGCATATATATGTTTACTTCCATTCCATCCATACCCCATTTAATGCAAGATAAGATCTTGTTTGCCTTTACAGCGACTGCCTAACATTGGATACTATTGCTAAGCATACTTTCTACAAGTACTCCTTCTCCATCAAGGATTGACATAATTTAATTTGTAAGTTGCCTGTTTACTCTTGTTTTCCAAATGCATAACTTTACATTTATCTGTTTTAAACCTTACCTGCCATGAACCTGCCCAAGTTTCCAGTCTATCCAAGTCCTTCTGGAGAGAAATTACACCCTGCTCCGAGTTTACTACCTTACACAATTTAGTGTCTTCAGGAAAGATGGAGACTTTGCTCTCTATGCCAACTTCAAGTTTATTAACAGACAAATCAAAAAGCAGTGGTCTCAGTACTGAACATTGAAGTACTCCACTCACAGCTTTAACCCAACCTAAAAAGGTTCCATTTATGACAACTCTCTGTTGAACGAGTTTTCAGTTCAGGTGCAAAAATATTTACAGAGTCCAATTTGCTTTATTTTGTACACTAACCACTTGTGTGGCACCATATCAAAAGCCTTGGCAAAATCTAAGTAGACTACCTTACCTAAATTCCTTGTCTAAATTCCTACTTACCTCCTCAAAGAAACTAATATGGTTAGTTTAGCATGACCTATTCTTCATAAATCAATGCTGACTATTACTAATTATTTTGTTATCCATTAGGTATTTCTGAATATTATCCCATACTAGAACGTCAAGTAGCTTCCCCACTATTGATTTTAATTTTACAGGTCTGTAATTCCTCGGTTATGATTTATATCCCTGTTTAAATATAGGCAACATGCCAATTTTGTAGTACTGACCCTGTGGAAACAGAGTCCTTGAATATTAAAAATAATGGTTTGGCTATTACAAAACTTAGCTCCTTAGGAACCTTTGGGTGTATGCCTTCAGGCCAGGTGCTTTATTTACTTTCATTTTATCCAGCCGCCTATGCATTTTTTCATCAGTGAACCAATTGTTCGTTAATATAGAGGTTGTGGCTAACTGCTTTTGCAATATTTTTGCAATTGACACCTCCTTGGTAAATACAGAGGCCAAGAATGTATTTAATACCTCTGCCTTTTCTTTATCTCAAATAATTTGCCTGCCCATCTCACACTGAAAGGGTTCTATATTCTCCTTGCTGATCTTTTAGTTATTAAGGTACTTGAATAACCTTTTAGGGTTGATCTTATTTTCTATTACAATCCTTCTTTTGATTTCAATGTTTGCCCTTTTGAAACTTTTGACACATTCCTTATAATTCTGAAATAATGCCTCTGTCCCTACTGACTTAAAGACTCTAAAAGATTACCTCTTCCTTTTCATTTCCATACCCTCGCCTACCTTTTTATTTAGCCCCATTGTTTTAGATGCGTTTCTTTTATATTTATTACCCAGGGGTATACACTGATAAGTGTACTTCTCTAACAATGTTTTAAAGACTGCCCTTTTATTTTCCAATTTTTTTCTACATAAATGTTATTCCTTGTAGATTATTCTTCCGTTTATTCAAATCTTCCTTTCTAAAGTTTAAACTCTTTGTGGAACCCATATAATATGATTTTTCACCATTTATTTCAAATAAGACCATATTATGATCACTGTTCCCAAATTTTCGTAGAATTGAATATTTGTTATTACTTGTACATTGTTTGATATTGCGACATCCAGTATTGCTCCCCTCTCCTGGTTGGTTCCTCAATAATTTGTGTAATGTAATTGTCTTATAGCCCCCCAAAAAAACTGTTTTCTTTAGATGTAATGCTAATCTCATTGCTCCAGTCTAAGTCTAAAGATAATTAAAATCACCCATTATTAAAACATAACCTAATTTGATGCCTTCTCCAATTGCAAAAATATTTTGGCTATATCCCTCTCACAGGCATTCGGTAGTTTATAGCATATCCCTATTTTACCTCCACTGCTATTTTCTATCCACAAATTATATGTTTATAATATGTTTTAAATCTGGTTTACGATATAAACATACTGCACCACTTCTTGTATTTCCTTAATCCCCCTGAAAGGGAATAACTGTCTAAATTAACTGCCCAGTCATGAGTTTCATCCCAGCATGTGTCAGTAATGCCTATGATATCATATTGCTCCCTTCTAGCTATTAATTCAAGATCCACCATATTATCTGTCAGGCTTCTTGCATTAGCAATCATGCACTTAAGGTTTTTACCAGACTGTACTACTGTTATCTTATCTGCTCCTGCCTTTCTATTCCAGTTGGATTTAGTCTTTAGAAGTTTACTAGTATTATCTGTATTTAACTCCCCCTTCCCCCCACTCTACCTCCATGACCCATAGCTATTTTGCAATTCTTGTCTATTATGTCTAGTCATTACCTCTTGCTGCTCCTTCCCCTCTCCTTCCTAGTTTGAAATCTCCCCTAACCTTTTTAACATCCTCCCACTAGCACACAAGATCCCTCTTCATTGAAGTGCTGCCCATTCCTACTAAAATACCACCTCCCAGAGAAAGACTCCCAGTGCTCTAAAAATCCCAAACTCTCCATCCTATACCACTTTTCTTAGCCATGCCAGAAAGTGCATGGAGTCCCTAAATTCCAACTGCCTCTCTGGGGTAGCACATGGCACCATTAGTATTTCTGAAAATACTACCTTGAAGGTCCTTGCCTTAAACATGCGGCCTAGATCTCTGAAATAATTTTTTACAACCCTCTATTTTTCTTTTACTTTATCATTGGTGCCAACTTGTACGAAGACCACCGGGGTCCGTCCTAGCCCCTTCCACAATCTGTCAACCCTAGTATCCTACATGTGCCATTTTTTGATAACCAGGGAAGTATATGCTACCTCAGACCTCACAGTTTTTTTTGACAATAGCAACATCAGTCAAAAAAATATAATTAATATTAGTTGTATATATGTATGTCTTTATTTATATAGCGCCATTAGTGTACATTAGTGTACACAGCGTTTCACATTAGTAATACATTAGTTGGTATTATTGATCACAATAACAATAATTGTTATTAGTATTACAATTATTAATACTGATAATGTTTTAACAGGTTGAAAATGTATCTACAGTAAGAAAAAATCACTAATAATAATATAATCTGTGCCATGTAGCATCTTCCTAATTCCTCCTATTGACTCTCCCCAAATTGCTACTTTATGCACGTACAAAACTGGATCAACATGCTTTGATACATTGACAACATTTATATCAGATAAAAGCATATGGGTTTTAGACTACAATAGATTTAAAGATACAATTGTGTTTGTTTTTTACGTATTTTAATACATATTTTCTTCCTGAATTGTACAGATACATGACACCATTGTAAATCCATCCTCAGATGTCCCTTCTCATGGATAACTAACTATAGACTATGAAAGATCTGTAGTTTAACACTTTTTAGTTTTAATTAACATAATAAGAAATATACAATACTATTTTTTGACAATGTGTCCCCTATTGCATACATTAAATTTGAGCTAATTCAATTTGACAAAGATAGATGTCTCTTGTACTTTTGCAGAAATTGGTTTAAATGTTTTATTTCTAAATCCTGCAGATTTTTTTTATTAGTTAAGAAGCATTTTAACATTTATATAATCATACTCTGAAAATATTCATTTTGCATGGTATAATTGAATGTTTTTGTAACTCTGCATGATGTACCGTCTAGTTGATCTCAACTAGTGTCAAATAGCAGAATAGGTGTAATAAAAATCAAACCATACTGTTTGGCCTTTATAAATCATCACCACCAATTGACAGAGTAAAAGATTCACAGCTGGAACCTTGTTTCTCTCTGTTTGTCTTCCTATTTCCATCTTTGTTTTGTGCAAAATGGCTAATTAGCTCACACATGATGTTTTAAAGGACTAGTCCTACTTAAAAGGAAAGCAAAATACCCTTATAGAAAAAAAGTAATTATTTGCTTCCTGTGAAAAACTATATATTTGTTTACATCTTCTGTGAATTTCTTTTTACTAGACATATTTTCTTCAATTTTAGCTGTTTGATTGATAATTACGTTAGGTAAAATAACCCTTTAATGTATTTGGTTACCATAAAAGCATTAACATTTGTAAAAAAAAAATTAAAAATACTTATATTTGTGTGATTTTTTTTATTTTAGTGGAAAAATACCTGTATTTATTTTGCAATTATGAAGTAGTATTTTTCCCATTTGAGAAACATATGTCAACCATTGTGAATTTCGTACAAGCTTTTTCTCAAGCCTAGTTACTGGAACTTGGGATTCACTTGAGTATAATAATAATAATAATAATAATAATAATAATAATACAGCAGGGCCCCGGGCATACGACGGGTTCCGTTCCACAGGCCCACCATATAGTGAAAATCACCGGAAAGTGGATCCGGAGATTTTCAGTGCTGCGCATGCGCAAACCGTCATTTTCACCGTTCTGCGCATGTGCAACCTGCAGTCTGCAGCCTGCGCACAACCGGCGGTCTGCGCACAACCGGCGGTCTGCATGCGCAACCGGCAGGCTGCGAATGCATGCACCCGCCCGTTCTGCGCATGTGCGATTTTAAATTCAACATGGCGGCCCCCTTCTCGGTGCCGCCGTATCGGCGGATCGCCGAGAAGTGGGGCCCTGCTGTAGCATGTTCTTGTATAGCTCTGCCAGTCTTACGTAGACCCTGCGCTGTGGTGCTTACAATCTATGTTCTTTGGTGCCCGAGGCACAGGGAGATAAGGTGACTTGCCCAAGGTCACAAGGAGCTGACACCAGGAATTGAACCAGGCTCCGCTGCTTCAAACTCAGTGCCAGTCAGTGTCTTTATTCACTGAGCCACTCCCTCTCCCTTTTTTCTTTATAGTATACACACACACATACACACACACACACACACACACACACACACACACACACACACACACACACACACACACACACCTAGATCTAATGTAACCAATATGTACTTTGTTTTCTGTTATTTTAAGTTCAGTGTTCTGCTCACAGGCCGAAAGAACTCTCAAAGTATCTTTAATCAGCCATCTGCATTGCTCCCAATTTGTTTAAAGTTTTTTTTACTAACCTGCATCAGACGGGTGCCCCGAAGTTCAAGGTCCTCCTCCCCGCCTCCAAGCTCCTAAGCAGTGAAGGGCTTTGCCCTCTGTTGGCCTGAGGGGTCAAGGTTTCCTCTTGTGACAATCAAAATGATGGGAGATGACATTGCAGCGTTCTAGTAGTGACTAACACAAGTCAATGTAAAGGTTCAACGACCCTCATAACAATGTCATGTTTTTGTTGGAAGCATTTTTCAATGTACTATGTATGATGATGATCAAAAGGCAAAGATTTCTTGCAGTCTGTCCAGTGATTTATTAGTTAGAGCATGATAACTAAATTAGCAACGCCATTGATTAATAATGTACTAACATATCGTATAATTAAGAACAATGGGAGACGAAAGACAATAATATACAAAAATGTTAACGGGTTTATACATTTTGATGCAATATATAAGGAGAATTCTGCTCAAAGAACCAATCCAGTTAGTAAACCCTTTGACTGCCAGAGAGACCTGCAACACATCACTCTGCTAGCTGCCAGCAAAGGGTTAACAGAGAACATGTCCTGCTCAATCTAATAACTTCTAATCGCATTAGTTTAACAGAAAACATATAATAAAACATTATTTTTACACTTGGCCCAAGGAGAGAATTTCAGCTGCATTTATTTACATATAAATATTAGGCTCAAAGTCAAATGTATAAATAGTCCATCAGATTTTTAATTGAAGGGTGGAGTATAAAATATCTGCCCATTTTTTGCCTCACCTTTGTTCATCTGTAAATATGTTGGTTGTGTTTCATGTATAAATCACATCACTACACAGTTTCTGTCTGTAATATAAGGCTGACATTTGTACTGCAGACACTTTCCGACCCTGTTTTGCACAATAGAGCAGCACAGAATACATTTTAAAAGATTCAAGCTCAGATGTGTATACCTATAAAAATGTCTACCTGATTGTTTCACATACTTTTAAATATATATTATAATTAAGATAGACATCTACTTGTCACAGGTTTTTTTCTAAAGGCACATTAGAGTCCAAGAGGCTAGTCTATAGCCATTGAAGCCACTAATCAGGCTATTTTCACCCCAAATTACCCAAAGAGCTTTATAAGGGCCTTACTATCACAGAGAAGCCTTAGTGACATAATTAAGGTTTTCTGTGTGATATCACAGAATTGGCGCTATCACAATTTACAGAATAAGGCCCTAAGACCCAGGTGCTCCGAATAACCAGGGTGCAGCATTTCCTGCCATACTGAAGGTACACAAATTCAGCAACAGGCTCAGATTGTACCTTTCTGGTTTTGTCATCTGTGGCTTAGATTTGGTAGCCAACAGGGATCACAGTGAGTGAATCTTGACCTCATAGGGTTGTCTCCCGAAGGCTGATGTGTTGCCAGCCTGTGATTGGCAAAATAACTGTACCTGGAGACCTCGAGCCAGCAGCAGCAGCAGCAGCAGCAGCAGCAGCAGCAGCAGCAGCTGATTGGCTGCAGTTTAGGTGGCTTTAGAGCAGAGGGGTATAAATACCTTTTTTTCCTGAGGACAGCAGACACATAGTTGGCCACTCACTCTGTTTTGAAAATTGTATGAATGTGTTATGTTTACAAAAAAATTAAAAAGCAGCTCTAGCAGTCCATTAAACTAGCTGCTAGATATCTCCTCTGCCACAGCATACTTTTAAGCTCTACTACCCACTTGTCACACCGGTTGACAATCAGCATCATGGACACTCCCCTAGGCTTCCTTATAAGTGAATTACGTCACTTCTTAATTGCCAGATCAATGTGCTTTTGCCTTTGCATCCATACTTGTTATAAAAGCATATATCTATCTGTCTGACTTGCTTACTGACCAATCTTCTGCCTGCCTAAAAATGCTCATGAAATCCGTCTGCCCTGATCCCGGCTTGCCTCACTACATTGTGGTTTCCACCTGCCTGACCTTCACATCGGCATCGTCCATTGTACTACTGTATGTTTGCCTGCCTATCCTGCCACAACTCTGTGACTCTTGGTGCATTTCTATGGCCATGCTCCGGGCCAAATCCCATTCCACCTGCTTCAGCCATCGAGATCCACTCCCTCCTGTTCATCCCACGTTCACATTTAAGCATAAGCTTAATGTTACATTATTGTTGGTTAACAGTGTGTTATCTTCAATAACGTGACGTTATGTCAGTCCAAGGTATTTCTTCTCCTTTTCAGACTCTGAAATAGGTATTTTGCTTGAGTAGCGAGAAAGAGGAAAGGAGACGGAAACCATGCTATGTTATTTTTATTTAACTCATGCCTAACTGTGGTGTTACATCCATCTAGAAACATCAGGAAAAGCAGCAACTGTTCTGCAGAGTTGGTGCTAAAGTAGGGAAATCCCCTTATATGTAATCACATTTTCTGTGCAGAGAATGTGTTAAGTCACCACACAATGTTTCAGAGCGTTTAACCTCCTTTCATCAGGTGACCATAAAGGCTCTTTAAATAACAGAAAATGCCTGTTGATAGCGGGTCCTGAACCTAGAATCTGTTACCATAGATTCAACATGTGGATGGAGCACACCTGATACCTTTAGTAAACCATTAAAGAGAAAGAGAGATAACATATAGGGTGACGTGCTCATCAAACTATTGTGGCTAATGACATTACACATTAAAACCATGGTCAACTAACAGAGTACAAAACCAGATTGCATTTGATGTGCTCTGTGACAGTTATACATGAATAGCCACAGATCAACTATAAAGGATCCTCCTAGACATCATAAGTGTAACACTTATCTGTCACTCATTGCTAAAGATACAGTCTCTCTTTGTAATTGTAAACCTTTTTCTAAAGATAACAGATGTGCTCTGTCCCCATGTGGAATCTGTATGGAAATGACATGACGCTACTTCCGGGTTCAGGACCAACCAGGTAAATAATGTGTTAAATTTCTCCATTAACCATAAAGGTCTTTAGTGGATAAGGGATGTTATGAGAGCACCTAATTTGCATAGCATTTACATGTCATTATTAAGGCAATATGCTTTTTATGGGAGAAAACATGGCTTCACGTTATGTTATTGCCTTAGTGTTACTATTAACGTTGGTTAACGTCAAGTTTAAGTGGCTTAATGGAGCTTAGGGCATCTGGCCCTTAAAGTGCTAATAAAACAAGATTTGCTTTTATTTACAGATGCACTTTATTTGCATTTCCAATGCTTTGGTGGCAGAAGATGAGCCATTATAAAGAAATAAGTTAACATGGTGAACTTATTAGTTCCATAGAATATATAAAGTTTTATTGACTAAATATACTACACAGCATAATGTTGTACTTTTCCCAAATCAACTATGAAAGTATTCAGAACTCATACGTACAGTCTGTTTTATGTGAACCATTAACTTAATATGCTACACAGGAGATTTGTTCTGTAGAAGGGATATGAAATTACTTATGGGGATTAACTTCGTTACATACAGTATACTCTACAGATCAAATTGATCAAATGTATTTATTAAAATGTTCCTAAAATATAAAGGATATATCAGAGGGAATTAAAGGAGTTTGCTCTTCTATGGGAAAAAAATGCTTTTGTAATATTTTCTGACATGTTGCAATTGGTAATTTCCTTTTGGATTTAATTTTTATGGGACATTTTGCTTCTGTGTTGAGTAGCAACATTTGGTTTATGCCACGATGCATCTCTTTTTTGGCAATGTTGTATTCTAATTTTAAAAAAAATTACTCATCCCATGCACAAAGTAGCTACATTTCTTTGCTTTCAGAAAAATTATGCATTGTATTTGTATTAACACATTTTCTGGGCCGTTGATAAATTAACCCTTACAAAATCTTTCAGAAGATTCCAAATGTAGTTGCACCCAATAAAGTAAACCCATACTTATAAGGAAAGGGTGGCATGACCAGTGCCCCGAGCGCTCCAGTAGGTGAGGGGCTTAAGAAAGCGAGGGTGGAGAAGGAGGAGGGATTTGGGAGCGGTAATATAAAGAGGCACCTGGCTCATTTTTACCGCTTCCTTGACACATCACAAAATCCTCCCTCAGCATAGCTCTCAAGAGGTGAACAAGCCCAGTTGCAGGGGCTGGGCCTGCTGCAGAGGTGCTGCCCCTCCCCCACTATGGCGCCTAGAGCTGAGTTGTCATCTACCCCTTCTGGTAGAAGCTTCTTCATGAGCTACAGGGGGAAGCTGAGGAGCATGGGGATGGCTTTCTGCCTGTTAGGGGCGCTTCCCAATGTGGCGGCGCCAGCAGCGGCGACCAGGGATGAGGTAGAGTCAATGCCAGTCAGGCGTCAAGGCCTGGTGGTTCTATTGCTGGCAGGTAGTGGGGAGCGTCAGGTGGGCAGAAACCCTGGCCCCCCGGAGTGTTGGGGTTGGAGTGCTGACCAAGGGGAAGCCTCAATGAAGAGTACAATGTGGGAGTCTCTCTTTGTGCTACTCTCCCCCTCTCTCTGTGTGCTGATCTCTCCCCCTCTCTCTGTGCTGATCTCTCCCCCTCTCTCTGTGCTGATCTCCCCCCACTCTATCTGGCCTGTAGAAGAAGTAAGATAAAGGCTCAGATAGAAAGCAGGAAAAAAAGATTAGGTGAAATACAGAAGGAATGGGAAGAGGGGAGGTACAGCCTAAGGAGGAAAGAGAAGATTAGGGGAATGACAATTAAGGTAAAGGTGAAGAGAGAAGACAGCAGGATGAGAAGATGAATGTGAAGAGAGGGTTGGAGCCACGTCAGGCCCATCACATGACAGAAGAGATGGGCAGCATTGGGGTCATTCTGAAACTGAGGAAGTGGAAGGTTTAGGCCCCATGGACCAGCAGACAGTGGCAAGTGTGTATTTGGTTGTTGTTTCAAGGGTATAGGGAGTTGGGGGGTGGTTAGGAGTCTAATGGGAGCAGAAGTTAGTATAGCAGGGGCAGTAGGGTGGGTGTAGTGAGACAAGAGGTGTGTGGGGACGGCGGGATAGACAAAGCCCCGGGAGAAGGTTGCAGAGGAAGCAGGGGCTACGTTAGTTGCAGATATTAGTTTTAAGTAATCTTACCGGTGTGTAGCGAACTCGCTGGGTTTTCATCTTCCACAGCAGCTGTTTCCATTTCAGGGCTTGCCTGGCAGAGCAGGGAACAGAGGCAGTCAGATGCTATTAAGCTGGGCTTTTAGTGAAGTGCAAGTGTGGAACATCCTGTTGTTTTAAGTGTTTATGGTGCGGAGGGGAAGGGCAGATTCTTCGGGAAGGGAAGGGAAAGGTTAACTGGGGAGGAATGGAAGGAGAGGTGGTTGCTAAGAAGGGCGATGTGATAGAGCCTTAACCTCTGTCTAAATAGGGCTCCAAATAGGAATCCTGTATCTGACTGATATCTCCAGCAGGAAGCTGTTTAATTGCACCTACAGAAAATCAGTCAGTCTCCACCTGGCTTATCAGTCAGGTAGAAAAGCCTCCTGCTTAAACTGCATGAGATCTCTAGCACTAAGGAGGTGTTTGCTGTCAAAGAGGGACCCCAGGAACCAGACCCTCTTTTCCAGGATGCAGCGGACCCTGGAACCCGCCTGAGGGTGCACCTCAAGGACAACAACCCAGAACCAGACCGATGTACAGAGCCCCTGATAACAGGTACCTCTTTGGACTTTAGGTCAGAGGTTGGTAAGAGGCCTATCCTCCGAGAACTGCATATAGGGACTGAGAAGTATGAGTTAGCCCTTATAAAGGGATAGGCTGTTTGTTTATTTGTACAGTATGCTGCCTTAAAGCTCTGTTGTTTTGAAGCTACGGGCTAAATAAAAGCCAATGTTTATTTCCCCAAAATCTATTTCGCACTGGTTTAAGCTCTGCACTCATCTCCTACATGCGACAACTCTAGTGAGGGTAGATGCGATGGACATTGAAGGAGCATCAGGGACCATCAGCATGGCTAAGCTGAGGAAGGAGGTGACATTATGGTGGGCCCCTTTAAATTTTCCATGCCGGGGCTGATGGTGCCCCCGATGTGTGTCATGGCCCAAAAAGAACCGGAGGTATTTTGCTTAATCCACCGCCTGTTATACCTGGAGGGTGCGTCAGTAAATTATGCTATTGACAAGGATTTGGTAAGGTGCATATGTGTTTGACAGGTTAATAGAAAAGGTTAGGGACTGCCGTCTATGCTCCTTTATGGCTAAGGTCGAATTGAAGCAGCCTTCCGCATGTTGCTGGTAGAGATAGGCAATTTTTTGAGGCGAATTTGGATCTTCAGTGGATAGACTTTTATTATTATTATTATCAAAATACTCCACAGATTCTGCAACCAGTGGATGAACTTGTATAATCCAATTCACGAATTCAGCAATTGGTTGGCGGATTCTTAAGAATCCGTCAACGGATTTTGAATCTGCGAAGTGGATTCTACATATCCGTCCACGGGTTGTATCCAATGGTGTTTTTTTATGAATCCGTGCAGATTAAAACCAGCCAAATCCGTTTGCGGATTTTACACCACAAAACGGATTTTGAGGGTAACATTAGTGAAAATCCGGGAAATGGATTTGAGCGGATTCGCTAATCTTTAGTTGCCCGTGCACCCTGGGTTTTTTTATTTATTGGTTTGATTTTTTTAGGGAAAAATATTTGTAAATTTCTGTTTGCCCATGGCTTGTTCTGTTTCGTGTTTTTATTTTCAATCGGTTGATACATTCCTGGAATGGGTCGTGAGAATGAAGTCGTGGAGTAAGGGAGTGATCATTTACCTTTATGTTTGTAGGGCCAGAAGGTACTGGGGAGTGTGGGGTGTTGCTGGTGCATTTTCAGGCAATCGCAGAGCAATTTTGCATCTCCTTAGTGAAAGCTGCCTGAGGGAAAGCTTGGGGTTATGGTAGGGGTGGCTTTGATGGTAAGAAGCTAATGTTCAGGCAGCTTAAGTCTTTGTTGGGGCACTTGGCATTTGCCTCTCGCAGTTAGGACAGGTGTTCAATAAGGCCCTAGAGCTCTTCACAGATGCAGCAGTGTCAATAGGCTTCAGGGAGGCTGAGGTTGTGTGCAAAGTGGTGGCCTATAGCATGGACAAGGTTGAATAGGAATCTTACATTCCTAGAGTTGTTCCTGGTGGTGGAAGCAGTTGAACTCTGGGGGGCGGAACAGCTGATTGGAAAGTTATGTTTCGATTGGACAATTTGGGGATCGGTGGAGATGGTTAATGGGTTATCAGTCAATTCACCACCTGTGGTAAGACAGACTGTTGAGGTGCTTGGTGCTCAGGTTTCTGGAGAGGAATATTTATTTTTGGGCATGCCATGTTCCACGGGGAGAACTCGATAGCAGATGCTTTGTCTTGTCAGAATGTTTCTTTATTTCCGCAGTTTACTCTGGTGGGGTTGGGTTGGTGAAGGCCTGGTTTAAATGTCAGTAATTTGTGGATTAGTCAGGGAAGTGGAATCCAAAGAAGATTCCTTTAAGGCTACTGTTTCCTTCTAGTCAGGTTCAGCGAAGCTGTATCTGTAATTTTTGACAGGACATTGTTTTTTTCTACGTCAATTAGGCTGGAAGGATTACACAAAGCATTTGCTAGTTTTTAAATTGGTAAGGGGATAGAAAAAAAAGTAAATACAGTGTGAATTTTACCAGGCCAGTGTTAATTGGAGTACTTGTAGTTATTTGAGGAGCGACAACAATTCTGTGTTTCAAATTTTGAAGGAGACTATGAGCAGCATTTGCTATGGCCTTTTTGGGGCACTTATGGGGCGAGTTGGTTACCATGGCTAAGAGCAGGACAGCGAGTAAAAAAATGTGACGCTTGTGCTCCTACACACAAGCCGGGGAAGGGAAGGGACCCGATAGCGAGGTGGGGAAGCCACAGGAGACTCAAGATAAGGGATAGTTGCCGCGCAGCTGGGGAGCGGTGCACGTACTCACGTGAGCGTGCAGTGCGCAGGAGAATGCATGACGCGTCCGGAGGGGCGGAGTCAAGCTCCGTGGCATGGCTAGGCCAGCTGCATGTGCGCGCATGCTCTGACAGCAGATCGAAGATGCGCGCGCTCTCAGGCAAACACACGGGGGTGTGAGGTGTGCCACTGGTGAGGTGCAAGGGGGAATAGAGTCCAAAGCACAAGGTCACAATAGTACAGTGCATCCTGGAGGACATCCAGCCTCCTTAAAGGCATAGTGCCAATAACAGTAGAGTGCAGCAAAATTAAATATAAAGTAAGGGTTCTTTAGTTAAATCAGGCCTGCACAACTCGTAAAGCGAGAAGGGCCGAACTGCACCAAGGAAAAAAAATTTGGGTCGCACGGGTAAAATCATCATCATCATCATCATCATCATCATCATCTCTCCTCCAGCACCTCTCATCATCATCATATATCTCCCCCAGCACCCCTCATCATCATCCTCATATCTCCCCCAGAACCCCTCACTATCAACCTTTGCGATACTCCCCATCTATCTCTCATACCCCCATCTCTCCCCCTCACCCACACACATAATACTCCCTCTCCACATCAAACACACAATACCCCCCTGCACACCACACACATCCCACCCCCCCTGCACCTCACATCCTTCTGTCCCACTGCACCTCACATCATTCTCCCCCCCTGCACCTCACATCACTCTCCCCCCATGCACCTCACATCACTCTCCCCCCTGTACCTCACATCACTCTCCCCACCTGCACCTCACATCAATCTCCCCCCCTGCAATTCACATCACTCTCCCCCCCTGCACCTCACATCACTCTCCCCCCTATACCTCACATTATTCTCCCCCCTTACACATCCAATCACCCCCCCCCGCACCTCAATCACCCCCCTGCACTCCAACCACCCTCCCCTGCACCTCCAATGACCCCACCCTGCACCTCCAATGACCCCCCCTGCACCTCCAATCACCCCCCCAGAACCTCCAATCACCCCCCCTGCACCACCAATCCCCCCCTGCACCTCCAATGACCCCCCTGCACCTCACATCACCCCCCCTGCACCTCCAATCACCCCCCCTGCAACTCCAATGACCCCCCTGCACCTCACATCACCCCTCCTGCACATCACCTCCCTTGCACCTCACCCCCCCTGCACCTCACCCCCCCTGCACCTCACCTCAATGACTTCACCTCAATGCACCTCACCCCCCTGCACCGTCCAACGTTGCAAGCGGGGGGGAGGGAGCAGGGAGGGGGAGCGGGCCCTGCGCATGCGCGCCGGGGCCGCGGGGAATCGCCGCCATTTTTTTTTTTAATCTCATCGCGGGCCGCACAGAGAGGCCAGGCGGGTCGCATGCGGCCCGTGGGCCGTATGTTGTGCAGGCCTGATTTAAATGCTTTGGCCAAAGTATTGTAAGCCTGCTACCACATCAAGGTAAACCCTATTCAGCAGGTCCTACACTACCCGCACGGTAAACTAACCTCAGTAGTAGAATGAGTGACTGTCCTACCCTTCCGGGAATCCAAAGCAGGTGAGTAAAGGTCCCAAGGAAATCCAGGCAGGAACAGCATGTGATGGTAGTACTTGCAGGAACCCAGGCAGGTAGCCACTGAGTGCTATTTAAAGGGCAGCGGCAGCTGATAGCAATGAGAGTCAGAGTGAGTCTTACTTCCTGTTAGGGGGAAGAGGGCAGGATTTGCCAGAAAGCAAGATGGCGTTGCTTGCTTCAGTATGCTAGAAGTCACTTCCTGTAGAGAAGACAAAGCAGGGGCGGAAAAGAAGCGCGGCCTCTGTGGGAGCAGGGAAGAGTTCAGGACACAGACAGACATCAGATAAACTTGACTCGCAGCTAGAGGGCGGCGATCAGATATTCTGGTAATGCATATGGGTGGCAATGATCTGGGTTAGATTTGTTCAGTGGAACTTATGAATGGTATTAGGCAGGATATAGAACAGTTATCAGTAGCATTTCTGACCACAGTGATAGTATGGTAAGAGAGGACTCGAAATCGAAAGGCTGATGATAGGTGCAGGTGGAAGCTCAACCATGGGGTGGCAGATCTCATTAGATTAATGGGGGGTGTTGCAGTTTAGAACAATTAGAGAGCGAGGAGATTGGCCCACTTATATTGGGAGGATGGAGTTAATTTATCTGAGAAAGCTCTGGATATCTTTAATATTAGGTTTTACATGACGTGTTGGAAAAGGCTGCGTTGCTGGTGAAGTGTGGACTGGTTAGTTTTGTCCAAGTGGGAGGTTGTCTGAAGGTTAATGGGGTTTGAAGGAGGCTGTCTTAGTTTTGGGCCAGGTGCGTTGGGTATGTTCTTAAAAGGAACCTCTGGGGCTTTGACCCGAGAGTGCTCACTCAGTACGGAGCAACAGTGAGCATGAAGGGATGTACATGTTTTGGGGCTACTTGCTAATCAGGTGCAGGTATGTTGTATATGTAATGATTGTTATGGTTAATAAAAGCTTTGAAAAAAATAAAAAATAGTGGCACTCCGGTGGTCTTCAAAATACAAAAAAGATTTCATGAACAAGGATCGACGTTTCGGTTCACACGAGAACTTTTGTCTTGTGAACCAAAACGCTGATCCTTGTTCAATAAATCTTTTTTGTATTTCGAAGACCACCAGATTGACACAACGTTTTGTTTTCGAGTTACTGGTGGTTTGTTTGATTCCACTGGACTGTTGTTGCTGAGCACCTGTGGCACTTATGAGTACCGTGAGTGCACCTGTCTATGATAAGAAAATCTGTGGTCATTTTAACCCAGTTAAGTTGTCTGTGGTTATTGGGGGAGTTGTGGGTTTAAAGGAAAAAGCTAGAAATCGAAGGATACATAGGTCAGTAGGTAAAACATACAATTGCTATGAAATTTGTCATTTTTACCATTTACTTGTCAAATGCCTAATGAAGACATGTTAATGATGTTGAAAATTTTCATCTGAAAACATCAGTTTATCAATAGAAGTATTATCTTTACTGAGCAATTTGTTGGATGTTTTAAACCAAAAGGTTAAAAGTTAAAAGATTTCACCCATGCAAACTCAGGAGAAGGATTACCACAAACAGAGACTTTGCTATCTTAGTTTACAATGCTAACTGTTTGAACAAGTATTGCTGATAGTTCATGTGATGTCAGGTGGGTGCTTTGATCTATATGTATATATGTTTGACTATGCAAAGAAAAATATGGAGGAGGTTATATTGTGTTTTTCTAAATACTAAGTCTTCATTTTAAAAAACTTACTGATTTACATTTTCATTTCACAACAAGTGACGTCACTTGTGCAATAGAAAGCAAGACAGTCTGACCTTTGGTTGGTGGTTATCTCAAATGCAGTTGTTTACAAGACAGGAGGAGCCCAAATTGAATGATCATTGTGTAACATTTTACACTATTTACAAACTATTGGGAGTGATAATACTTGATTTTGTTGTTTGACTTAGTGTCTCTAAGAAGACCAAATTGCCTTCATTGCTATCTACATGACAATGTTACTGTTTGGAAAAAAAATATTGCAAGAGGATTTTCAAGTGCACAATAGAAAATTGGAAACTGATCAATGAACAATATGTCTGCTGTATTTCAATAACAATCTCATGTATGTATTATTGGATGGTGACATTTTCTTCACAAACAAAAGTAATATGAAATACAATAGAAGAATAGTGATATTTGGGATTTGGGTACCTGATCCGGATCTTCATGGCAGATGGCATCGGATGCTGTTGGAGGGCTTCAAGGTACGTGAGCTTCCTGTTACCCGGGGAGTCGGAGGGCCACCGCTTCAAATGGTGAGTAATATATTCAATGTTTGTAAATGTCTCTTTTTACAGGTTTTTTCATTGGATGTGTTTTTTGATTTTTTGGGGGGAGGCACATTGACTGATAATATATTAATCCATACCACTTTAGGGTACAGATTAATACATTATTATGACAATATTTGGGGGGCATTTCTCGCTTGGTATTGCTGTTGTTTTTTTTTCATTTCAGTTTATGATGTGGATGTGATTGTTTGTTTTTTCATGCTTAATGGTAATAAAATGTTTGCGATTGGTGTTCGTTTTTAGTAATGTTGTATTATGTTAGTGTAGCCCCGAGGTGAATTTTCACTTTCTGGCCCCCCTCCGTGAAGGCCGTGTGGTAGCGGGTGCCGCTGGAGGCTGCGACGGACCCGCCGGCGCTTCACGAGGGTGGGGGCCAGTGAAGGGAGCGCTCGGCATCCCTGGAGGTTCGGGCGGCTCCGAGAGCAGGGTGCCGCCATTGCGCGTTAGCTCGCGCATGCGCAGGAGGCGCAAAGTGCAGGGAAGGCCCCAGAGAGATCGCGCGAGGGCAGGACAGGGAAGAGAGAGGTTGAGGCGGCCATTAGGGGTTCGCGCATGCGCAGGGCAAGTGCGCACGCGGCCCCAATACATAGACAGCCCCCTGGGAACTACAATTCCCAGGAGGCTTAGGGAGGCAGAGGTCAGGTGCTCCCTAGTGGCCAATAGGGCTGGAGGAAGCTCAGCCCGGGAAAAGAGATACATTTCCCGGGCTTTGCAACAGCAGTCAGGAAGAAGCAGAGGAAGGAGTAGGAAGGGTGCAGGGAGCGCGTGGCTCCTGCATTAGGTAAGGGTCCTCCCTAGATTCCCAGGCAGGCCCCAATTCCCGGGTAAAGGGTAGGGGGTAACTGAAGAGGGACGCCTTAACTAGGGAGGTGACCCTTGAGTGTGGAAGGTGCTGGTTTGGCAGTGTCGCAGCGGAGAGTGCTGTGGGCACTGTCAAAGAGGCACGGTGTGCTAGCAGTGTGTTTGCTGCGGGATCCAGGGGCTGTGTGTGATTGCAGCTGCCTGTGAGTAGTGTCGCTGTATGTGCTGGGCACAGTGCGTGCAGTGTGTGTGAAGTGTGGATCCCTGCAGGCTGACAGTGTGTGCGGTGTGTCAGCTGCAGGTGAGTTGGGAATAGCTAGTAGCAGTTACAGTTAGGACTGGGTAGCTAGGGGAAGGGGGGGCAGGTTATGTCCACAGGCCCTAGGAGTTTCCCTCAAGCCATCCCAGGTTGCGGTTCCTCAGGGACAGGCCCTAGGTTAGGGTTGCTGTCGCTCTAGCAGTGGTTAGTGATAGGGATAGCGGCGGTTGCTGTTCCCACGCGGTTGGTGTTGCCGTGGTCCGGTTGCAGTTCCCGTTGAGCGGTGGGATCCTCGTTGGGGTCCACCGGCAGAGTACCTGGAAAGGATCAGACGGACGTCTGACCCTTTGAGAAGAAAGTTGCGGTCCCGAGCATCGGAGTGCTCGGAAGGTATCTTCATTCTTATAAAGTGCACCAACTGGGCCCTAGCTTAATATAGTGACTGCGCAGTCACCCACGACCTTTCGTAGGAGGACGAGACATTGGGTGTGGGGTGATCACAGGACACTGGGTGGGGTACACCAGACATTGGGTTGATGTGATGCGGGTAGAGCATCTGGTTATGGTTATGTTATGTAATGTGTTATATGTGTGTTAAGTAAAGAGTTAGTATTGTTTATCTATAAGTGTTATTGTATTTCTTACTCAGGGCTATCTTTCCTAACGGGGGATCCTGGGTAAGTGGAGGCGCTGCACCAAGTAAGGGTAAGGGTTTTTCCCCAGGCTCCCAGCTAGCGGAGGCTCAGATCTCCTGGAGCCACACAGGTTATGCAGTACCAGTAGTCCTTTAGAGCAGGTGTGTTGCAGGGAAAGGGACCGGTTAGACCACGAGGGGCCAATGTGAGATTGGGTGGGTCGGCCGGTTCACAAAAAGGGCTACATTAGCTACAGTAGCGGCAGCTTTTATTCTTACATGCCGCGTCACCACGTTTCCCGCACGCATCCTGCCGTGCGGGAAATGTGAGAATAAAGTCTGCCGCTGCTGTAATGCGTTTTATGGTTATTTCAGATATTGTAAGAATTTCTTTCTCTCTATTTTACTGTTTAAATTCATTAATGTTGTAGTAATTAATTGTTTTGATAGGTTAGTGTTACTATTCATTTTGAGTTGGTTTAGGAATTAATATGTTTGATTGGTTAATGGTTTAATTAATTCATTGTTGATGTTGTTATTGCTTGTATTGATTGGATTAGCTGGCTACTGTTTTTATTTAGTGAAGTGTGTTTTTTTGGAGTTTAGTTATGTTTTATTATTGTGTGTCTTGTGTATTAATGTATTGTAATTAGGGTGAAAACAAAGAAAAACCTGGCGCCAAAAGTTCATTGGATAATCCTGTACTCATCAGGGGATCAGCACAAAGCAGCAAATACAGGCAATGCAACAAAGAGTCTTCCGGCTGCTGCTGATGTCTTTGCAGAGATGTGATTCCTGCTGCACCGTGACTCTCATGCTGACTCTCCCTCCAGGGGTTAACAGGAACAGTGGCAGTGTTGGAGGCTTGCTTGTGGGGCTCACAGCTCTCCTCCACATGAGGCTGCTCTCCTCACTTCCTCCTCCGGTTACACAGGCTGTCTCAGCGTATTGTAATTAGGGTGCCCATTGATTGCTATAGAGGCTTATCATGCCCATATTATTATTATATGGGTATGATGTACCACTATACTACTCAATGGGTACAGGGTGGGTATAATCAGTCAGGGGTGGGTACTTACTGTAGGCCTCCTGGGTTTGTATCGGGTCAGGGTGGGTTAACCCTTTAATGACTACAGCGGGTAGTAACCGCTAAGGTGATTAAGAGGTTAGGGGCCATTAGAATGTCTTTATTATGTATATATGCGTTCTTGCTACGGAGGACAGAGGGACCTGCTGTTGTGGTAAGTATAACTGTATTTATTTACTTTATTTTTGAATGCTAATGCAGTGTTTAATAATGGGCAAATAATCTATTATCCATATCTGGATAATAGTTATTTTGCCCATTACTGTACTGTATGGGTTTGGGCGGAGGGGGGGGCTTGTATTGATCTGTTTTTAAATATTTATTTAAATATATATTTCTTTAATAGTGTAGAGGTGCAGGGGGTCTCCGGAGCTGAACCACGTTGGTTTTATGTCCGGGGACCCCCTGCTTCCCGAGATGCAGGCCCCTTTATGGGGTGCCGGTATCACTCTGCATTGAAATGTCCTGCGTCACGTGACCGGGACATTTCCTTGCATAGGAGATACCGACACCCCATAAAGGTGCCTGTATCTTGGGAAGCAGGGGGTCCCTGGACCTGAAACCAACGCGGTTCAGCTCCGGAGATCCCCTGCACATATACACTATGAAAGAAATGTATATTTAAATAAATAATTTTCGGGCGACATTTCAGCTGGGAGAGGCGGCTCCCTCAGAGCCTTTTCAGAGGCTCGATGCTCTTGCTGGCAGCAACTCGCCCGTTTTGGGAATTTTGCTATCACAGGTAATCGAGCCTTTCTGAATACCGTGATAGCAACACCCAAAAAAAAGGCATTTTAAATGCCCTGGCGATAATTTTTATCAACCCTCTCTGAATGAGGCCCTATATGTTTTTCGTATGAGATGTATTGTGCTTTATGTACAATTTGGTCATCTCAGCCCTACACATTTATTGTAGGTTTCTAGAGGATTTAAAATTACAGAATAAGTTTGACTTTAGGAGTGCTTATACAGTATGTCCTTTTCCCAAATGTTACCTGCTGAACTGGTTCAATCCTGAGTAAGTGTCCTGTATATCTCAGTGCTAAAGGATGTTACAAATGTCAACACTCAAACAGCATTAATGTCTGCCCTGATCACTATCCTTCAATGTCTTCTTTCTACTCTCTGTGACAAGTAGTTGCAAGTTGCAGGTCTGCTGAGTGACTGGTAATCAAAGTTTGTTGTGAGGCTATGAAAAGTAGTCAGAAATAAAGTTTGTTTTTACTGTACCTCATGCAATCTGTAAACTGTGGCATATGGACGAATATAGAGAAGAGAAGCATTGGATATAAGAAAGAAAAGCAAATACAGGTACATGTGTAGCACTGTTTCCCCCCTAGTGGAAGATGTATTGTATTGTATGTCTTTATTTATATAGCGCCAAAGTGTACTCAGCGCTTCACAAAGAATACAGTACAGGGAATTATAATAATACACTAAGTGCAGCAAAATCAGACAATAGGAAAGGAAATCCCTGTCCCGAAGAGCTTACAATCTAAGGTTTGAGGGGGAACTTACAGAGACAACAGGTGAGGGAATAAGTGCTGTAGATGGCTGTGCTTGGCCACAATGGGTGGTAGGAGTGACTTGGTGTGGGACAATAGCCATGAGTGAAGGCTATTGCGATGCTTGATTTGTGGGATGCACAGCTTCTGCTACCAGTTGTGTGGTGTGGATACCTGTTAGGGTCAGGATAGCTAAGTTGGTATGGAGATCAGAACAGGCTCAGGTTCTTTCTCTGTAGTTCCTCTCTTGGTGTTTAGCGCCTCCAGCCGTAGTTGGCTCCAGGGTGTCCAGAGATCACCCCTCACTATCGCACACGTCTCCCTCCTGCCCAGGGACTGACACAGACAGGAGTATAATGAACAAGGATCTTTATTGGCTGTTATTCACTGCAGTTCTTCCTCACAGTTGTGCAGAGTCTCAGAGGTCTCAGGCCTCTGGATGGTGATTCCCCTGATCTTACAGGGCATATGTGGGTTGGATCAGATGTTCCCCCAGCCACAGGGCTGGGGGTGAGCATGCTCATCCCGCGATGGGAGAGACTCACAGCTCTAGTGCTCTCTTACTCCTCCAGAGCAGGACTGACTAAATTTGCCACTCCCTCCTAGGAGGAACCAGAAGGGGCGGGCTCATGGTCTATACCTATACCAGATAGGCTTAACAGGCCATAAGTCACCACCACACTTCTGTCACTCATAAGAGGGGCATTAGGGGGGTCAAAAAGCCCATAGATTAACCTGTTATAGCCTAGACTGCTAGGAGTTACATGACAGGGAGGAGAGATAGGCCAGAAGATACAGACCATGTTACACATGATATATACATGATTAATTGGAGAATGACAAAGAAAGGTGGGTAGCCGTGTTGGCCCTTTCTTCCATGTGCTAAAATAACAAAGCACAGGTAGTGTGTTTATCGAAAGCTCGTAACATATGAACTATTTGTTGGTGCAATTAAAGGTATCACACTATCTACCTCTATTCCTTCTACCTCATTTGTAGAGATGGGGAATCCACCAAAATCTGTGTTCCTGATTTTAGCTGATGTTACCCCTAAATCTGTTTCGCAGTGTAAAATCCGCAAATGGATTTTGGTGGTTTCAATCCACATGGATTCAACAAAATCCATCATTAGATACAACCCATGGCTGGATTTGTAGAATACAATCCGAGGATTCAGCAATCCTTTGGTGATTCTTAAGAATCAGAACAAAAGATTGCTGAATCCTATTCATATTGAATTCTACAAATCCATCCACGGGTTGAGGAATCTGTGGAGTGTATTGGTAATTATAATACAAAATCAGCAAAACGTGAATCACCCTTTTTCAGATTGATCCAGTGAAATCCGCAGACCAAAGGAATCGGCGATCCACTGCTGATCCAAATCTAACAAAAAACTTCACCCATCTCTACTCCTTTGTTATTTCAACACACGGATAATGACAATAATATGAATTATTCACCTATAAGAGTGCTTCCACTCAAATACACTCAATCTGGGCAAATGTGCAATGCTTGCTTAAAAATTATAAAATAGTTATTCTAAAATTAGCACTGCATTGTTTTTAAAAAATAACCCAGAATGCAAAGCACTAAAACAAAATGGTTGAACTCAATGAGTAAGAGGTCTATTCACTAAGGCGCTTCATGATATGGTCTAGGAAGCCTTACTGGTACAACTTGATTTATGTACAAAAATTTGTGGGGGGTTTTGATATATAGGGATTTATTACAAAGCATGTAGCCTTATAACATGATACTTGGCACTCAGTAGCATATCACACTCTCTTATCTAAATATAGTTTTTGTAGTTATGAACTCAGATGAATACTGTACTCATTAGGTTCCAGTGGGGAAGTGCATGGGAGAAACAGGAACAACTTCCAAAACTTATTAGAAGGCATCATAAAAAAAATACCACAGCTCTTTTTTTTTTTTAAAGGTATATTATTTATTACTTTTGTATTGCCAGTTGTGATATATTATGGACAGAGATTTAGATTTTACCATCTGACATTTCCCTTTAGTAAGAATGTACAGGTTCGTGGGTTTGTCACATCTTTAAAAAAAAAAAAAAAGGAAACTGTCACATGGTACACCAACCAATCGGATAGGGGGTGTACCATTTGACAGTCAAATCTAATATCACATGCCTTATATAAGGACTGTCCCATCTAGTTTAAGCCCAAAAATCCATCAGAGCAACATCTCCTTGACCCATTAGATTACAAAGAATAGAAGAAAGAAAAAAAGAAGAAGGAAGAACTGAAGAACTCACCGAAGATGTCTCTTCAACTTAGGACCATTGACTTCTGCGCTTCAGGCTGTTGAGGAGCATTGCGTCATGATTCAAGAGTTGGTGCCGCAGTAGGATGACGAGGGTGAATCTCGGCAAAGATAAGAAACACATTGATTGATTTTTAGTTAATTATGTTTTTTTTTTTAGATTGCCGTTTGACTGGCAATGTGCTTATCTATGCCCCTTTCAGGGTATACATAAGCACAGTGACAAGCAATGCATTTTTTGGCTAATGTTTGTTTTTATTTCATTGAAATGTATTGTATTTGGTGCTTGTTTTTTTTAGCTTGTCATTGTGGCAATCCATGCCCATATTATAGGCATGGTTTACCACAGTCACAATACATTGGTTTATAATCCAATTTTATTTAAATGTCAGGTGTTTTACTTTGTGGTTCTTTTTTTTTAGCTTGCCCATTTATCCCCATTGTGCCAATCCTTGCCCATATTGTGGGCATGGTTTATCACAGTGTTAATCAATGGGTAGATGGGGTAGGGGTGGGTGTAGTTGACCCATGGAGTGTGGTTAGGCCTCCTGGGTGGGTAGCTGGCGAGGGGGTTTAACCCCTTAATTACCATAGTGGTTACTAACCGCTAAGGTGATTAAGAGGTTAGTGGCCAGTAGTTAGTTTTCTATTTGTAATGGTGCTACCCACAGAAGATGTTGAGGAATACAAAGATGGCCTTCATCCTGGCAGGGATAAGTACAACTTTAATTTACTTTATTCTGGCTGGGTACTGTTTTATTTTGAATGGGCAATTACGCTATTATCCAGATCTAGATAATAGGAATTTTGCCCATTATTGTACTGTATGTGTTGGGAGGGGGGAGGGGGGTTGGGGGTAGTGGGGGTGGGTAGAAGGGTTGCTCTATTTTAATGTTTTTTGGGGTAGACGGGTGGTAAAGGGGATAGTTGGCCCACAGTGAGTAGATAGGCCTACAAAGTGGGTAGCTTGAGGGATTATGGGGCCTGTAACTAAGGAAGCAGGGGGTCCCCAAGGCTGGTATTGATGTGGTTCATCTCAGGAGATGCCCTGCTTCAATACTCTATTATCAAAATTAACATTAAAACTGTGCAATCGCCTGTAACAGCTGTGCAGCTCTTCCAGGCTGCTAGAGCAAAATCGCTCTACAAGCAAACACAAAGTAGTGCGGTGTTGCTTTTTTTTTACTGTAGTATAAAAAACGTGCAATTTTTTTATTGAATACAGTTTTAAAACCAGAAAAAGAACATAAAACACAGACAGAGCCCAGTGCTACATCCATTGACACAAATACACGGTACAGTGCCTATATATATATATATATATATATATATATATATATATATATATATAGATATAGATATAGATATAGATATAGATATAGATATAGATATATATATATATATATATATATATATATATATCTTTTGAATAAAATGGTCTTTTAGTTTAACTCTTTGGCCAAAGGGTCGTAAGCTCTTGAGCCCCTCCAAGGCAGACCACGTCTCAAGGGTCCTAACACTAATATAAATTCTTAATAACCTGTACATTACCAGGAAGAATGATTTATAATAAATCTGTCAAAATTAGTTGCGTAGTTCTAAGTCTGATTGAAACTCTTATTAACTAGTACAATACAAGGAAAAACACTCTGTATTAGATTTGTCGCAATCAAACTGCATGCAAGTTACCATGAGCGGGGAAGGTGAAATGGAGTGAGCTTTACCTATTTAAAAGTGGGAGGGGGTGAGCTTTTTCTGGGGGATCAATATGGGTTCTGTATGTTTTGAATACCGTTTTGACACAAATTTCTTATAGAACATGCCTGATCGGTAATATACTGAACTTATCGAAGTTTAGTGAATAGGCCCCTTAATCTTTACCAGTGTGTCTCTATACCTAGTCGATTTCACTGGGGTTAATATATATAATAATGTTTACCTTGGGTTTATATTATCAATTGGTGGGCATAGGTGATACCATCTGGCTTGCCTGTACTTCTGTGTGTTTTCTACTCCAATCAGTGCCATTAGTTTCAAAATACATACATTACTTTAACTGTTTACTGTGAACAAAACTACAAAAAAAACAGACTTTATGGAAAACATTAATCTGTGCCTATGTCTAATAAGATGAATAATCATCTTCATATGTAAAAAATCTAATGTTCCCAGCACACTGGTGTGCTGTGAACATTAGATTTTTTAGATTTTTGACTGGTAGGAAATAGGGTCCCCTCTGTTCCACATTGCACCACTTCAATTTATTTCCATATATATATCTTTTTGAGTGCTGTCTATATATTCATTTAATCATCTTCATATGGTTTATTAAGATGTTTTAAATTAAAATATAATTAAATATACATTATGAAATATTTTTAAAGTTTGATCCTCAAAATAAGGACTAAATGATTGTCTCATAATGTGTTAATGTACCTTTGACTGTACCATAGATTTTTACATTTGGCAATGGGAACTTCTTAACTTAATCCAAGTGTTAATATGTGGCACTTTACTTCCTTAAAATCATATTCTTTGACCTTAAAAACAAACGTGGCAATGGTGCTTATTTTAACTAATAAGAATTTCCTGTGAAAATAAGAATCCCTGCTGATACCACTTCCTGATTCATCTTGTGCCTTAATTATCAATATGCTATACTTCAAACAGCCCTTCATAAAGAGGATTTAGCAGTTCATGAACATACAGCAAGATGCACTGCCCATACATATATGCATGTCACCCATCTATTTGAACTGAAATGTTACACTTACAATACCGCCTAAAAAATAAGTGACCATCTTCTAAATTACCGACATCTAGAACCTGGGTCAAGATAAAAGAAAACGAGATGTGGTAAATGACTGATATTCTGTACTTCAGACACGCTGTAATGTTGTATTTTGTTATTAAACATGAAGGTGGATAGTGCTCCAGATGCCAGCAGCTTATAGAACTTGCTGTCTGAAGATCAAAGGGAGAAATGTAGGTTAAAGCACTGCAGCTGTCAGCTATAACAGGATCTCTGATTTGGAATACAGCTCAATTCAAATGATAAAGATACATAGGAATAACAAATTCAGAGTAGAGGACCATTTGCATATCTTAATGATGGTTTAAAGGTATACTGATTTTCTACTACACTCAAATGGTTGGAAGTAGTGCAAAGCAGTATATTTTAGGGTGAAAAACTTTACCATACAAACTACAATGTTTTAATTCATTTGGTAACCAAATCATTTTCTGGGTATAGTGAGCTGAAATGAGGAGATACTTTACCATTTCATATACAATTTTTTTCAATTAATACGGTAAACAAACAATTTTCAGTTTATTGTATGTTCTTGCAATAGTTACAAAATATTGGAACTCAGCATGCTACATCTCTACAAGCAGAAACGTTTATCTTGCACTCCTTAAAGCAGCAGTTTGTGTTCAACACCATTTTTATTTTGTATTCTCTCTACTTGCCCTTTCCAAAGTTGTGTTTTTATTTTTAAAAGTTGATGAATCATATGGGATATAAGTGTTTGAAATAGTAAGTTTTCCAGAGTTTGTAATGAAGCTTTTCCCAGAGCCCATTGCTGTCTATGGTAACCGCACCTGTTGATTTTGGGGTTTCTGGGGGTATTTATATGTGTTCTTAGTTCACTCTGTTAATCATCACCTTGACAAAGGTCCCGTTTGAGGACCGAAACGTTGGATATGATGTTTTGTTGAATAATACAGGATTTTTAATATTCATTTGGAGTGCTGCCTTTGATATTCGTCCACGTGCAGTATCGTATTGCATATATATATATATATATATATATATATATATATATATATATATATACACACAGAGATTACAGATAGACGATGCAGCAATAATGTCAGGTCACCAAAGAATGAATAGAAGAACCTTAAAGTTTCCCAGGTTTAGTAATATAAGTTTGTATATGCTATAAGGGTAATACTGCTAAAACCTTCAATTTCCTTGAATTACAGTAAGAACTTCATTATTATGGGTTATTAATGTTTTCTCTTTTCTCTCTTTGAAAGGGTCATTCTGTATGACCGTTCTGATGATATATTGTTTATACAAGAATTCCTGATATATTATGTCAATGTTTTTGTTATTATCTCTATGTCTATATTGACATGTAATCCTCTTATGTTATGTTTATGGTGATTTTTATTAATGATACTTTGGTATTTTTTACTGGTCATGCCTCATTTTTCTTGTTTTGCTGTATTAACCCTTTTGGTACCCCAGGATGTAGTCAATACATCATGCGGTCTGGCACTCCAGGGGCCCTTTGTATTGGCTATGCCTTGCCCTTTTTATGCTAGTTTTCAAGGGGAGATTCCATGGAGAGCAGAACGTGATCTGAAATGCAGGAAAATGGAAAGGAGCGCTCCTCTTCTGCATTAAGTGACGCCGCAATCACGTGATTGCTCTGAGGAGCAGTCACATGATCGCGATATTCCAGAAAGTGTGGTGTCTTCCAGTGCCCGAATGAAGTGATGCATGCATATATCGGCCAAGTTATTTATTTTTTTAACTTACATTTTATTGAAAATCAGTACAATATAACTATATTTCAATGCATCATATTTTGGGGGTAAAATAATATAAGGGGAGACACATCAGGGGTGGGGAGGGCGTAGTTATTTTCCTGCATTTATTTGGTCCAACCTTTAATACCTCCGCACAGTCCTGATCTTATCTTTTCACCAAGAACTATCAGATACAGCCATCGAACAGCCAACCACAATCTCACATCAAAGGAGAAGGCAACTAAAGTATCATAGCAGGATTGTGGCCATACTCACCTCTGGTATATCTGATTGAGCTAACCATGACTGCCAAACTTTCTGGAATTTAGTGCCGGTATCATTGACCAAGCTCGTTAGATTCTCCATTTGACAAACAAACCAAATCCTATTTTGGCTTTTAGATTCTTGTGGTTTATGTTTTTGCTTCCATAAAGCTGCAATCTCGCGTCTCGTTGCAGTTGCGAAGTGGGCAACTAGTTTACTTTCAGCTCTGGATAAATCTTGCATTGGTCTATTTAGAAGGAATAGTCTGGGGTCCATAGGTATAGTGAGGCAAATGAAAGAAAAAACTCAGTAATATTGGGCTTTTGCTAGTCTTGTTTCACTTGTACATGTATTCCGCAATCATCTGGAGTTATTAAAATCCCTGGGAGTGCCAGATACTTTGTGTATTTTCCACAAGGCATCCCTAAGATTGTACAGCACCATAAGGTTAGTTGTAATCCATGGAAAGGTTAGTCTTGTATAGTGTTGTTTTTTCCCTTTCCAGGTGAGGGAGTGCAGGAAGTTCTCAGCATATGTTAAAAAAAAAAAGAATAAAAAACACAAATAGTGCGACCACTATGAGGTAATCTTCTTAAAGTATAAAAGTGATATCTTTGCACTCACAGACGTCCAGTTTTCGAGTCTCAAAAAGATATATATATATATATATATATATATATATATATATCTGTATCTCTCTATAGAGATAGTATGGGGGGTTATATGTATTGTTGTTTTATATGTATTGGTTAGGTGGGTTTATTGTATGCATTTGGTGGGGAGGTTGTATATATTTGGGGGGGGGGGGATTTTTTTTATGTATTTGGGGGTGGGAAGTTTTTTTGTATATATCTTGTTAGGGGGGGAGGGAATGAGTGAGCGTGGGGTAATTGACAGAGGGAGAGGAGTGAGGGGGTGAGTGAGGAAAAGAGAGAGTAAGGCTGCGTCCCTGCTAGCTCTGAATGGGCAGCGCTTACCGCAGTTACTTACATATATATATATATGTAAGTCCCCGCTCACGTGGTGCTCGTGCACACACGCTCACTCGCGCTCGGCGCTTATGCAAACAAAAAAACTAACTTTCTAGCGCACTGAACTACCCGCAATGCCCCCCACGCGTGCTTGCGTAAATGCAAGGACACCCAGCGCTCATGCTTGAGCGCGCTCAGCGCCAGCGGGACCGCAGCCTTAGTGAGAAGCAGGTGAGAGAAATACATGCGAGGCGGGAGAGTGAGATGGGGTGAGACAGAAGGGAGAGAAATACATGGGAAGGGGGGGGGAAAGAGGGGGCTCGTGAGGCGTGAAATGGGGGGGGGGGGCGGTGGGCAATACTGCCGACACGGGGGGGGCCCTGCTTAAAATGTTTGTCCCGGGTCCCATGATTTTTGTTGGCGGCCCTGTATGGAGAGAAAGAAAGAGAAAGAAAGAGAGAGAGAAAAAGATAAAAAGAGACAGAGAGAAAAAGAGAAAAAGAGAGAGAGAGAAAAAGAGAAAAAAAAAAGAGAGAGAGAGAGATCATCACTAGCAAGGGAAGACAAAGGACAGCACTCAAGGATAAATGGCAACAAAAAAACCTGCATTCAGATGGTACAGCACAAACAAGACCAACGTTTCGGTACTTGTAGGACCTTCCTCAGGGTTGTGCTAGAGAACACTGGCCAGTGGATACCTTATATACCTAAACCCACACCAAGTGAAAGCAATCTGGATAGCTAATTAGTCCCATGATCAAATCCATAGTGTCAGGAGTCGCATTAAAGCCGCCATAAGATCAGCTGTGTGGAAGGAAGCATCAAACAGTGTACGTGCTCTTGCCGCTGGTGGCCACTTGGAGTGCTGTTGAGTCACATGAATTACGGCACCAAAGTGCTTTGGATGATACTGCCGACAGGGGGGGCATGCTTAAAATGTCTGTCCCGGGCCCTACGATTTCTGTTGGCGGCCCTGTATGTATATACATATATATATATATATATATATCCAAACAAGAGTGACCTAGGCGCAAGTAAAAACAAGAAAAACAAACATAGGGTAATACGTTCAAACAATTTGTCTACTGGAGGGTACGATATGCACTTACAGCAGGTAGAATAAAATCAGGCCTTGTATCCACTCTGGGATCAGGAACAATGAATGAAGATCTGGAACAGCCAGCAGCAACTCATCTACAGGAACCGTATCCTCGTGTGAAGTATCACATATAGGAAGAGAAGTGGGACACATACATAGTGTAACACAGTTTATTTTAAAATTTAATAAAAAAGACAATAGGTAAAATACTCACACTTTGTGAGTTTGGGTAAAAGCATTTGAGAATTTAGAGCTTCTCACACTCATCAAGGGTGGGTATACACAGTCTCTATTGGTTCCTTATAAAATGTCCTTATAAACACATGCAGTGTTATGGCCAACTTCCAAGGGTATGGAGTCACTTTATAGGGCACTCCTAATAATATCCAGAGCCTCTGAGGGCGGGGTACTTGCTCCGTTGTTGTGAGACCCGTAGTAAAGGGCCGTGTGTCTCTTTAGCTGTACCTAATGTGCAAGTAGTACTCACGCTACTTCAGGGGTACAGTGTGATGTTTTCCCCCTTGGTTAGTGTCCGCCTCGATAGTCTGTGGACCTCCCCGCTTCTCTGACTGCTCCCGTCCTCCGTGGCCGTCCGCCTGCACGCGGCGGCGTGGTGACGTCACGTCGTCTCGCGAGATTCTGGATCCAAATCTCCCGGTTGCTGTGTTGATCTACGTCCCACACCTACTCGTTAGAAACATGTACCATGCCGGTACACCGATACAGATCACTGCCAGACAACTGAATATTGCTGGCTATTCTCCCAATTGTCCTGTGCTCACTCTCAGTAGTTCCAGTTCATCAAGGGTGGGTATACACAGTCTCTATTGGTTCCTTATAAAATGTCCTTATAACCACATGCGGTGTTATGGCCAACTTCCAAGGGTATGGAGTCACTTTATAGGGCACTCCTAATAATATCCAGAGCCTCTGAGATCAGCCCCTGACGAAGCCGAAAGGAGAAACGCGTAGGGCGTGGTTTGGAACTACTGAGAGTGAGCACAGGACAATTGGGAGAATAGCCAGCAATATTCAGTTGTCTGGCAGTGATCTGTATCGGTGTACCGGCATGGTACATGTTTCTAACGAGTAGGTGTGGGACGTAGATCAACACAGCAACCGGGAGATTTGGATCCAGAATCTCGCGAGACGACGTGACGTCACCACGCCGCCGCGTGCAGGCGGACGGCCACGGAGGACGGGAGCAGTCAGAGAAGCGGGGAGGTCCACAGACTATCGAGGCGGACACTAACCAAGGGGGAAAACATCACACTGTACCCCTGAAGTAGCGTGAGTACTACTTGCACATTAGGTGCAGCTAAAGAGACACACGGCCCTTTACTACGGGTCTCACAACAACGGAGCAAGTACCCCGCCCTCAGAGGCTCTGGATATTATTAGGAGTGCCCTATAAAGTGACTCCATACCCTTGGAAGTTGGCCATAACACTGCATGTGTTTATAAGGACATTTTATAAGGAACCAATAGAGACTGTGTATACCCACCCTTGATGAGTGTGAGAAGCTCTAAATTCTCAAATGCTTTTACCCAAACTCACAAAGTGTGAGTATTTTACCTATTGTCTTTTTTATTAAATTTTAATATGTATGTGTCCCACTTCTCTTCCTATATGTGATACTTCACACGAGGATACGGTTCCTGTAGATGAGTTGCTGCTGGCTGTTCCAGATCTTCATTCATTGTTCCTGATCCCAGAGTGGATACAAGGCCTGATTTTATTCTACCTGCTGTAAGTGCATATCGTACCCTCTATTAGACAAATTGTTTGAACGTATTACCCTATGTTTGTTTTTCTTGTTTTTACTTGCGCCTAGGTCAATCTTGTTTGGATATCCTTTTATACCAGCCCGTGGAGCGGTAGACCTTTTGGCTGCAGACTTAATCAGGGAAAGTTAGATTGTGAGGTAGTATACCCTCCTATATATGTGGTAAATATCATTATTAGTCTAATTGTGATTGCACTTATTGTAGTTTTCTGTTTTTAAATATATATATATATATACACGTGTGTGTGTGTGTGTGTGTGTTTAAAACATATTAAAAAAACATATCTGCGTAAGTACCAGCACTCACTGTCAAATAGCCTCAGTGGCTCTGCTCCTTTAGCTGCTCGTGTGGAGTGCACTCCACACGAGCAGCTAAAGGAGCAGAGCCACTGAGGCTATTAGACAGTGAGTACTGGTACTTACGTAGATTTGTTAGTACTATACAGGGGAATAAGGGTCCCCTTTTGTTCCGTGCACCCTGCAATTGCATATATTTAACACTATCAGAGTGCTGTCTATCGTCCCCTTTTACCCTTATATTAAAAAAACATATTAAAAAGGTATCAAAAGATATTAAAAGCTATTAATACCATTAAAACTTTATAAAATAAAGCTGAATAATGGATGTATCACAAATACATTTTAATGTAACAGCTCCTCAAACCCACCTTAGCAAACTTGACACCCTCTACAATTCAATTTGTCGTTTTGTTCTCCAATGCAACTACAACACACATCACTGCGAAATGCTCAAAGAACTAGATTGGTCAACACTAGAGTCTAGGCGCAAAGTTCACCTTTCCTGTCTTGCCTTTAAATTCTTCATGGGCAAGCTACCCAGCTACCTGAACAAGCTCCTCACCCCTACCACATACAGCACCTACCACCTGAGATCAGACTCCAAAAGACTATTCATGCTCCCAAGACTCAACAATGTATCCGGACGTTCCTCCTTCTCCTTCCGTGCACCCCAAAACTGGAACAACTTACCAGAGACTCTCACATCCACCACCAGTTTAAGTTCTTTCAAATCTAAGGCTGTCTCACATTTTAACCTGGTCTGTAACTGTTTCATACGCTCATAATATATATTTTCTTTAACTGTGCATGCAATGTCTTGTATATAATGTATATCCTGTTCATTTATGTAACTGTACTTGTAACCAAAAACAACAAAACAGGTAGCGCTAACCGCAATGTGTGTGGTGTAGTAACTATTACCTTATATATTAATTAAAACTATACATAAGGGGCTGCCTAGGACACAAAGCCTGACCCCCTGGTCAGGAAAACAGTATGGACAGGGAATAGTTCCGTGGGCGCCTATAAAATTTTTTACCACTATAAAGGATATACGAAAACCAAGCCTGTTGGTTGTGAAGATTGTTGATCCTCACGGTGGGCTTGAAAACAAAGAGAAAGCACAACACATAGCGTAATACTGTTGAAACATTAAACAAACAACATATAAGACAACATATAACAGCTGAATACTGAAATGGTATTTTTAGGACAATAAAATCATTTAATAACAATTAATATTTAATATAATGCACAATTTGCATGGACATATAGATTTAAGCAATTAAAAATCTGAATAGGTGGTTCAACTGCTCCGTAGCACCAATGTTAATGATAGCAATGCCTACTCACCAGATGGAATAGGTTTGCAGGCAGTGGATATTTTAGAGAGTATCCCCTCTCATCTGTGTGCTGCTCTCTGCTTAGCTGGCGTCTCTGTCGGCTCGTGGGTGCAGCTCATCAGCAGGGACTCCTGCAGCTCCAGGAAGCACGTCTGAGCAGATGGATCTCAGCTGCAGCTGATTCAGCACGATGTCAGCCACGGACCACCGTGAGCTCGTCTATCTGCTGCTCACTGCTAGCTGGCGTCTCTATCCGCTCGTGGACGCAACTTGTCAGCAGGTACTCCTGCAGGGCGCCAAGCAGGGCGCTTGAATAATGGGAAACCGCAACAGCTGGTTCAACTCGTCGGCGGCTATAAGAGATGGTTAGCTGGCAGCTCACGTTGATTCATCGATGTACGGGGGGTACTACACCAATGTGTGCGGGGCTTAGGGTGGAGGTTCAAGCCCCGCACACATTGGTGTAGTACCCCCCGTACATCGGTGAATCAACGTGAGCTGCCAGCTAACCATCTCTTATAGCCGCCGACGAGTTGAACCAGCTGTTGCGGTTTCCCATTATTCAAGCGCCCTGCTTGGCGCCCTGCAGGAGTACCTGCTGACAAGTTGCGTCCACGAGCGGATAGAGACGCCAGCTAGCAGTGAGCAGCAGATAGACGAGCTCACGGTGGTCCGTGGCTGACATCGTGCTGAATCAGCTGCAGCTGAGTTCCATCTGCTCAGACGTGCTTCCTGGAGCTGCAGGAGTCCCTGCTGATGAGCTGCACCCACGAGCCGACAGAGACGCCAGCTAAGCAGAGAGCAGCACACAGATGAGAGGGGATACTCTCTAAAATATCCACTGCCTGCAAACCTATTCCATCTGGTGAGTAGGCATTGCTATCATCAACATTGGTGCTACGGAGCAGTTGAACCACCTATTCAGATTTTTAATTGCTTAAATCTATATGTCCATGCAAATTGTGCATTATATTAAATATTAATTGTTATTAAATGATTTTATTGTCCTAAAAATACCATTTCAGTATTCAGCTGTTATATGTTGTCTTATATGTTGTTTGTTTAATGTTTCAACAGTTTTACGCTACACTACCGACACACTTTATTGAAGTGTGGTCGGTACCGCAAGCCGGGAAATCTCCCGGCTTGCTAGTGGCCGCCCCTCGGCGTGCCGCGCGTCATAGACGCGCGGTCATGCGTCATCGGGAGCGTGCGCCCCCTGCACGCGTGTCCAGGGGCTCCCCGAGGGAGCCCTGGTGTCCCGCGATCGCGGGACAGCGGCAGGGGGTTCCGGGGGACCCGGCGGACCCGGCAGCGGTAGGGAGAGCGCCCCGATCGGAGGGCGCTCTTCCGCTGCTTCGGCGCGCGCCCGTCACACTCGGGCGCGCGCCAGGCTACTGCTGCGGCACAGAACGGGCAAATGCTCGAATAAACTGTGCCGCAGCAGTATGTGTTGTGCTTTCTCTTTGTTTTCAAGCCCACCGTGAGGATCAACAATCTTCACAACCAACAGGCTTGGTTTTCGTATATCCTTTATAGTGGTAAAATTTTATAGGCGCCCACGGAACTATTCCCTGTCTGTACTTGTAACCATGTACTATTTGTTTTATCTGTGCCCAGGACATACTTGAAAACGAGAGTTAACTCTCAATGTATTACTTCCTGGTAAAATATTTTATAAATAAATAAATAATGAGATTTAGATGAGGAAAGCTCCAATATCGATGTCTACATTTAATCCTCCAGGGACTAGTTTATGCATTTTTGTATCCAAAAGGTTTCACGTTTAGCCAATTGTTTTAATCTGTTTCCGCCCCTCCAATTTTGGGGGACATGCTCTATGCCCTTACATTTAAGGTGCGTGGGATCCGATTGGTGCATCCGCATAAAGTGTTTTGAAACATAGGGCCTTATTCAGAGAGGGTTGATAAAAAAAATCGCCAGGGAATTTCAAATTACTGTTTTTTGGGCTTTGCTATCACGGTATTCAGAAAGGCTCGATTACCAGTGATAGCAAAATGCCTAAAACGGGCGAGTTGCTGCCAGCGAGAGCATCGAGCCTCTGAAAAGGCCTAAACCAGTGATTCATTTCTGCTGCAGAGAGAGCTGCTCTGAGAGAGCCGCCTCTCCCAGCTGAAATGTCGCCCGAAAATTATTTATTTAAATATACATTTCTTTAATAGTGTAAAGGTGCAGGGGGTCTCCGGAGCTGAACCACGTTGGTTTTATGTCCGGGACCCCCTGCTTCCCAAGATACAGGCCTCTTTATGGGGTGCCGATATCTCCTATGCAAGGAAATGTCCCGGTCACGTGACGCGGGACATTTCAATGCAGAGGGATACCGGCACCCCATAATGGGGCCTGTATCTCGGGAAGCAGGGGGTCCCCGGACATAAAACCAAGGTGGTTCAGCTCCGGAGACCCCCTGCACCTCTACACTATTAAAGAAATGTATATTAATAAATATTTAAAAAAACATCAATACAAGCCCCCCCCTCCGTCCAAACCCATACAGTACAGTAATGGGCAAAATAACTATTATCCAGATATGGATAATAGATTATTTGCCCATTATTAAACACTGCATTAGCATACATATATAAATAAATAAATAAATAAAGTTATACTTACCACAACAGCAGGTCCCTCTGTCCTCCGTTGCCAGAAAGCATATATACAAAATAAATACATTCTAATGGCCCCTAACCCTTTAATCACCTTAGCGGTTACTAACCGCTATAGTCATTAAGGGGTTAACCCACCCTGACCCGATACCAACCCAGGAGGCCTAAGCACCCACCCTGACTGACTATACCCACCCTATACACATTGAGTAGTATAGTGGTACATATAATAATAATATGGGCATGATAAGCCTCTATAGCACTCAATGGGCACCCTAATGACAATAAATTAATACACAAGACACAAAATAATAAAATGTAACTAAACTCAAAAAAAATCACACGTCACTAAATACAAAAAGTAGCCAGCTAATCCAATCAATACAATCAATAGCAACATCAACAATGAATTAATTAAACCATTAACGAATCTAAACAATTAAATCCGAAACCAACTCAAAATGAATAGTAACACTAACCAATGTAAACAATGAATTACTCCAACATTAATTAATTTAAACAGTTAAATAGAAAGAAATTCTAACAATCTCTGAAGTAACCATAAAACACATTAGCTAACATAATATAACATTAAATACAAACGAACACCAATCACAAACCTTTAATGACATTAAGCATGAAAAAACAAACAATGGCATCCACATAATACATGAAATGCCAAAAAGCAACACCAATACCAAGCGAGAAATGCCCCCCAAATATTGTCATAATAATGTATTAATCTGTACCCTAAAGAGGTACTGATTAATATATTATCAGTCAATGTGCCTCCCCCCAAAAAATCAAAAAACACATCCAAAGATTAAACCTGTAAAAAGAGACATTTACAAACATTGAATATATTACTTACATTAGAAGCGGTGACCCTCCGACTCCCGGGGAAACAGGAAACTCACGTACCTTGAAGGCCTCCAATAGCATCCGATGCCATCCGCCATGAAGATCCGGATCAGGTACCCCAATCTTCTTTTTTCTTTCTTTAATCACCTACTTCTATCTTCATCTGTAAACATTTCTAGTTCTTCTTTATCTTCTTTCTTCATCTGTTAATCCAAAATACCCCATGTTAAATCCCAGCTGATGCTGTCTCGTCGGCTTCTTGGGCTCAAATGAGGCGTCACGGCCTTAAATATGGCTTGTGACATCACATTTACCCTCAAAATGGTTAACAGCCACCTGATTGGCTGTTAAAACCATGTGCAGACTTTAATTTTTTTTTTTGCCGTGACGTCACTTAAAGGGAATGATGCAAGCCAATCAGAATGGCTGTGCTTCATTTGCCTTTAAGATGACGTCATGATGCCGGCGTCAGATGGTATTTCAGCAATCAGATCGTGGGAACAAATTCCACCCTCTGATTGGCTGAACTACCTTGTGACACAGCGGCCATCTTGGATTTAGTGACGTCATCTTAAAGGGAAATTAAGCACAGCCATTCTGATTGGCTGGCATCATTCCCTTTAAGTGACGTCACGGCAAAAAAAATAATTAAAGTCTGCACATGGTTTTAACAGCCAATCAGGTGGCTGTTAACCATTTTGAGGGTAAATGTGAAGTCACAAGCCATATTTAAGGTCGTGACGCCTCATTTGAGCCCAAAAAGCCGACGAAACAGCATCGGCTGGGATTTAACATGGGGTATTTTGGATTGACAGATGAAGAAAGAAGATAAAGAAGAACAAGAAATGGTTACAGATGAAGATAGAAGAAGGTGATTAAAGAAAGAAAAAAGAAGATTGGGGTACCTGAGCCGGATCTTCATGGCGGATGGCATCGGATGCTGTTGGAGGCCTTCAAGGTACGTGAGTTTCCTGTTTCCCCGGGAGTCGGAGGGTCACCGCTTCTAATGTAAGTAATATATTCAATGTTTGTAAATGTCTCTTTTTACAGGTTTAATCTTTGGATGTGTTTTTTGATTTTTTGGGGGGAGGCACATTGACTGATAATATATTAATCGGTACCTCTTTAGGGTACAGATTAATACATTATTATGACAATATTTGGGGGGCATTTCTCGCTTGGTATTGGTGTTGCTTTTTGGCATTTCATGTATTATGTGGGTCATTGTTTGTTTTTTCATGCTTAATGTCATTAAAGGTTTACGATTGGTGTTCGTTTGTATTTAATGTTATATTATGTTAGCTAATGTGTTTTATGGTTACTTCAGAGATTGTTAGAATTTCTTTCTATTTAACTGTTTAAATTCATTAATGTTGGAGTAATTCATTGTTTAGATTGGTTAGTGTTACTATTCACTTTGAGTTGGTTTCGGAATTAATTGTTTAGATTGGTTAATGGTTTAATTAATTCGTTGTTGATGTTGCTATTGATTGTATTGATTGGATTAGCTGGCTACTGTTTGTATTTAGTGACGTGTGATTTTTTGGAGTTTAGTTACATTTTATTATTGTGTGTCTTGTGTATTACTGTATTGTCATTAGGGTGCCCATTGAGTGCTATAGAGGCTTATCATGCCCATATTATTATTATATGGGTATGATGTACCACTATACTACTCAATGGGTATAGGGTGGGTATAATCAGTCAGGGGTTGGGTGTTTAGGCCTCACGGGTGGGTGAAGGGGGTATTAGCCCTAAGGATGGGTGTTTAGACCTTGCGGGTGGGTAGCGGTTGGGTTAACCCCTTTATTACCTTAGCGGTATTAACCACTAAGGTAATGAAGGGGTTAACTCCCCCCGCAACCCTCCCACAATGCCTACACAGCCACTAGGGCCAAATTCCCCCTTCATCCACCCCCGCTAGCTGCTGTATTGTATTGTATTGTATGTTTCTTACAGTAAGCTTGGCACGGGTGTTTAACCCCTTCATTGCCTTAGCGTTTAGCCGCTAAGGTAATAAAGTTGCTGTACATGCATGTTTCCTGCCTCGGATGCATGCCGGGGGGGTCCGGAGCTGCTATTAATGGCTATCAGCTCTGGAGACCCCCGGCATCAATCCGAGGTAGGAAAGGGGCCTGATTTTTTCTAAGTCCCGACACATCGCAGCTCATCGAGGCATCTCCCCACCAATTGATCAAAACATTTGTGGTGAATTGGATTTGGGGAGAAGACCGCCTTATAGGGCTGCGATGGGCTGCGATATGCCGCGACAGCCGACTCGCGGGTCTCTGAATCGCGCGAGTTTATCAACCATCCGAAAATGGTCGATAAGGAGCTAATCGCTGCTCAGTCGGCGAATTTCGGATAGCGATACAATTTTGCGTCGATACAGGCCGTTATCTAGCACTTATCGAGGCTATCTGAATACGAGTAGCCATTTTGGTCGATAAGTGCTTGATAAGGGCCATATCGAGGCTTTCTGAATAAGGCCCATAGTGTGTAAGTACTCCTTCCATAATGTTTCCTAAATTTTCCAAAATTCGAACACGTAGTGGTCTAGACATGCATCCAACAGGTATACAACATATGTTGATTTACAATTAATGTAACTTTCTATATTAAATATTTCCTGTGTTTGATTGGAAATACATTTTAATTTCTCTTGATCTTTATGGATACAGGCCTTACACATGATACATCCAAGAATCCCCTTGGTTTATCCATCCAATTTGTTGGTTTGTAATTTTCCTTTTTAAAGTTGTAGGGGCTATTTTCCCTTTTAGATTTGTTGCTTTGCTTAATATGATGTTCCGTTTGGCAGGTAAGTGTTCTTTCAATATAGGGTAATTTTGGAGGATATGCCAATGTTTTCAGATGATATTTTTTTTTATAGCTTCTCTATTGTATTCTGTAATAAACGACATACCACAGTTATTTTCCTAATTTTTATTGATCTTATTTCTAGTGCTTATTAATTCATTTTTTCTACTCTTTCTGTTTTTAGCATTGCTTCATTTATAGTGGTCTCTTTATAATTCCGCTCTTTGAATTTCTTAACTAAAATTTTTGATTGTTCAGTATATATGTTATCATCTGTACAGTTACTTTTAATATGACAAAGTTGTCTGTAAGGTATATTTTTGACCCACTTAGGGTCATAACAACTTGACTCCAATATATAATTGTTGGAGTCCACTGGTTTAAAGTGTGTTCTTGTTTTTAATACGCCATTTTCTACGTACAATGCTAGATATGTATATACTTATAGTGTGTGCCTATTTGCTCCAGCCAAAATAAACTTGTTTTATAACTCCTCTGTGCTGTCTGGTGATTGCGATCCGATGTAAATTGTCCTGGTCTCACGTGACACCAATGTCTTCCGAATCCAAGAAATTTCTATAGAAGTATGGTGAGAATCAAGGTCAATTAACCAAACACTACCTAAAGAAACTTTAGAGAACGTGATATTCACACAGTGCCATTATGGTACTTAGAATGTTGTTTGTTGGTACAATATAATGACACTTTAAACATTAATTTCTTTGGATCTGTGGATAGCTAGTGATTGCCTGTATATCGTATGTGGCTTCTGTGTATTGTGGGCCCAGACAGAAAGAACCCTGGTACTATATTAATTATGTATAGTTATACGCATGTTATTATTAAAGGTGGTGGCCATTTATTATTAACTAAAGTCTGGTGTTATTGATTGGGGCAATGGCAGGCCAGGGGAGGGTTTGGCTGCATAGGTATTGGTGGGGACTAGTAGCTGAGTCCAAAATCATGTTCTTATGCTCACTGTGTACAAGATACTTCAGACATACTGTAAGTATTACAGTCATAAATGTACCAGTAAATAAATTACTGTAAAAAAAATCACTATTACAAATCCTCCTGCTTAAATTATAATTAAATGTTATGCACATCCGTGTAGACAGTCAGGTTTTATATTGTTGGGGGTTCTCTTTTTAATTAGGATTATGCTTCAATAAACTTGTTATTTTTGCAAGCAGCCTCCAGTTCTCTTTGGTTTTCAGCTGTGCTCCCTACGCTCTCAGCACTTCCACTCTTTATATTGTTCTGTATGTTTACATTAATGTCTCTCAGGAAGCATACACAGCCCTTTAAACTAATGAATTGAGTTTACTGACTGACAAGGATTTATCATGCCTGAATATTTTCGGCGTATTAACTTTGGTGTGTTCTTACACACATTGAATTCCACCATGAACTGCATGGTTCCCAGACCTCCATGCTTGTCTCAATCTGTCCACAGTTTCAAGCTCTATTGTACAGCTTTAAAATATATACTGTACATTTTCAGAGTACAGAGCATAATTGCAGTCTCCTAGCCTGTGCTTCTTTCAAGTATGTGTAGCCGGGTTCCTGCTTACCTACGTAGCGGGTGGGGAGAAGGCTGCAGGTGATCTGAAGCGACGGAGCTCCGCGATGGACCGCCGATGCCATTTTGAGCCGTGCGCATGCTCAGTGAAGGAGAGTTGTGGCAGCCATTACTAGGCTCCGCACAGGACTACAGGTCCCAGCAGCCCTAGGGGTTGCTAGCAGGGGTTGCAGCAGTCAATAGAATGCAAGGATCCATGCAGAGCAGAGAGAGGAGTTTGGCGCGAAGCAGAGCCGCACGCCAGTCAGAGCAGGGACAGCAAGGGGTGAGGATGTGTTCAGGGTGCCAATGGCCCCTGAACTAGGCCAGAGATCCCCATAGATCCCAGTTAGGCTCCAACTCATCTCAGCTTGTGGGTACTGCAGGGAAGGCCTGTAGACACTTCCCCAAGAGCAATTAGCTATCTAGTATTAGTATACCGGTGACAGATGCCACACAGTGTGTGTGGCCTGCGGTTTGGGACCAGACCACAGGCAACCATAGACATTAAGGGACACCCGCCTGCAAGATCTCCCTCAAGAGGCGGATGTCTGTGGCCAGGAGAGGATCCAGTAGACCGTGTTGTGGTATCATCTTGCAGTTCTGCGGATCCACTATCCCAAGTCGTCTGGTCTGGCCTAAGACCAGGAAGGTACCCAACGTGCACCAACGGCCACACACAGGGGGTAGTGCTACTCCACAAACTTTGGGTAGGCTTGACTCTGTGGACACCATGGTGGTTAGGTGCCCAAGTCACCCTCAGTACTTTGGGGGAATTCCACCGGGGTGGTATATATATTATATGTGTGGGTATTTTATGGTGGGGCCTGCATTGTTTTTGTGTATTAAGTTTATGTGTGTCAGTAAAGATACGTTTGTTATACCAGCGTGTGTATATTTATTCTGTGACTGTATTGGGTCCTGTGAGGGGTTATCCAGCTGCGCTAGGATCCCTCCCAGGTGCAGGCGCTATCACCAGAGAGAAGGCGATCACCCAAGGCTCAAAGTGGCAGAGGATTAGGCCTCATGTGCTCTAAACAGCTACTCAGCACGTGCAGTTTCCTTGGACACGGGGAAAGGGGGTTACATATGATTAAATAGCAAAGATAGCTTATAGGAACAAAATATGTATGTCAACTGCAGCAATTTCTGCAATCAGATTGCTCTGCATTGTTTTTGACTGCAAATTTAAAGTCTTCCTTAAAATAACAGTTAGCAAACAGAATAATCCTCATATGAAAAAAAATAGACAATGAATACAGACCTATATTTCCTGTGCATTCTTAGCATATTTCATTAAGCTGTGCTTTAAATTATTATTCAATTGTAAGTATAAATTCTTGTACATGGTTGACTCTATATAACGATACAATAGTAATGATAAAGTAGCCTTGAGCCCCTAGGCGATAGGGCGGCATGACTGCCAGAACTAGACACCCCCTACCTTCCCACTTCTCTGGGAATATATTTCTCCCCTAGCCTATCTCCCATCACCACATTGGGCTGTGATTGGGGGGAGGGGTGCAAGGGAGGTTGTATACTGTAAATCCTGTGTCGGGGCAGGAAGACAGTTCCCCCACCCCCACCTGTCCCTTTATTATGATGTCATGAGGTCCTACTGTTATGCTGTAACACTGTTTGATGCTTGTGCTTGTTGGGAAGACAAAAACAGAGAAAGGAGACAGAAAAGTAAGGAGAATATTTTAATGACTATTTATGTTTTGAGGTGGCTACTTTGAGACGTGTTATGGCCTCTGTCACGGCAGCTGTTGGGGAGATAAGTGTGCTTTAACTTTTCCAGATGGGGCTCTCTGATTCAGGAAAGCCCTGAGATGGCTGTGAGTGGCGTGAGTGGTGACTGGGCAGGACTAATTTAAGAGTTGTTTCTTGGTGAACATTCTTGCTAAGTGGCCAGGCTGGTGTGGTGGCCCTGCTTGGTGGGTTTTGCGGGCCATGGTTTGGGTAGCATTGTTCTTTACCCGGTGGTTAAGTACTGTTTAAGGGTTGGCACTTATCGGGTTACGTGATGTATTTTAATTAACGCCGCAGCCTTTGTACCTCCAGACCTTTGTTTGTGTTTATTTATTATAATTATTATTATGGAGTTAGCTATACATGGAAAGGGGGAGGGAGAGATCACACACTCCAAGGTTATGAGTAGCTGTGTTTTGCTTGCCCTTTTACTTTCTTGTCTGTAATTTCCCTGTCAATGTGGAGCCTATTCAATGTTCCCCAAAAATCTGTCTAGTTCAATGAAAGAATTGAACATGATTTTCACTGGAAAATAGAAAGCATTAGATAAAGCGAGAAACACACTTATCTGTAAAAATACACTTACTCTACTTTAACTATGAAATTATACAACTTTGCAGCAGACATATTAAGAAGCTTATTCTACAGTACAGTATGTGCCAAAGTGGCCCGATTTTGGCTAAAATTCCCAATTTACTTTAATGAAGAATTTTGGCCCAAAACTGCCTGATTGGCCGCTTTGGTGGATAAATAATAAGCCCCTAAATGTTAGTGGTAAGCAAACAGCATATTCTAGAGTGGGAAAGCCATACCCAACATTAAAAGATGGGACCTCCCATTTAAACTTCAGTTGGGAACAACTCTCTCCAAGCTACCCTTAGAAATCTCCCCAATGTTATCTACGGCCCCCAAAGTTGCTGCCAAGAAAAGAGATTTATAACCCACAGGAGAAACAGACAGACACCAGGGAATTCTGGGATTTTCCACAGGGACTTTCTTACCCAGCACCTGAAGGCTGCTCCCCTCCCACCTTTCAGTTTTAATAGAAAGCACCAGTCTCTAACCAATCAATATTTTAGGAGAACCTCTTTAAGAGTCTACGTTTCTATAACATAACTGACATTATGCAGCACCACACTGGGAATGTTAGATTAGTAAATATACTGTCATACTGTAGTTAAGGCGTTAAAAAAACATCTGTCTGAGCATGTTTGATGTGGACACATTTCCCTTTCTAGCTTTCCCATGTAAATGTTTATAAATTTACAGCTGTGTTTTTTTAACTCTCCTGTGCCAGAGACTCCTAACGCTATAGCTGACATTTGAATTCTAAAATGCAACTCATTAACCTGTTAGTTTGCATGTATATATGCTGAGCTAAAAGGACATAAAATATAACATTTGCTTCAAATGTTCGATAAAATTCTACACGTGATGGCCAAATGCCAAAATTAGTTTGCAAAATTCTGACTAATGCTTATTTAATTTGCAAATATGAGGCTTTTGAGGAGTTAACACTTCATTTAGTCAAATATTAAAAAATAATACATGATATCAATAACAAATTATAACAATATTCAAATGCATAACACACAGCTATTGTCACGCTGTGCGCACCACAAACAAGGCAGGACCACGGTGCTGAGGTGAGAAAGGGTATAACGCCACCCACTGCCACGAGGGCGCATCTGGATTGTAGATTTGGTCGGGGTAGCCGGGTCAGAGTAGGAAAGGTGCGGAACGTTGCAGGTACTATTAGCCGTGATCGGCTTTGGAGAGGGTAGAGTCGTCGTTGTCCGGTTGCCGAGATCAGGTTTGGAGAGAGTATAATGGTCGTTTGTCCAAATGCCGAGGTCAGGCCTGGAGAGGTGTGGATCATCGTGGAAAGCCGGGTAGGTACAAAGAATAAGGAACTGCAAGACAAGGCAATACTGTGGAGCCAGAGAAGAGGTAAGTACAACGCAACTGGTTCTATGCTCAGCCGATTTGCCAGTGCGGCAGCTGAGCATAAGTAGGAGAGGAGGTCCAAAGAGGAACCTGCAGCATGGGGGTGTGTGTCCAGCAAGGGCTGTGGTAGGGCAAAGTGCAGATGCAGGGAGAGCCTCTGAGAGTAGTGAGGGAGACCTTCAGGGCTAGAGTGCGCCTCCGTGCGTGTGACCGCTTGCATGCTTGTGATCGGCGCTATTTAGTTTGGGGCCGGGCATGCTCTCTGAGCCTTTTAACTCAACTGAGGGCAGACTATGAATTTTCTGTTTGCCCTTAGTGGATTTTGATCCGTAAGCATGCATGGTTGTGCGTGATGTCATCGCGCATGCGCGGGAAGCCCTGGCATCGCCACGTTTTGGCGTGAAACGGGCAATTTGAATATTTACTTAAAGGGTTCTTTGTACATGCCCTTGCTAAAGTGCTGTATGCACGAAACGCGTAGGAGGTTGTTACACCTCTGTTTTTTTAACTATGGAGTAGTATTCATTTTATTCACCAAATTTTTGTGTCCCAATCTATTGGCTGTGCGCCAAAAAATCCTATTTTTGTCTGTCACAAAGATCAGCATGGCAGGGGCTCTTATAATGTACTGAGAATGTCGTGAGTTTTTTTTTTTCTGGTTTTCTAGGGAAACTCCATTTTCACTTTGAAACAGAATAGACACAAGCACGATTCTGCCACACAATCAATCAAATACTCAAGAGAGAGCAAAGTTTTACATTCTGCAGAGACTGTTTATAAAAATATTGTCTGTGTAAGTTAAAGGACAAGGGTTTAGACGTAGACCCAATGGAATTTAAGGTATCAGCTTACGCTGACAAATATTTTAATAATCCATCAAAAATGAAATTACTAAATGAACTCCAGATATAATCTAAATTGTCAAACTTTAAAAAGTTATACATCAAAGGCAATGGGTATTACTATGTAACCCTCCCTGCCCAGCTTCTAGGGAAGTTACATTGGGGTGAATTATATGGCTACTCCATGTGGGTTACTTTAACTCAGGGGCTGGATTCAGGTGGTTGGGTGATAAGGTAGCAAGGTCATGGAATAATGGGAACCAAGAAGTTTTGATGTACAAAACTCATTTATTCATGTCCCATGGACAGGGATCGCTCATACACATATTAATAACATTGTACTGTATTTTATAACAGGCATACATGAATACAGTTCTTCCATCAGTGCCTACTCTTAACACTTCAATGAAGGTACGTTGACTTAGTTGCTCTGAGTAAATGTGGGACCCGGCCTCACTTGTTGCTTCGGAACCATCATCGGTATCAATTGGATTACTATGGGCCCCTACGGGAATCCTGACGGATCTTTTCTTACTTGACCCATACCTTTGGCCTGTTTAAAACTGCCACTCACATACAAACTGTGGAATATTAACGCTGATCCGAGGTTAGAGCTTATCAGCAGGAACCCGGAGCCATCTTTCCTGAGGCACTATGTGGCGTGCCGTTTTCCTTTTTATTCCTTCTGTCAGGGATCCTAACGTAACGGGTACTGTCCCTATCTACAACATAATAAACAGGTGGGCCTTGTCTATACTATTACTATACTATTACTTAAGAAACATAACTTATCTACTCTACCAGAGGCTCCCCTCCTGATGTCCTCCTGGAGCCTAACCTTCTAGAATAGTTCCCCTCCTTAAATACCCCTGAGTGATATCTCGATCCCTATAGTAATCTAGGGTGGGGCTCAGCATACAAAAGCCATGTTAGTAACTCTTTATGAGGGGGGTTACATCAATAGACCCTGGAACTATAAAACCTATCAATTCTCCTTTAAATTGAACAAAGGTTTGTGAGTAACGTGATGACCTCATGACCGCTTCATCAGGGGGTGGATGAAGCGTAGATGAACAAAATACGTAGATGTTTGTGAGGTCATCACGTTACTCACGCCAGACGCTGTGACGACAGATGACAGGCGTTTACCTGGGCCCACGAGAACGCTGCAAGAAGCTCTGCAGTAGTTTGTCCATGCGAATAAGGACATGAGTTTGGTCTCTCATTTTTGGTATTATTTTTACCCGATTTTGTTTACCCAATTTTCCATCACGATTGAGGGATTGAGCTGCACCATTTTGTCCGAGATGTGAGGGATATTGTCATGTGACATTGTTCTATCGCATGTGTCATTTTAAAATTTGTTCATAATTTATATAAAGTGGTTTTATTGAATATATATTCTGTCTTTCCTGGCATTCATTTTTTTTGTTTGTAATAAGTAGGCATAAACAGATAGTTTAATCTATTTAAGCACTGGACTATTTTATATTTTTTACATAATTAGGGATAAGCGCCAGGTCTCTAATCCCGATGATATGTTCAGCTTTGTAGTTTTGCATCTTACACTACTGTTCACAAGGGAGGTTTACCACCACTGACAACTTTTGAACCTCTCTGCTTACAAGATTCAAACTTTAAAAGCATGGAATCAAATCTGTATCAGCTTCCTACTCCTGGCTTATCTCCCACTAAAATCGGAAAGAGACATTGGTTCAAGTTTGAGGAGTGGGAGGAAATGTGGGCTAGCATAGTTAAACTATTAATATCTGTTAATTACAAAGAACAAGGTTATAAAATGCTCTTTTATATGTATTGTACCCCTGACAATTTTTTTTAAATGTGCTGGAGAGTTTGTAGAGAATTGGATACCTTATTGTAGGGTTGCCAGACGTGCCGTATATATTTCCAACATCTACATATATACTGTACATGTATATCCAGTATGAAAGTGTGAAATCATAATGAGTTAAGGGCCGTCCTTCAAAATTGCTATACAAAATATTATATAATGTATTTACTCATTGCACACAAATAAGTTGCATGTAACAGTATGAAAAAACTATTTTTCGTTATATTTGTTTGATACCTTTGCATCTTTCTTCAACTGTTTGTTTTCCAGAACATAGTGATAAAACTCGTTGCACGATTGAATGATGGATGATTTGCAAATGTTTCGAGCTGAATCGTATCTCACGCTTTGTTTTTCCTTCAACTCTACTCTTAGCAGGGCGGGGAAATATATGCACTGAACTAACAAACAGCGGTGAGAGAAAAAGTAACGCTTATAGGGGTGCGTGTCATTGTATTATTACATGACCAAGCAGTGTCCTAACTTTATTATTTTAATAATTTAGTAAGGCGAAATCTATCGGAAAAGGAAACTATTATACTAAAGTAGAAATATATTACATTTTTATGACTGATTTCATAACAATCATTTTAAGTTCAGGCATTTCACGTCAAGGAACTAAAATACGGGACAAATATGTGTCCTGACAGACGTTTCCGGGACAACTCAATTAAATATTATTAAAAAAACTTAAATGTGGCAAGCCTACTTATCATATATAGCATATTTGGTGGACATGTCCAAAGAGTCTACCCGTATAATATTACATTACCGAGTTTATAGCCAGGTGCACTAGACAGCAAATACAACTAAGATCCGAAGGTCTTTTTATTTTTAAAATCATTACAAACATCAACACCTATACGAATATCTTGGTCAAATATTTTTGGCCACTCAAGCCACCATTGTGGGATTATGGAATCAACCCTTTCCACCAAATATCGATTACATTACAAAAAGGATTTGAGATAACATGTCAATGGAAAAACGAACACGTTTTCTAAAATAACAGTAAAGCCGTTAACAGTTCCTCTGTTTGATACTAATCCTCCCCTTGCCCTCCCCCTATTTACATGTATAATGTGTGTGTGCCTTCCTTCTCCCTCCACTTCCTTGTTAAATTTGTATTGAAATCCAAAATAAAGTGTTAAAAAATAATTCATATTGGCCCAGATAAATAAAAGGGTGCTAAGCTTTAGCACGCCTCAGCGACCATTGGAGTAATGGCGTACTAAAGCTTAGCACCATTTTGTGGGTCTAGGCCAAGTGCTGTCATATCCATTTATAAGGCAATCATTGCCAATTTGTTACATGTGCCCCGTGACCTTCTCTCCATGCTAATATTTTTCTCTTTCATATAGCTATTGTTGTTTATTGTTACTAAAGGCAATTCAGCGTTGCTTTAATGAAAATACAGGGCAGAGATTGGAGGGCTTCACAATTCATGTTACTTTTACTTCTTAGCTGGTGGCATTAGCATGTAGTGGCACAATGGTGTATATTTACTAACCTTCAATATGGGTTATCGCACAGTTATCCTGCATTTATGTCAATGTCAGTTAACACTGGATACTATTACCTTAACCCATAATGAAGGCTAGTAAATTCCAGTGAATTAACATTCTTGCGGTAAAAGGGGAGTGCTATTTGGCATTGTATACATGCATCTCTAAACATTAATATATTAAGACCATTGTTGTCTTATATGCTTAATGTGATCTGGATAATAATGAAATGCTGTATGTAATAACTAAATGCACATATTATAGAAAGTCTTGTCCCATTACTTTTTTCCCCATGTTCTGTGTATAGACAATCTCCAACATGTCTGATTTGATGTATAGTCCTATGGCTTATAGTCAACATCCCTTTTATTGGTAAGTCAATATCCATAGGTAACCATACAATTCAGGTGGATTTATACATTCTGGAAGAAAAAAAACTTGTTAAAATATAATGTTCACGAGTGGCTTCCGGTGACGTCATGGAGGTGTAGTGTGAGAGCTCCGCCGACTCACCTTCTTAACGGAAGAAATACGCGCCCTTCCACCCGAAATTTTGGCACCAACTGTGATCCCCCTACTAGGGCAACGAGGGAGGCATGTCAAGACAACAAAAAAGGACCGCAAACCAAGTGGGTTCAAAATATTTCTCCCCGCAGCAGAGAAGCCCTGAGCCGCCGGCCGAAATCCAAGATGGCGGCTGCACACGAGGCATACAGGCAGCTCAGGGGAAAGGAGCACGGGCCAAGTAAACCACAGCAGTGGAAGAACCTCTCACAAGAGCTTATATGGAAGAGCTTATGGCCTCCATGCATTCAAAATTATACTCCTCACTCCAGGCTCAGATAAAAACGGCAGTGCAAAATCTCACACAACAGATCTCTGGCCTAACGGAGAGGACAACAAGCTTGGAGGGTAAAATGGAGGAGACTTCCCTGCGCCAAACAGGAGCGGAAGAAGAGATTTTCAGGCTGAAGGAAGAAATACATCGTATCAAAGACGGTATGAAGGACCAGGAGAACCGGGATAGAAGACAAAACTTGCGAATACGCAATATCCCAGAGGAGGATCTTCCTGGCCTCCTCCGTCAATACCTGGTGGACCTGTTCAAATCAATATGTGATTCAGTAGAGGACAAAGATCTAGAAATAGATTGTGCCCACAGAGCGCTGGGACCACGATCTGAAGATCCCAACAGAAGACGGGATGTGATTGTGCAAATGCACAGCTACACAACCAAAGAGAAAATAATTGTGGCCTGCAGAGCTAAAGAATCGCTTACCTATATGGACGAATCCCTACAAATCTTTAGCGACCTGTACAGAACAACCGTGACCAAGAGGAAAGAAATGAAACCCCTGACTACCTTCCTGCGGGACAACGAGATCAAGTATCGCTGGGGATTCCCGTTTATGCTGACAGCAAACCACGGGGGTAAATACCTAACGATCAGGTACCCTGAAGATATAGATGCAAGGTGTCCCAGAATAACTTCCACGTATGGCTGATGCTACCAAAATTGTGCACACATAGACACTACAAATATTCCAAAAGGTATCCAATGGATGAATAACGTAATAAAAACTTCCGTGCAGAGTCCGACTTTAGAGAATAATGATAAATGTGAGCCCTTATACGCTCAGTGTGTTAGTGACTCAGCCACCGGGTGGGGTAATAATATGGTAAGGAGGATAGATGCAAACGGCGGCGCCGTGTCTCCAGCCAGGAGATTATGACACACACCGCGATCCTCCGCCACTACCCTCACAGACCCAGTGTCACACACGAAAAGCAGCCCCACTGCGGGGGAGAGAAGGGGTATTTATTCACAGTCTTGACACGTCGCAGCCGACTCAAATGCTGACAGAAGTTGCTCTGATCCGGGAGAGTGATGACGCGTGCTCCAGCCCATGCAGGTAAGATAGTCAGAAGGGGGTAATCAGGCGGTGCACAGCTGCCGTTAGAATATGAATCAGGAAGTCCACACGCTTAAAATCTAAAAAGCTATATTTAATGAGTGCATAACACAAAAAGGTGAACTGCTACAAGAAACTTCTTGACGCGTTTCGTCCCGCTGGGGACTTTGTCAAAAGAGTAAATGGCATTGACCCCAGTGACGCTTATATAGGTAGATAAGAGTATCTATTGGGTGGATGTAATTGAATCAGATGTTATCCACACCAGATGTATAATGAAGTAGTAAGGGTCTAGGTAACATAACCTCTAATTAACCCTCTCACAAATCCTCACTTATAAGACGTCACTCAGGGCCAATCTCATGCAGTAACATACATAAGTAACAAACTAGTAACACAAAATGTTTAAAAACAGGTCTTAACACTGCCGTCTAGATACAAAGATCTATCTTGCACCAAACAATTGCCAGTATTAATGTAGCAGGAACAGCAACATATATCATATAACATATATGGTAATAAATGGACAAAATCACAATTCATGTAAAGCTATTATATTACACTATGGACTCTGTATACAATATGTAGAGTGATATCTCTGAAAATAATACATAATGTCTACTCTAATCTAATCACACAATAGAATACGTTTATATTTAATAATAACAGATCACACAATTTTATAATAATCATTATACCGCTAAAGATAAAGATCACATAATAATTCACATATACACCATTATAGATCTAATAGAGCTTCTATATAATTTCATATTAACAACAATACTAACACAATTAAAATTTGTCAAAATTTTGTGTTAGTATTGTTGTTAATATGAAATTATATGCCTACCGAGTTCCCACACAGGGATGCTACCAACAGGGGCACAATACGTTGAGATCGCAAAATGCCCCCCCAATGTCCCCCCTCCTTCCTCTCCTCCCCCCTTCTCTCCCCTCCCTCTCCTCTCCCTCCCCCCTCCCCCCTCACCCCCCCTCACCCCCTTCACCCCCCCTCCTTGCCCCCCCTCCCTCCCTCCTTGCCTCCCCCCTCCTTGCCCCCCCTCCCCCCTCCTCACCCCCCCTCCTCCCTCCTCGAGAATGACGAGGCTTAGGTCCCGTTATATATGTAGTTATATATATATATATATATCCACCCCCCATTCGGGTAATCCCACCACACTTGGCCATATATACCCAAGGAAGTGTATAATATACGAACCCATTTGAGTCCGCACCTCACCTACACCTTTATTCCGGTGTCAACAGATCCCTACCTTTGGGCCTTAAGCCCAGATGACGGCCATTGAGATCGGCTATACTTCCATGAGGTCACTCAAAGACCTCCTTTCACTCTTTCTCTACCTGTTGGTTCTGTCCCAACAGTTCTTCTCCTTGCCCCGACCGCCCCACCCCCTCCCCCTCCTCCCCTTCCCTCTCCCATCCCATCCACCCTCCCTCTTCTGGTGCGCCGATCCGGATCCCTTTGTCAGAAAGTCTATCTCACCTTTAAGGAGAGAACCAAAAAGGGTACCCAGCATACTCTCCCTAGTGGGAAGGGAGTTAGTCCAGGAAGAGTAACAAAAGCACTGCACCAATGGCTAGCCTAACCCCAATACACTTCATATCGCTAAATGTGAAAGGCTTAAACAGTAATTAAAAAGGAGACTAGCCCTCCAAGAGATGAAAAGGTCCAAAGGGGACATCGTATTCCTCCAAGAGACACACTTTACCTCTCAAGGGCTACCCAAACTATTCAGTAAGGACTTCCCCACTGGTTATTTTTCATCATTTAACAGTAAAAAGCGGGGTGTCGCAGTTCTAATCCGCCAGGGAACTCCATTCAATCTGGCTAAAACAACCACAGACCAAGAGGGTAGATTCCTGGGGGTATATAGCTCACTCTCAGGTTCGCCAACCGCTCTGATCAACATCTACACGCCCAATGAAAATCAAACCAAATTTCTGAGAGCGGTGCTCGACAAGATCGACCCTACCTATTTATCTTCAATGATGATGGGGGGCCACTTTAATATGGCACTGAATCCCATGGAGGACAGGTCGAGTCTTCTAAATAGACCACAGGCAAAAGCCTCCCAAAGACTCGAAAACATTTTTAAGATATTATGGGAGAATATTCCTTGTTGGATATTTGGAGAGTGCAACACCGGGGACAGAGAGACTATACCTTCTTCTCTCCACCACACCAGACCTACTCTCGTATAGACTACCTTTTTGCTACCAAAAACATCCTAGAAGCCTCGGCATCCTCGAATATAGGCCCAATCACATGGTCAGACCACGCCCCAGTAACTGTGATTCTTTCAACCCCCTTTGTCAAAACTAGATCCTACAATTTGAAACTTAACGATGGACTATTAAACTACCCCGAGATTGAAAGAGAAATAAAGACGGCACTTAGAGAATACTTTGCTCTCAACACTGACTCGGTCTCCTCCCCAACAGTGCTATGGGAAGCCTATAAGGCAACAATCAGAGGAACCTTCATCTCCATCGCGGCCCATAGAAAAAAAGCCAAAACAAAGTCTCTTAAAGAGTTAACGAACAAAATAATAGAGCTAGAACGCCAGTACAAAGCTAACCCCTCAAAAAAACTATTTAAAATATTAACCTCCTCAAGAGAGGAACTTAAACAAATACAATTAGAGGATGTAGAAAAATCACTAAGATGGACCAACCAAAAATATTACGATAAAAGTAATAAGGCTGATAGACTTTTGGCTAGCAAATAGAGAGGTATACAGAAGAGATCCCAGATTACAGCCTGTAACAGGGGAGTAATCCCTGTTCAAGTAATGTGTTTAATCTAACAGTGTGGTGGTTAACTGCTGGTAGTCAATTAATAAACACCACCTGCCTGATTTAGATTGCTTACAAAAGCCTGTCTGTTGAGACAGGAAGTGTCTCCTTAGCTCATACCTGAGCTGAACTTTGGAGAGAAAGCAGAGATTGTCTTTGACTCTCACAACAGTCTTGAGCCCTACCAGAAGACACAGCAGAGCTGCTTACAAGACACTGGGAAAACTTCTAAACCTGAATGCTGACACACCCTGAGGGAAGGGAGCTGAACCAGGAACAGAGGAGATTTTCTCTCCAAGGAACAGATAAGACTTTCATTCTTAAGAGACTTCTTATATCTGCTTATTTCATGCCATGTGTTTGGGGCTGGGAGACATGCTTAACTTAGGGAGTTGTGAATTAATTGCATAGTAGTTCACTAGAAATATTCCCAAGTGAATAGAATCTTTGTTCACCCCCCCCCCCCCCCCCTGTGTTTGGATGGTTTTCTGATGAAAAGGAAAAGGCACAATAAAGCCTTGTTATAATTTCACCTTACAAAAGTCTCCAATTGTGTACCTCTGTGAACGTCTGTCTACACAGCCATTAAAGGCAGGTCTGGTGTGGTAGTATATAGCGATAAGAAAATCGCAGAGGAATTCACCGCATTCTACACAGAGTTATATAATCTTAAAACTCAAGGCGGTAACTCGGCCGATGCAAACGCCGAAATAATCAAGCGCTACCTTTCTAACTGCAAACTTTCAAAACTTACGGAAGGAGAAAACCAAGCACTTAATGCAAAAATAACAAAAAAAGAACTAGCGGAGGCAGTAAAAATGTCAAAGATATCCAAGAACCCTGGTCCAGATGGCTTCTCCAATGCCTACTATAAACGGTTCCTCCCAATTCTATCCACCCATCTTTTAACATTATTTAATTCCTTCATGGAAGGCTCCCCGATTCCTCCATCTATGACCAGCGCCAGCTTAGCTGTAATTCACAAAGACGGTAGAGACCCTCAACAATGCGGGAGCTACCGTCCTATCTCCTTGCTAAACAATGATTTAAAACTATACAGTAAGATCCTTGCCAACCTGCTGAACCCAATTTTACCAAGGTTGATAAATATCGACCAAGTGGGCTTTGTCCAGAATTGACAGGCATCCGATAACACGCGTAAAATTATAGACATAATCGACCATGTTAATCTTACAGGCTCCAAGGCAATTCTGTTAAGCCTTGATGCAGAGAAGGCATTCGACAGAATTGATTGGCTTTTTCTCGATCAAACAATGCAAGAATTTGGCTTCACTGACTCATTTCTAGAAGGAGTTCGTGCACTCTATCGCAGCCCCTCAGCGATGGTTAAACTACCGGGGGGACTCGCGAAAACATTTGAGATAAAAAACGGCACAAGACAGGTTTGCCCCCTATCCCCTCTTCTTTTTGCTTTAACAATTGAACCTTTAGCATCAAGAATAAGGGATAACATAGATATTCAAGGCATCCTAATTGGAAAAAACAATTACAAAATATCGCTATTCGCCGATGATATTATCCTTACGCTGTCGCATCCCCATACCTCTCTCTCCCAATTTACAAAAGGATTTAACTGAATTTGGAAAGATATCAGGTTACAAAATAAACAGCGATAAATCAGAAGCCCTGAATCTTAATTTATCAGAATCAGAGATACAACTATTAAAACTAAATTTTAACTACCGGTGGAGTCCCTCATACATAAAATACTTGGGAGTAAATGTATCAAAGGACTACAATTCTCTATACAGATGCAACTATCCACCCCTCTTTGAAAAAATTAAAAAAGAATTGGATAAGTGGCATGAATACCAAATCTCGTGGATCGGGAGGATGATCTCAGTTAAGATGAACATACTCCCTAGATTATTATATTTTTTTCAGACACTCCTGATCCGAGTTCCGGTGTCAGAATTGAAAGATATCCAAAACAGAATATTTAAATTCATCTGGCACGGAAAAAGACCAAGGGTCGCAAGATCAGTACTAATGTTGCCTAAGGCGAGAGGGTGTATGGGTGTGCCAGACATCTTGAGATACTACCTCGCAGCCCAATTAAAACAAGCTGTTGAGTGTAATTTGGACACGGACCAGCTTTGCTGGCTCGAGATTGAGTCTCAGTATGTCAAACTGCCTTCTCTGCAGCCGTGTCTATGGGCGACGGATAGAGGCGATAGGGTGGTCGGCAAATTCAAATTAGGAACGATGGGACATACATGGAGCATTTGGCAAAAGACCAAAACCAAATTCCAGCTCTCAAGCCCCGGTTCACAACTCACCCCACTATATAATAATCCAGAGTTCCCGCCAGGTTGTGAGACAAAACAATTCGATTAAATCAAAAACAAAGGGATCAGAGCGGTGGGCGACCTGTTAAGGGATAAGAGGTTCCTGAGCTACCAAGAACTGCGCAGCAAATTTGATACCCCAGAATTGGACACGTTCAAATTCCTCCAAATTCGACATTTTTTGCAAAAACTGTCCCCTACACTAGAATTCCCACCTCTTAAAAAGTTTGAAAGGTTGTGCCGAGAGGAGACACACCAAAAAGGTCTTATATCCCAAATTTACGGGATGTTAGAGAAACCTACAAACCCTGCCTCACATGATTATATGCTGAAGTGGGAGGCAGAACTATCCACAGAAATAGACAAAGAGGATTGGGAAGCAATATGGGATGCAGCATCAGGAACCTCTTTATGTACCACAACTAGGGAAAATATATACAAGATATTGTTCCACTGGTACCTCACACCAGTGAGATTGAGACAAATCTACCCTCTAGCCTCTGATCTTTGCTGGAGAGGCTGTGGACAAAAGGGGGACATGGCCCATATATGGTGGCTATGTCCAGAAATTCAGAAATATTGGCTCATAATTCAAAATCTAATAAAAAAGGTCTCGGACCTCACAATCCCTATAGATCCACTGACCTATATACTGGGCAGGCCGATAGAGGAAATCGACCGCCCAGTATGGAAATTAATCTCCTTCATATTAACGGCGGCAAGATGTTCAGTTGCGTCATCTTGGAAGAAGATACCACCCCTCACAGAGCAATCGGTAAAAAAGAGACTCAACGAGGTAATGCTAATGGAGAAATTGACAGCATTTCTCAACCACTCGACAGAGAGGTTTTACTTAATATGGGAACCATGGATAACCCGCAGATAGCAAAACCTATATCCTCGGCCCAATAAGGGCTGCCACGAAGGACCATTGCTTCCATACTGAGAGGTGGCGCCGGGGGAGGAAGGGGTGCCCTACCGGTTTCTACCCTCTCTCCCCCCTGTCCCCCCCTCCCCTCCTCCTCCCCCCCCTCCCTCCTTTCTCTCCCCCGGATTTCCCTTTTCTTTTTCGGGAGTCTGTTCCTAGGGATCACTGCACGACCCTGGAGGTCAACCACACGCCAGTGTGGTCAGTCGGTGTCCCCTCCCCTCTCTACCCTCCCCCTGTCAACCAAAAATGTTAAAAAAAAAGCATGTTCTCTGAGCTGCACTACTTCCATCATTAATTTCCAATTACTTGTAATAACAGCACTGGTAACACAGCTACAGAGAATACTGACATTCTAGTTTCAACTAGTGATGATAACAGACATGGCCCTTTCCTTGGGCTTAGGAGATGCATTGACATGCTCAAAGTCACAGCGTACCACTGCTTCTATAAACTACAGATTATTTTCTTTGTAAAAATGTGATTTCCATTATATAAATACAGTAGATTCAGTTCTTTATTTTTTTTATCCCACTAAATTGATTTCAAGAGAGCAATATGTTTAATATATTAAAACTAGGCAAGAGATCTATTTTATTTTTAAACAGCAAAATTATTTAAAAAAAGCTGTGTGTGCTGTGCACGCGCATAGTAAGTGAAACTTCTTTCTTTTCAGTCTGAGACTGCGCATGTGTGTCTGTGTATGTGACAGTGTGTGAAAGTGTATGTCTGTGTGTGTTTGTGAGTCACAGTGTGTGTGTGATAGTGTGTGTGACAGGGTGTGTGACACAGGGGGTGTGGGTGGGTGATCTGCGCTCCGTGTCCTCTTCTCATATGTCAGCGGGCACGTGGGGGGAACGGCGCCGCTGCCAGTCACTACTGTGCATGCGCGGCATATGTCAGCGAGCTTGTGGGGGGAGTGGCGGCCATTACGTGACATCATTTCCGTTTCACATTTTCGTCTCCATGAAGGAGTTTTGTTCCATCAAAATTGACTAGGTGCCACTAAAGAAGTTTCACTTCAAAAATATTATGGTGTTAGATTATGATCATTCTGGAATGTCTGTAATGTTACGTATCAATGCCTAATAAAAATGTTTGCAAAAAAAAAAAATATATATATAATGTTCACATTTTCCCCCCTAAAAGTAAATATGCATTATATATAACGTAGCAATTGCCTGGTACAATGTCCTGGTCAAAAAAATCCCTTAGAATTTAAGTTAAAAAATATCACATAGACTACAAATATGTAGTAGTGGTTTATTTTGCATTTGGATGTAACTTTCATTTGCACCAAATATATTGCTTCCACTGAAGAGAAGAGGTGTAAGTTTAATATGGGCTCTGTCATTGAGAACTGGCAAGATATAAATGATATGAGAATGAGAATTGAAATAAAACTGGTCGCTGTTCACATTCTTATTATTTTTCATTATTGTTTTTTTTCTGCTCAGTGTTTGAAAAACAGATATGTTTATCTCAAATCCAAATTAGATTTG